>NC_056733.1:21301722-21624222 GCF_019279795.1 Protopterus annectens
CCATGAACTCAGTGTAGTTAGTACTCTGGGAAAAGGGATGGCAACTGGAATTTAAGGTGAAAAATGAACAAGGTTAAGCACTTTGAAGGGGGACCTGCGAAAAATTACAAGGAGGACTGTTGTGTAGAAAAGCAGTTCAAAGGCAAAGCAAAATATTTTTTTGCATGCATTAATGTTATACAAAACAGGTTAGTATAGTAGCTTACCTTTTCTCTGTGTATTACACACCTGAATGCAGAATGCTTGTGTATGGTTTGCATACCGAGGTCTTTGCTCAGATCTGTATTGAAACCTATGTTCTATGTGACATGTAAATAATCTTCTAGGTAGATTACATTACAAAATACTTACTGGATCAGCATGTCTTGAAGCAAACACTATTGAACAGTGCTAAATTAATCAGGTTAATTGTAATTTACCCTAGCTAACACTTCCAATTTAGGGTGCAAATCCTAGCATTAAACAGAAAAGAAACAGGAATTACACTATAGCTAAATTTTAATACACTTACAAGAGGATCGCATTGGATGTTGTATTGGACATATTCCATGAGTACTGTTTTGCTAGTTTGGCCAAGAATTGTTAGCCATCACATACCACTAGTTAGCTTATGCCACAAACAATGCACTGCATATCAGCAGATTAACTATAAGGTAGGAGCCAAAATACATACATCTGTATGAGTAAACAGTTCACCTACTTCCTGTGCTCTACAGCCATACTGTCTGTAAATGCATGCCTGGTAGGATGCTCTAAGGCCTCACAATGTCCAGCCAGTACCTACATGCAGCCACATGTAACCCTTCTCTTAAGTGGTCATGTAAATTATAATACAAAGCATTGTGTTAGGGGATGGTCTGATATGAGGCCTTGCACCTTATGTGTTGGTTTACCATATTCTTAAATGCATGTATGGTGTGACATATAAAGAGGCTGATATCATTCAGCATGTGTGTGTTTTACATTTGTTGCACGTGGGGTCGAGGTGTCACTGAGTGACAGCCATCTCGAGCCAAGGTTCACATTGCTGGGTGGATATCCCTGCTGCGGTTGAGATGTCACTGAGTGACAGCCATCTAGAGCCAAGGTTAACATTGCTGGGTGGCTATCCCTGCTGCGGTTGAGGTGTCACTGTGTGACAATCATCTAAAGCCAAGGTTCACATTGCTAGGTGGCTATCCCTGCTGCGGTCAAGGTGTTACTGCATGACAGCCATCTGGAGCCAAGGTTCACATTGCTGGGTGGCTATCCCTGCTGTGGTCGAGGTGTCACTGCGTGACAGCCATCTAGAGCCAAGGTTCACATTGCTGGATGGCTATCCCTGCTGTGGTCGAGGTGTCACTGCATGACAGCCATCTAGAGCCAAGGGTCACATTGCTGGGTGGCTATTCCTGTTGTGGTCGAGGTGTCACTGCGTGACAGCCATCTAGAGCCAAGGTTCACATTGCTGGGTGGCTATCCCTGCTGCGGTCGAGGTATCACTGCATGACAGCCATCTAGAGCCAAGGTTCACATTGCTGGGTGGCTATTCCTGCTGCGGTCGAGGTGTCACTGCATGACAATCATCTAGAGCCAAGGTTCACATTGCTGGGTGGCTATCCCTGTTGTGGTCGAGGTGTCACTGCGTGACAATCATCTAGAGCCAAGGTTCACATTGCTGGGTGGCTATTCCTGCTGTGGTCGAGGTGTCACTGCGTGACAATCATCTAGAGCCAAGGTTCACATTGCTGGGTGGCTATCCCTGCTGTGGTCGAGGTGTCACTGCGTGTCAGCCATCTAGAGCCAAGGTTCACATTGCTGGGTGGCTATTCCTGCTGCGGTCGAGGTGTCACTGAGTGACAGCCATCTAGAGCCAAGGTTCACATTGCTGGGTGGCTATCCCTGCTGCAGTTGAGGTGTCACTGCATGACAGCCATCTAGAGCCAAGATTCACATTGCTGCGTGGCTATCCCTGCTGCAGTCAAGGTGTCACTGCATGACAATCATATAGAGCCAAGGTTCACATTGCTGGGTGGCTATCCCTGCTGCGGTCGAGGTATCACTGCATGACAGCCATCTAGAGCCAAGGTTCACATTGCTGGGTGGCTATCCCTGCTGCAGTCGAGGTGTCACTGTGTGACAATCATCTAGAGCCAAGGTTCACATTGCTGGGTAGCTATCCCTGTTGTGGTCGAGGTGTCACTGCATGACAATCATCTAGAGCCAAGGTTCACATTGCTGGGTGGCTATCCCTGCTGCGGTTGAGGTGTCACTGTGTGTCAGCAATCTAGAGCCAAGGTTCACATTGCTGGGTGGCTATTCCTGCTGCGGTCGAGGTGTCACTGAGTGACAGCCATCTAGAGCCAAGGTTCACATTGCTGGGTGGCTATTCCTGCTGCGGTCGAGGTGTCACTGTGTGACAGCCATCTAGAGCCAAGGTTCACATTGCTGGGTGGCTATCCCTGCTGCGGTCGAGGTGTCACTATGTGACAGCCATCTAGAGCCAAGGTTCACATTGCTAGGTGGCTATCCCTGCTGCGGTCGAGGTGTCACTATGTGACAGCCATCTAGAGCCAAGGCTCACATTGCTGGGTGGCTATCCCTGCTGCGGTCGAGGTGTCACTGTGTGACAGCCATCTAGAGCCAAGGTTCACATTGCAGGGTGGCTATCCCTGCTGTGGTCGAGGTGTCACTGCGTGACAGCCATCTAGAGCCAAGGTTGACATTGCTGGGTGGCTATCCCTGCTGCGCACAAGGTGTCACTGCATGACAGCCATCTAGAGCCAAGGTTCACATTGCTGGGTGGCTATCCCTGCTGCAGTCGAGATGTCACTGCGTGACAGCCATCTAGAGCCAAGGTTCACATTGCTGGGTGGCTATCCCTGCTGCGGTCGAGGTGTCACTGCATGACAGCCATCTAGAGCCAAGGTTCACATTGCTGGGTGGCTATCCCTGCTGCGGTTATTCTTCTCTACTACACACTTGCAGGTGCACTCATACCTATGGCCAATTTAAAGTGCCCAGTCCATCTACTGCATCTGTGGATGTACAATAAAATAAAATAAAATGCTGACTCATTAGCATAGCCTTAATTCTATTACAACAGACCTCGTGCTATCATTCTGTTCAATACCCAGAACTTCATCAGAATTCTCCACTTGTTATAACCACATTGCTAGATTCATCACTGCCCTACCCTATAGAACACACCACTGTATTAACCTGAAAAAACTTGACTGGCTAGAACTCCCTAATCTTCTCCTGAAATACCAACTCATAGAAGCCTTTAAAATCCTGAAACATCCAGAGAACACCCCTGCACTAAAAAACATACTAACCCCCTACTCCAACCTAAGTTCTCTTCGCTCATCTGACAAGCTCCTAATACAAACTAGCAAGTCCCATAACCTAGGTGGGGATACATTGTACTCCAATGTTATTGGCAAGGTGTGGAATTCTCTTCCAAATATGCTAACGTCTTTACCATCACTAGCTCTATTCAAAAAAGAACTAAAAATCCACTATAAATCGCACTGGCTTTGTCCTTGTACGAACCCAGACTAAGATTACCATGAGGAATTCCACATACAAGTGGGGAATTATTGTCATAGTCAACCAAGTGTCAATTCAACTGAATATAATGAAATGTAACCAAATGTAGCTTCCTTTGTAATAATCTAAAAAAAACTATGTAATTGTCTTTATGTCTTTTTAATATGTAATTGTCTTCATGTCTTTTTAATAATATGTCATTTTAACCCTGTTGGAGCTTTTCTCCCTGGGACTCCGCTGAAAATGGACATGTATCCAGTCGGACTATCCTGGTTAACAAATGTAAAATAAATAAATAAAATAAAATAAATAAAATCTAAAATATGTCACTTCCTCTGCTATTTTTACAGCATCCTAAATGGAAAGGGCTTACATAACCTCTATGAAGTAAATGAATAATAAAATAATAACAAATTAATTACTTAGTAAATAAACCACAATCTAATTAACATTTTTCTTAAAAATCTTAAGATAAGTCTATTCAAGAAGTTAAACATGTGAGTATAAAATGTTGGGGATCACACAGATAAAATTCTTTGGGCTAGCAATAAAGTAGTAGCAAATAAAAATATGACATTACAGAAAATACAGATGCTTAAGAGTACAGACCCAGATCAATGAGATTGTAGAATGAGATTTTGATACACTCTTGGTAGGTGGGAGTGCCATCCATGGCTTCAGCAAAAACTCTAGCTACTCTAAACCCAGTTATGATCAGACGTGTGCATAGAAGGCCACTATAGCTGCATGTGGGGAGTCGAAGCAGTGAGGTCATGAATTCTTTAAATAATTTCGTACATCAAGCCTGAAAATATGGGAACAGAAATTTATTATAGCTTGTCTTACAGCTACAGGTTGGAAAACAAATGTAATATTTTTCAACTTTCCTCAGAATCAAACAAAGAGTATGTATACAGGTGGCTATATTTCATTGAGGGATAAGGAAACATGTCTTGCAATTGTATGGCAGCAACAACTTGAAATTTATGTGGTGATTTCACTTTTGAACCATACAGGTGTAGTTCTAAATATTTAAACACCTAAATAAATTACAGCTTAATATATATATATATATATATATATATATATATATATATATATATATATATATGGGATCCAGACACATGCACAACTAGCATATGTCCGAATCACAAAACATCGAACACACATACACAAAAGCACTTAACATCGACAAGCGCTTCCATGTATGTGTGCCTGTTTCGTAGATCGGACTACAGTGCGGGTAAGGAAAGATTTCCTTTCCCCCACTGTAGTGCAATCTCGAAGTGAGAATAATAAAGTAGGGGTGTGGGGATGTAGGGGGGCAAAGCCCCCCTGCAGAAACGTAGATTTTTTTTTTTTGTTCATAGAATGTTCATAGACACATACAGAGAAATGCTTTTTGAGCATGTGTCCTAGACCCATATATATATATATATATATATATATATATATATATATATATATAGTTTCCCATTAAAATTTGGGTGTACTTCTAAATATTTAAACATCTAAATACTTTACAGCCTAATATAAATGTCAAAGGCTTGTTCTCGAACAGCTTGTGGCTGAAAGTACATTTTTAAAGTTTCACAATGCTAAACTGGCATAATATGGAATCATAATAATGAAAGTAAAGCTTGATTCATTATTATGAGTTAGACATTGTAAATGGAGAACGCGGTACAGTGAGAATCAGAGAATTTACCAATTTCCTCACTGTAGTGTGATCTCAGAGTTGGCATCTATAATTTACAGGGGTGTGGCAGGTGCAGGGGGGCTTGCCCCCTGCTAAAACATAAACAGACATACAGACTTTTGAAACTGGAAGTCTGGTATGTTGAATGTTGATTGTTGTGTTTCTGACATTTGAAATTTAGGCTAGATGTTGTTTTTGTTTTCAACATTGTAGTTCGGTCTTTTGCTTACAAATTGTTTTGCCTTCGACATTTTGATGGTAAACCTATATATATCTATATATATATATGTATATATATATATATATATATATATATATATATATATATATATATATATATATATATATATATATATATATATATAATTATATAAGCTAATTTTGAAATAAACTTGTAATATATTCTAAAAAAACAAAAAGACCTCACTGGAACATACCTTTACTACACCGTACACCGACCACCAACCACATTATTACCACAAAGTGAGTAATAAATAAAGCAAGGCCCTCACACCACCAAACTTATACATACCTACTCTCTAATTGCATAAACATGATAAAGAGACAAATAACTGCAAAGGAGAAAAGCAGTAGCGGCTGACTTCTGTTTTCCTTCCGTGTCCATGATCTCAGCCTGGATCTTGTAGATCGTACCTTAATCATGTATGCTGAGGATATTTTTCCACTACAAACCAGTACAAATCATTCAGGTCTGCAAAACAAGTTACAAAGGAATTGTACTCTAACAAACTTTTAATTAGCTCCAAGAAAATTAATTTAATGTCCTTCTCGACAGCAAAGAAAGTGGCAATTGTTTGTCCTATTCTCGTAGTAGATCATAAAGGGCATGTCATTTCCAGTGTCACCGAACAGAGATAAGTATGTCTTATATTTGACCTTTGTCTTTCCTTTACTACAGACAATATAATTAATAAAGTCCTGGTTCAACTAAAACGTAATTACAAAATCAGTCATCTTCTCTTTGCAGCTGCTCTTTTGGTTATTGTCAAACTGTATTAACTGCCAAATTTGAATATGGCATCCCATTTCATGAGCTACATTCAGCCCATAATATTCAAATAATACAGATTTGTAAGAACAATATCTGCACAGTCATTCTTTTAACAAACCCCTGGATGCACTATTGTAAATTACTTGAATATAATAAATGAGAGTTATTTTCACCCTCTAAAATAGAAACTAGCAGTACATAAAATCAGTTATGAACGTAGAAACTCTAAGGGCATTGGTCTGTGTCTGGCACAGGCTCCAGACTACTGTCAGTGTAAAAGCCTTCTCAAGACTGGGACCTGCTACCTGTATCCAGTTGCCTACTGATGTTAAAAAACAAGAAACCATTAAGCACTTTAAAGAAGTTCTGAAAGAACATGTCCATTCAGAACCAGCATGCAGTTAGTACTGGAACAGCGGTTATTCTCTCATGTCACTGCAAATGCTAGATGCTAGCCAGTAGTCTGGAGACTGTACTATAGTATTACACTGTTAAGGCTTTACGTTCATAATGCTTTTTGTTTGATGTATTTACGTCAATATTCTATTTGAAATGATCATTGTTTGCACAAATGTATTTACGTATGCCATTCTTTGTTATAAACTACTGCATTGTCTGCTCTTGTTAAGTCTACTGGACCTACCTAGAGCTCGGGGTGTGGCTGAAAAGAGTCACAGACAAGACCACCTACCTGGTTGTCAAATAGTATTCATAATCTTGAAAATCATAATCTTGAGACCATAATACTAAAACAGCAAAATGGTGAAGACCACAATATTGAGCCCCTGGCCTAGCTTCCCTGTGAAACCGATGTTATAACTTATTTATGGGCTCACACTGGTAGATGAATTCAGTATTCAGTATTCAAGATTGTTAAGCATTGTGGTCTTTAGTATTTTGGTTTTCAATATTATGGTTTCAGGATTGCGATTTTTAAGATTGTGGGCTTCAAAATTGTTATAGTAAACCTACCTCTCTATCTGTCTGTTAACAAACTTGAATGACACTATAACAAGATTGCTAAATTCACTACTAATAGCTGCCACTCTACACACCACTGTTTACCCTAAAAGAAATACAATGACTTGAACTCCCACACTATCTACTCCTCCTACAGCTCACTACCACACATAAACTGATTTACAAGCCTCATGACTGCCCTGCACTCAGCTCCCTTCTTACCCTATACAACCCATGAACACCAATTTCTTCTCCAAATTCATAAACCCAAACTATCAACAGGCAAATTCTTGTACTCCTGGAGTGTTGCCAAGATCTGGAACAACCTACCTCCCTCTGTCCATCTACAGCAATGCCCTCCAACCTTTAAAGTGCTCCACATAACCACCTTCTCTCCAAGTGGTTATGTAATTGCTGTGTTACTCAAACTGACATCACTTACCTCTACCCACAGAGGCCTGTAACTTACCATCATCTCCTTTCCTTTTTCTCACCTTCCCTTTTCCTTACCTCCCCTCCTCCCGCCCCTTTCCTCTCTTCTTCTCCAACTACCCAAACCCTACTTCCCTGTCTCCTTTCCCCCTCTCTATATACACTGCCTTTATTATTTTCCTTCCTCTCCTCCTGTAACTAAACAAACCCTCCTCTCTCCCTTCTTCCTTACCTCCCTCTCTCCTCACTGTCATTATTATTTTCTTACCCTTTCCTGTCTCCCTTTCTCTCTCTCCTACTTCTCTTTTCTTCCCTCCACTTTCCTACATTCACAATGTAACATATTCCATCCACTTATCACAATGTCATATTCCTATGTTTCTCAGTGTTTGCTCTGCTTAAGACTCGCTCCTTCCTTGGAACTTTTATTACTCTACTATCAAACCTCCCTTTCATGTGCCTTCACATTTTTTTTACATCCCATCATCATGTTTCTACCTTTAGTACTCTCTGTTTGCATCTCAGTCCAAATCATGTTATATGATTCTTATGCAAACTTTGAATTTTGTATATTATTTTCGGTATGCTCTTTCTTGTAATTTTATGTGGTCTAAGTTCTAAGCAAATATTTTGTTCTCATTTTTTTTGTGATTTCCTGGAACTTTATGTAATTAGTATTTCTTTCTTTGTTGAAGCTTTTCACCCTGAGCTTCCATTGAAAATGGACTACCCTGGCCCAGTGGACTTTCTTGGTAATCAAATGCCAATAAATATATATATATATATATATATATATATATATATATATATATATTTTTATTTATTTTTATTTATTTTACATTTGTTAACCGGGCTAGTCTAACTGGATATATTTCCATTTTCAGCAGAGGCCCGGGGAGAAAAGCTCCACAAAGACATAGTAACTAATTACATAAGATGCAATAAAGAGCAACATAAAAATATATTGTATCAGGAAAATATTATAAAAAAATCAAACTTATTGTATTCAGAATTAACATTTGTACAATAATGTACTCATCGTTCTTGTGAGCAAAACACAAGCATAACTTATTTAGCATAGTAAACATCATAAGAAAGAGAGAAGGACATTTAAAGACAATATGGAAGTAGATTAGATATTTATATGAACCCTCAGTAAACTGAGTAATATAAACAGGAAGAAGAAGGAATAGAGGAGGGATAAGTGATAGAGTAGTGAGGAAGTAAAATAGAAGGTAGCAGAAGTCACAGAGATAAAGGGGAAGTGGGAATAATCGAATACATGGTTTCAGTCTGGGTTAAGGCATGGACATAGCCAGTGTTTTGTAAGGTAAAGTCTAAGTTTTTGTTTAAAAAGGACAGGAGATAAAATAGAAGTCAGTTCAGTGGGCAATAAGTTCCAGTGTTTACCAATGGAGTTAGAGAAGAGGGAGTCACCTGCAAGGTTATTGGATTTGGTAGCAGTAACTAGGAGTTTGCTAGAGGAGCGAAGTGAGTTCAGGTTCGAATAAGGGGTGAAGAGATTAGAAAATGAAGGAGTGTTGTTTGGCAGATAAAAAGTTCTTTGGATAATGGGAAGTTGGGAGAAAAGCAACATGTTTTGTAATTCAAGCCAGTGAAGTTGTTGTAGGTTCAGGCAGTGGTGAGTTCTGAATTGATTACCGGTAACAAATCTTGCTATACTATTGTATGTGGTGGTCAATTTAGAAAGATTAGTTTTCTTCAGGTTAGTGTAAATTGGTGAGGCATAGAGAAGAGTGGAAATGAGATGAGAGTGTGCCAAAGTAGCTTTGGCTGTTGGGGATAAGAAAGTTTTAATTCTATAGAGGGAGCCCAGTTTCCTATGTACAGTTTTAATAGTGTTGTTTATGTGATAATCAAAGGTAAGACTGTTGTCAATAGTCACACCTAGCAATTTGGTAGAAGAGTCAGGTGATATGAGAGTGTTGTTAATAGAAGAGATAGAGAAGTCCAATGGGGGGGATCTGGTAGTGGGTTTGAAAAGGAGGAGTTTTGTTTTTTTGGCATTAAGAAGTAGGCAGCGTTTTAAGAACCATGCTTCAACAGTATGGAATACCTTTTGAGTAATAGTTTGAAGCTCTGAGATGGTTTTTGCATGTCAAGTTAATAT
The DNA here is from genome assembly GCF_019279795.1 of Protopterus annectens. Classification (NCBI taxonomy): domain Eukaryota; kingdom Metazoa; phylum Chordata; order Ceratodontiformes; family Protopteridae; genus Protopterus; species Protopterus annectens. Next base: position 21,311,488 of record NC_056733.1, read on the forward strand.
CATTAAAATAATTAATTCTAAGCTCTTTACCTAATATAAAAAATAGTATCAATCAGAATAGAAGTAGTGCGCACATTTACCCCCAGAGTCATATGTACTATGCGCACTCACATGTTGTTCTACAAAATATAAAAGTTAAAGTGTACATCTTGTGAGGGACTGTGCCAAGCCACAAAGGCATGTTATTCTTTGTGTAAGTGATGATATGAAAGCTTAGCAGTGGTTCAACAGCAGCGTGGTACATGTGCTCTGGTGGAAGTGTGAACATGCTTTTACCAACTCCATTCATACCTCTCAACCTCTCAGCCCAAGAAATCTGGATAAATCCAAAAATAATGGGGGGACAAAGGCCCAAAAATAGAGACAATTTTTAAATATCACTCTTATAAACTTGAAAAGGTAACAGAATAAAGACTTTTGTATTATCATGCATTTTATAAAAGGTATGATGTCGAAAACTCAAATATTTTTCCTTATTTAGTGATTTCAGTTCTCAGTGATTTACCAGAAAGCCACAGATTTTATAGGGAGCAGACCAAAAATATGAGGCAAAAATCCTGGCATTCTGCAAAAATCTGGAGAGTTGAGAGGTATGACTCCATTGCAATTGTACAAATATTGTTAATGGGTGAGACCTGATTATTTAATTCTCATATTTTTACATTAAAGACTAATCTGGTCCAGGGTTTTAAATGACTTTTCTTCATGTAATTTCCATACTTTGAAGTATGATTATGTATAAGAGCAGTGTTGAAAGGAATAACACAGAACTGTACTTCACCATTTCCAGCGTGAATGATGCACATCTGTAAAGATGGGGGTCGTGCATGTAAAACTGCATCACGATTGATGAAGACTCCAGCCATGAGTGCTAAGGCTGCAGCAAAACGGGCGCTTTAACATGATCATGAAAAAGAGCAATTCACAGATGCATTAGCTGCAATGAGAAAATGCCTCATTATCAGCTATTTTGCATGTCTCTGAATTGCTAAGAGATTAGCACAAATGCTAACAAACACTTTTCTGAGGCAATAACCTCTGGTGGCCCATGCATCACTTTGTCACAGGCGCCCCCTCATTTACTCCCCTGACACATGCACATATTCAAATGCATACACACATACATCCCATACCATTAAACCATCTCTGATTTAACCAAACATCCATTATTTTGCCTTATGCATTTGATGTGTCCCAGTCAAGATGAATGTAGTAAGTCAGTAATGCCAGATATTTGAGTTTCATACTTCAAAACCTTAATCTGCAGCTTTTTCTGCAAAATCTATTATCGTATTGACATTTTAAGTTAAGTAGCATAATATTTTATGTGTCATTGGTGTGTAGTGCCCTCTCCAGCTTGTTTTGCAGCCAGCAATGGAAGCTATATTCAGACATATACACATGCACTCTCACAGACAGTACTACACACACTCCACACACACACACACACACACACACACACACACACACACACACACACACACCCTAACTAACCTCCCTTATGCGATCACCTAGGTAGACACATATACACTTGCTCAACTGACACCATTCGCACATACACATTTCCACAAACATACAAACATGCACCCACTCCCACCTCTCTCTCTCTCTCTCTCTCTCTCTCTCTCTCTCTCTCTCTCTCTCTCTCTCTCTCTCTCTCTCTCTCTCTCTCTCTCTCTCTCTCTCTCTCTCTCTCTCTCTCTCTCTCTCTCTCTCTCTCTCTCTCTCTCTCTCTCTCTCTCTTCTCTCTCTCTCTCTCTCTCAGCTGAACTCCCTGCTGAACTCCCTGACACTTACCTCTAACATGATCTCTTCCACTGAAATTACTGAGTGAACATGAGTATTTGGCAAGTTAATTAATGAGGCTGACAAAGGTGATAGACAAATCTAAGTGGGTCTGTGACTTCTTTGGCTAGCTGCCAGCATTTCTGGGGGAGTGGACATGACTCATTACCATATACCATTTCCACAGAATACCTCATTAACACTGGTGGTAAGCTGGAGGGATAACCCATCATGGTGTTTCCACAGATTGCTTTGAAGCACTGTACTATAGTTTTTCCCTGCATTAGAAATGGCTAGTACTAGCAGTAAGCCCTATTTACCCCTGGCAGCAACCCAAGGCTGGTCTAAAACACACTCTACTATATTTGGAATGCCATAGCCCTCACCTTTTTATTCCTCAAAGGTTACTGTTATTTATTTATTTATTTATTACTTTCATTAATAGTAAGTATTCAGCAGTGACAAGCCATATTTAGTGAAGCCCAGGAGAGAAAAGCTGCAAGTGACACAGTAACAAATATATTCAATATATAGATAGCACAGGAAAAGTAAAAAAAAAATATAAGAGTGCGTGCTGTTCTACAGAGTTCAGACAAAAAGTGAATAAACAGAATAACAGAGACAAAAATGCACTGAGAAATAAAAGTAAAAACAGGGATATTACAAAGAAGTCAGAATACTCACGTTAAAGATGTAAAATAAATGACAGTTTACATAGAAACAGAATATTAAAAGAAGATAATCTTGTGAAGAAATTATGAAGTAGAAAAACAGGTCAGCATTAACATGATTAATGTCTCATCGATACTTCCATTGGGCCTGAAGATGGGCTGCAGCACATTTGTGGCACAATGTGTGACAAGCATCCAAAATGTGTATGTGTGATACTTGATAAAGCGTGAGTGGAAAAGCAAAATGCAGTGAAATTAATGTAACAGTACTTTTACTATTTCTGTGAGAATTATAAATTATTATAAATTTATATTTGCAAATTTCACTGGATGTTGTGCAATATTGCCATATATGCATATAACAGCTGATTTCTTATAGCTAGAATGAGTCATTTATCGAAGACTATGTGACATATAGCAATGATTTCAGCATGTCACATGCCTAATCTTTCTCCTCTCGTCTCTCCCCTCCACTCTCTCTCTCTCTCTCTCTCTCTCTCCATCTTTTTCTACCTGATCCTTTCACTCCCATAGTCTAGAAACATCCCACAGATATGATTTCTACATCTGCAAATAGAAATGCAAGATATACGAAATCCAAATACTGTAGCACTTGAATGTAATTGCATTAAAATGTGCAAATACCATATAACTGGTAAATGTAGGCATACCAAAAAAAAAAATCTAATTTTTAGCAATAAGCATCTGCATAAAAACAAGGGAAAGATGACCCAGTCACCCCAATGCTAAGAACCCTACTATACTAAAAATATCATTTTTGTTGAAGCATTACTTTTTACTCATTAAACCACAGATCCACACAATAAAGAACTTTTGTGCTTACTCCAGTTGTGACAGTCCCATAGAGTGAAAAGTGTATCCAGTTATGTGGCAACCCTTAACTTCTAAATAGCAAGCAATGTTTACTCTTTTGGTAATGAAATATGCTGAATTGGGGGTATTTAGTGGAATTATTATTGACTACTTCTTTTAGCAATAAACTGATATAAAAAAATTGCATTTTTTAGACAAAGGCATCTGTATGTTGACTGAGCGCCTATTCATTTTATAAATTAGACTTGCTGGGAATGGTGGACTACATGCTTCCTTGGTGATGATCAAGTCAGATATAATCACAAAACAAAATTCTCATTTACAAATGATAGATAGCATGTTTTGCCTAAACTACTTCAAAATGTTGTTTTAGCAGAAGGCAGCCCCCCTCCCCCAAATTCCATATATATGGGAGACTTCACTCCCCAAACACCCTTACTTATATAAAATAACTCTATGGTTATAGAACAGTGGAGAAAGGAGAAAATACCCAAAACAGTGTATGAAAGTTTCAGACAAGTACTGAAACCAGACTTATTGCTTTACAAGTTGGTCAAAAGCCACTTAGAGTAACTCTGACTAGGCAGTCGAAAGTCATAAGGCCATCAATCAATGGTAGGGAAGCCAAAATGCATACTCTTGGAGTGAGAAGCTAAAAGTGAAGGTCTCTCATTATTTCAGGGAAAGAAAGGGGTGGTCTCCTTACAACAATTTGTGTGGCTACTGTTTACAAGTTGATGATCTTCTATGTGCCGGGTAACAGTTTGGACTGGACACCTGATAGTATCACTAAAGAATATGACTCCAGGAATGAAGGAATTGTCCTTACCCTGATACTGCAGGTATGATTTACAAAAAGGGCAATTTTCTTTATTTAAGGAAAACTTTAGCAGACTGGCAACCAGCAGTGTCAATAATCAGTTGACAGACATGTCCCTAAATGCCATCAGCAGTAGGAAGGAACAGAACTCTGTACTGTGTTCTGTCCAAAAACCTGAAACAAAATGACTTTCTTCTTTTTTTTTCTATAATGATCTCACAAACTAACCTCTACACTATTCAATGACTTCAGGGCCTAGACACTTTATCTGCATATGGCTATTTAAAGGCCTGCTTATTAACCAGTCATTGTAATAGTGTGAGGTTAAGCCTTAGGGTAGGCCAGTGACCAAAAAAAATCCCTTCTGCCAGTGTTACAGAACTGTAAGGTTATTATTGCCACAATACAATAAGAAATTATGGCAACTGCATAGAAATGTTGTGCATAAATCGAAAACACTGACTCTTCATGTATAAAATGGAATCTGCTAACACCAAAAAAAAGCATTTAAGGCCTAGATCCAAATGGGCTTACAGATTATTTCCCTTCTGGGGTTCATAGGCTAGTATTAGGCTAACTGAACTTGCGAGCCATTTTAAGCCTAGCCAATTATCGCCTGTGAGATTCAAACCCTGTACTTTGTGTTTGTAAGGCAAACACCTTAACCATTAGGCCACCCTCCCAACCATTGGTTTGGTTGTCCAATCTATTTTAATGAACAGCATATACGCTTTTTCTACCTTTCACCCCTGTCAGTAATCAGTTACCTTCATTTCAGCTTTCCTTGATCATGTGTTTGTTTTCATTTTGCACCACCCTACACTATACCTCCCATCACCTTGTGGAGGGTCCCCATTCTTCAGTGGAGATCCTCCTTACAGTGTCTGTTCTGCTCATAACAAAAGGTGCTGCATGGTAAGAGATGGCTGATATTTCAGGTGGCCATAGGGGGTATATTCAATTTGGGCTAACTTTTGACCTTTGTAAGCCTGACGTACTTACAGCCTAGACAGTGCAACAATGCTAGCCCAATAAAGCCTGTATGAGTTTGCATCTGGGTGCAGGGCAGAAACCATGACTGATGAATCACTGTGTACCCTCTGCTTCCTCACTTTGTTGCACTTTCCTTCTGTATTCACTAAAATACAGCACAGCAGCAGTCTGGGTTGTCTCCCACCCCTCACAGATGCAGCTACTTAATCCTACTTCCTCCTGCTGGCTTCTTCTGCAACTGGGTGGCAAGTCAATCTCAGGTTATTTCGGTCATAGTCAGGCCACACTGACCTCTGTGGTTCTGTAATGAAAGCCTGTTTTCATCCATGCAACTAAATTAGCTTCTAAGCTAGTAGACAGTTATCTTCTGACACTGTTAATCAACACTGATGTAAACATTTTACCCACACACAGTCTTGGCTGAAAGATTTTTGAAACTATGGTCCTTTTATTATGGTTCCCATTTGGGCTAGCTTCATGCCAGTTAGACAATGCAAAACAACATACTAATGTCAAAAATGGCAATAAATCTGTCTCATAACTCCAAAGAGGACAATAACTCTAAGAAGCCAGTGTAGCTAAGGCTTTAAATGCTTTCAAGACATTCGATGCATTTTTTTCCTGGACCCCTTCAGCACTTCAGAGAACATATGTTGTATAGAAAGGCTGCATGAAACTTATATTGTTATCTCTTCGGTAAACTTTCCACAAATGGTCCATCATCAAAAGCTATTAGTGTTAAAATGGAACTCCACAGTGGTATCCCATCTTTCTTTACCTCTTTAATACTTAAATAGGGGGTTAGCTTAATGGTTAAGATCTTTACATCACAGATACAAGGTACATAATTTTATTCTGACCTTTGATTATTGGCTAGACTTATATCAGCCTACAGACTGATAGCCTGATATTTACCTATCAGCCTATATAGAAACATTTTTGGTCAATGTAACAGAAAAGTAATAGTCCATAAATTAACATTCATAACCGACATATACTATTGACAATACTTGCAAATGATATACTGATCTTACCACTGTAGGGTACAAAGGTCAGCCACTGTACTCTTAAGCAAAATTGTGGACTTCAGGAAAATCTCTTATTATAAACTAAATTTCAATAACTTCAGACTTTTCTGTATGCCATATCATTCACTTAAACTCATGAGGAGGGCATACCAGCTCTTGTAATATCAGGCACACAGGACTCAATTATGTGCATGTCATTAAGAGCTGATTTAGTGTTGATTTTTTAGCAAGACACTTCTTAAGACTACCCTGGATCTCAAAAGATGGGTTAAATTGAAATTCAGCACTCAAGCCATATGTTTGGTCGTTAACATAAATATGCTTCTAGGAATGTTTTACTTGCTCTGTGAAGCCACATAATTTCAGTCTGAAAAAACATGATTTTTTTAATTAATATACTTACATTGAATAATAATAATAATAAGAACAGGATCAGTTCTCAAAAAGTGAACAAACCCAGGTGATCAGGAGGACTTAAAATACCAAATTTCAGAAACACGTTTTAATATCACTGAGCATCCTCAGCACCACTAAATATTCAGCAATTAATCCCCACTGGCTCATTTTTTAGAGAAACTTAATCCTGCTTCACTGGTATGGGGGCTGACAATGAGCATTTTGCTCATTTGGATTTTTTAATACATGAATTCTGCATTTTCCTACTTTCCTACTTTGCAGTGGGTCTAATGCATCGTGTCACAACCTGGCAGGTTAAAGCTAAGATTATTAGAGAGGAAATTGTTCATGGTGAAAACAATTATTTAGAATCTAACCTTCTCTGTATGTTCTTCTACTCTGAATCCTTCTTGACTTTATTACGTCAGCTGTCACTGTGTCCAAAGCTAGACAAATCTAAATAACTGTAATATAAAAAATATCTGAAAATGACTGAAAAACAGCCAAACAACGAACTACTGGCAAATACTTAACGGCTTGTCTAAAGCAGCTATACCTTGGGGCTTCAGTGAAATGATACCACCTAGAAGTATCAGAAGTACTATTTACCGGTACTTCATGATTTTGTCATTTTTCAACTTCCAAGTATACAGTTTACAAAGATTAACTGAGAATATTGGATGTAAAAGTAAGCTCAATTATCTTTAATCAGCAGAGCAAAACATACACCTTACAACAAGTTTTAACTATAGGTTTAAACTCCGTTCTGATTTAAAGACTTAACTCACTTTCTAACTTTAATTTTAAGCTACATTCCCTGAGTGTTAGGGTGAAGTCCTGTCTTCTAAAAATATAATTGTGGATTGATCTTAGATATGGTGCAATTCTTTAAAAATTGCTCCATTGTCAAATATATTACATCGCATCCCATTCATGGGTAATCACAATGCTTACTTAATGTTGGTTAAGCTTACTTCTTTTGGATTTCCATACTTACATGTATGTATTGGCTGTTAAAAAATGAAATAGATCATCAATGTATGAGTTTCACTCTAAAGTCAAGAAAATGATACTTCCATCATTAAAATTTCATGACCTCATTAAATAAACTCCTAGAGATCATTTTTCATACTAAATAAGCTTCACAGTACCTGCATGATGATAACACTTCACAAACATTACTTTTAGCCCTTGTTAAGAAGTAATACATCACATGTACATAGATTGCAAAACATAAGATCTTGAACAAAGAAATGGGCACTTATGTATCCTGAAACTGCTTAAAGAATCCCAGCTTAGAGACCAGCTTTAAGAAATGGCATTTCCTGGCTTATGAAACATGAACAGTAGATGTATTTTCTGTGCCTAAGACTTACTCAATGGTTGTAAAGCTGATTTACTATTTTAATATATGAATATTACTCAAAACTGTCTGTTATTTGCATTATTGTACAAACTGGACCATTACATGATTGTTGACTCACTCTGCATTTGGTTCATATATGAGTGGATTAATGTGTTCATAATATAATGTTCATAATGTAATATTGATTTACATTTGTTTCGAGTTGTGAAAATCAATAAAGACTGGTTAAAAAGAACAATTTACAGTTTAAAGTGATAGTGTTTTTTCATCCCTCTGCAGATGAGGTAATGTTGAAGGTGACAGTAAGAATGTCAGTCATATGAGCTGACGATATGACTTGTAATAGAAGGCACTGCACCCTTCAAGGTATTTGTTTTTATTAACAAATGCAGAAGGGTTGTTGCATTCAGCAGTCACAGCAAGATAGTGGGCCAAATATTTAACAGCTACAGAATACTCTTGTTATACTGAAGGCTGGGTACTGATCCATTTTGGGCTATAAAATGTAAACTCCCACAGAGCACTGACATTTAAATTGAAAGCATACGACACTGTATTATCCAAAAATACTGGAGACTTGCAGTTTTTAGTGTAGATGGTACCATTGCTAAATAAAATAAAATAAAATAGCCACTAGCTGATTAAATCAAAGAAAAGGAGAAGGGAAAATGAAAGTTACTACAAAGCTGTTAGCAATTATGCAGTACATTTTAATAAACAGATGCATTGCGCTAATGGTAAAGTAGAGTAAAATACTGGCAATATAAAGACTCAAAAAAAAAGAAACACCAATTAGGATTAAGAACCCAGTTGTCCAGATTGCAGTAGTAATACTTACGTTTTAAAACTATACTTTTTCCGAGTTTAGGTACCCCACTGGGTTAAATCATGAGTTAAGTACACTTTTAGAATTATTTTGTAATGCGAATGCAGATCATATTATGGTAGTCCAAAAACATTTTAAAAGTCATAAAATGTTTCCGGATGTCTGCAGGGCATTATGTGCACCAAGTGACAGATGCCTGCCTATCCTGCAATGCAGCACTATTTAATAATGAAGTATAATAAGGTACTATAAAAGCTAAATAACCACAATTCCTAAAGTATCATAAGTGTAGTCATGTTTATTTTATGTTGTTATATCTATAAACCCTCAAACCTAAAAGCAAATTACAAACATTAATAAAGCTTATATGGATATATATTTTTTTTAATTAAGCTGGTTAAATGAGATGAAAAGAAAGCATTTTTTATCTTCCATAATATTCAAATCTAACTCCTTAAATTACAGTTCAGTTAAAAAATTACCTAAAAGTAAAACTCTCAAGGAGTTTAGTTAAACTTATTTCTTTTGGATTTCCATACTCACCGGTATGTATTATGTTTCAGGTAATAGCATTCCATAGCAGTCCACTTTCAGAAATCTTGTATCACAGATGTCTGTATCAGGCACTCTGAGAATATATTAAAATAAAAGGTGTTCAGGAATTGCTTGTCTGCTTCTTTCCCACTGGCATATGAAAACTCCTCAGGAGTAATTTTGCAGGGGATATGAAGAAGAAGAAGGACATCCCTATCTGCGAAGCAGCAAATCTGACACTAATGCAAGAGCAGTAACCCACATGAAAAAGGAAGGCATGCATGACAATAAAGAGTAACACCTGAGGAAAAAGGCTGCTTATCTCATTTTGCCCTGGTACATTAAGTCAGGTAAATACACTGTCACAGTTTGAGAGGTCCTCTTGCTATAGTTAGGACAGGCAGCAGACACTTCTAAGGAATGGAGCATTTCCTGTAAGGCTAAGCAGTGGTGAACAGGATGAGGCTGTCAAGAGGAGACCTAACATTTCTGCAACAGCTCATCCTGCAGATCAGCTTTACAGACATCTCAGGAGGCTACATTTATATAATTTTGCATGCATGTATTATTAGCATTTTCTTTTTCAAGATCAGGCAGTTGTACTTCTCATATGCAACAATTTTCAACATAATTTAGGTCAGGATACACTAGATAAGGAACTTGACTGAACTAAACTGAAATGGCATACCAGATACCATTTTTAGGCAAGGCTCAAATCACAAATTCACCACCGTAACAGGAACAGGCAAGAAAAAACTGAGGGTAATGCTACTCAATGCTAGAAGTCAAAATGTCAAAAATGCATTCACTTGAGGCACTCCTTAAAATGGAGAACATCTACATCTGTGCAGTGACAGATACCTGCATTGCCAGGCTATAATTCATACCACACCTTTTGGCCACCTAACCTGGAAAATATTAGGGTACAACCCAACACCCTAATAATGGGCTATTTCAACTACCCCACAATTAACTGAGAAAACAACTCATGTACTAACTCTTTTGCTCAACGTTTTCTGGAATTCATAAATTCCAACACCTTGGATCAACTTATCCACACCTCTACCAGGGGCAGCAATATCTTAGACCTGGTCATATGGGCGACTGGTGTTCCAAACCAGAGGTTAATTCCTCATTGGTCAGATCTGACCACAAGCTAATCAATCCACATCACACCCCCACCCCCCATTAGGGAAACCACCATAAAAAAATGTCTCCAAAGCCAACTGCATGCTTCTTAAGACAGAAGTGGCAAACTTCATGACACAAATGCAGATGGACAATAGAGGTACGACTGCTGAATCCTACACAAATGCACTCTATAAGCACTTACACGAGTGCATGGATCGTTCTATCCCAAACAGAACCAAGATGTTATCCTCCAAAAAAAGGAAGCCAATCTGGTGGTCCTCTGCCATAAACAAACTCTACAACAGAAGGAAGAAACTGTTGCAAAAGAGAGTAAAATCTTATGAGTGGAGGAGCTCCCTGGTCAGCCTCAGTAAAAAGCTGAGATCCCTATAAGATCCTCCAAAGCTAGCTATGAAAACAAAATCACCACTGATTCTAAGGGCAATCACAAAGCATTCTATAGCTATGTCAAGAATCTCAATGGCAACACCCAGATCTGCTCTGATTTACAGCAAAACAGCATGAAAATTAGAGAACCAACTGATATTACCAACATCCTGGCAGATAGATTCAGTGCTAACTTTACCCTCACTCACCCGCTAAAGGGCCCATATCTATACAGGAAGAATGCAGAGCCTCTGTAATCACATCTATGCAGGTAAAAGCTGCACTCTCTAAAACCAAAAACACAGCATCCATGGGACCAGACAACATCCCAGGCTGTGTTTTACATGAACTTCAAAATGAACTGGCTCCCCACCTATGCACCGTGTTCAATCAAAGTCTCACATCAGGCTTTGTGCCCACTGAATGGCACACAGCAACAGTTATCCCACTCCACAAAGGGGGAGCCACCACTGATCCTGAGAACTATCGCCCTATTATACTGACGAGCCTGGTCTGCAAGGCCATGGAACGTATCATCATGGTACTCATAAACGAAGACAATTGGTAACCTCTAAACTCTGGACACCACCCAGTTCAGGTTTGTGAAAGGCAGATCATGCCTTCTGAACCTGATTGACTTTTTTGAGGCAGTCATCAAAGCCATAGATGAGGGTAAGGTGGTTCACACAGCCTATCTTGACCTCACCAAGGCTTTTGACACCATCCACCATTCTGGAATTATAGTTAAGCTCACTAAACTAGGTATAAATCCGTACGTCATAAGACGGGTTGCCAAATGGCTCACTGACAGAACCCACACTGTAAAAGTTGCAGACTCTAATTCTGATTTCAAACCAGTGACAAGTGGAGTACCACAGGGTCCAGTCCTAGGACCTCTCCTGTTTGGTATCTACTTCTCTGAAGTACAGGCTAACACAGAAGGCCTCTGGCTAATGAAGTTCACAGATGACTGCAAACTAGGAGCCATAGTCGAGTCCCCAAATGATGTGGACATCCTACAGAAGGGCATCACGGAGACAGATGCCTGGTGTCGGCGGCATGGCCTCAAGCTCAATTCCAAAAAGTGTATTGTCATCCCCTTTGGTAAAAACTCTGTACCAATGAACTACCACATAAACGGCAATATACTTAACACTGAATGTGTGATAAGAGGCCTTGGGACCCAGGTGGACAGTAGTCTCTCCTTTGATAATCACATTGCCACAGTAGTCAGGAAATCCTTCTATGTGGCACACCTCACCACAAAAGGGTTCTCATCCAGGAAAAAAGAGGTCATTGTTCCCCTCTACTCGGCACTCATTAGACCCATTATAGAATACAACCCTCCCTTTTGGAATGTACCTCACAAGACATCTGCAGCAGCTGGAAAGGCCACAGAAGTACCTCACAAAGAGGATTACTGACCTCAAACAGATGCTCTACACTGACTGTCTCAAAAATCTTTAGCTTTACTCTGTAGCATATTGCCTACTCCAAGGCGATCTCTGCCTAACATATAAAGCTATGTTAAACCCAGAGCTGTTGGACATGCTATACCTAAAGAAATCCCAATCCCTCCGAGCTACACACTCTAGGGCCCTAAACCTTGTCACCACAATAAACAGGACATGCTGGAGGGATAAACTCCTGTCCCAGAGACTTCCTATACTCTGGAACAAGCTACCCATCTATGTCAAGCAAAGTTCCTCATTAGCCCTCTTCAAGAAAAATCTTGATGAGTGGATGGGAAATAGGAAATACACCCCAGAGATCACTTCTGTGGCTCTGCTCGACAGAGGCACATGAAATTAACTTTCTTGGGTGGTGTAAGCCAGGGGACCTTGTTGGCTAGGCTTACTTAGGCCCTTGGGATGTTGTCAGGTCCCATGGATGCAGTGTTCTTGGCTTTGGAGAGTGTGTTTTTTACCTGTGCAGCTATGATTACAGGAGCTTTGCATTCTTCCGTTATAGAGATGGGCCCTGTTGGGGGTGGGGGAGCTAAAGTTAGCACTGAACCTATCTGCCAGGATGTTGGCAATATCAGTTGGTTCTGTATATTTAGTGCCATTGTGCTGTAACACAGAGCAGATCTGAGTGTTGCCATTGATATTCTTGACATAGCTATAGAATGCTTTGTGGTTGTCTTTAGAATCAGTGGGGATTTTGTTTTCATAACTAGCTTTGGAGGATTTTATGGGGGATCTTAGCTTCTTACTGAGGCTGACCAGGGAGTTCTTCCAGTCATGGGATTTTACTCTTTTTTTGCAACAGTTTCTTTCTTCTGTTGTAGAGTTTGTTTATGGCAGGGGGCCACTAGATTGGCTTCCTTTTTTTGGAGGAGAGCGTCTTGGTTCTGTTAGGGATAGCACGATCCATGCACTTGTTTAAGTGCTTATAAAGTGCATTTATGTAGGATTCAGCAGTCATACCTCTATTGTCTGTCTGTATGAGTGTCGTGAAGTTTGCCACTTCTGTCTTAAGAAGCGTGAAATTGGCTTTGGAGAAATTTTTTACGGTGGTTTCCCTAATGGGGGGTGGGGACGGGATGTGAATGTCTAGGCTGATTAACTTGTGGTTGGATCTGCCCAATGAGGAATTGACCTCTGGTGTGGAAGACCCGGTCACCCATGTTGGTAATGACCAGGTCTAAGATATTGCTGCCCCTGGTGGGGGTGTGGATAAGTTGATCCAAGGCGTTGGAATTTATGAATTCCAGACAATGTGAGCAAAAGAGATGGTACATGAGTAGTTTTCCTAGCTAATGGTGAGGTAGTTGAAATCGCCCATTATTAGGGTGTTGGGTTGTACCCTAATATTTTCCAGTATATCAAAAAATGAGGAGTGGGAATCCTTGGACATGGTGGGGGATCTGTAGCAAGTTACAATTTGGATTGCGATCTTGCCCAGAATTAGTTGCACTTGGATAATCTCGGATGCATTATGCTGAGCAACTAGCCTGGAGGTGTGGATATCCTTAATGAATATGGACACACCTCCACCTTTAGTGTTTTGGTCCAGGTTAGCTGGCCAAAAGGTGTGGTATGAATTATAGCCTGGTAATGCAGGGGTGCTCTCTGGAGCTTTGAACCAGGTCTCTGTCACTGCACAGATATTGATGTTCTCCATTTTAAGGAGTGCCTCAAGTGAATGCATTTTGAGATTTAGACTTCTAGCATTGAGTAGCATTACCCTCAGTTTTTGCTTGCCTGTTCTAGTTACAGTGGTGAATTTGTCATTTGAACCTTGCCTAAAAAAGGCACTATAGGGGCGGCAAGATCCTTAGCCAATATCTGGAATCCCAGGGGCAACAGGTGTAGGCCATATCTGGCAAAGCATCATCTTCTGTTGACCATGTCATCCCAGGCAGACAGATACTGGATCCCCTTAGAATGACACCAGAAGCTTAGCCAATTGCTGAAGTCAATCATTTTGTCCTTGTACTGCAATATCATTCTGGGCGATGGGAGGATGCTACTCAGGGCTAGGGTCATACCCGCCTGGGCTACAATATCGGAGAGCTCTTCCATATCTCTTTTCATGTAGTCCAGGGAGGCATGTCTCAGGTCGTTCACACCAACATGGAGAATGACATAGTCATATCTGTACTTGTTGTAGAGTGACCTGAGTGCGTGGGTTATGTGGCGGATCCTGGCACCCGACAGGCAGCTGACAGTAGCCTTCTCCTTGTTTAGCCTGGTGAGTGGGACATCAGTGTGCCTGACTATATAGTCACCTATGACTAGTGTGTTGGGTACGTTGTTTTGCCTTATGGGCTGTGATTTATTGGCACACTGAGTCTGTGGGCTGTGTCATTTGGGTTGTGTTGGGGGGGTGGAGGTTGCTTGCAGTTCTGCTTTGGAGGTCTCTGTTGCTTGAGCAGATTATTATTGAGAGCCTCTGCAAAAGTTTTTGTGGTTCTATGTGTGGATTTTGGTGGTGTAGGTTTAGTGGAACTATGTGATGAGTATGGTGTGGTGCAAGTATTTACCTTCTCCTCTTGACTGTCAAGTTCAGTCTTGGTTGGAGAGAGCTTTACCTCCAGTTTGGCTAGATAAGTGCATCTGTCAACGGTTGTGGTGTTGGGTTGTAGGAGGAGAGGGTTGTCTGTGTTGTTTACTGAATTCATGACAACAAGATGAAGGATTTTGCACAGAGGGTCATAATCAAGTTTGTTTTAAAGAAAAAATGACCAATAATTGAATTTTGATGAATAGTTCTTTTATTTTTTAGGACCATTGGCACTGGCATAGATCTATGTTCTTGCTGTCAAACTACTGTCCAAATTCAAGGACAGTTTCTTATGGTCAAACAGGATAACATTTTATGTCAGTTGCCAGGACCTTGAAACTCAAACTTAAGCTCTTCTGAAGACTTCCCTCCTTACTTCTGGAAGTGGCAAGAATGTGAAGAGATCTTAAGCAGTCCTGTGGAAGATGGTTCTCTTCCTGAGACAAAAGAGAAACAGAAGCCCACTATAGCATGTTTTCTGGAAGTGAATGCCAAATTTGAATAGATCAGAAGAACAGAATTTGAAAAATATAGGCTTGATCTTTCTGGGGCATTCAAACGAATTATTTAAACAAAGTAAAAACTGCAAGTAAGCAACATAAAGACAGTACCCCCATGACAAGAGTAAGACAACCCACCCCAGAAATTTTTATCTGCCATTAAGTGACCCCTATAAAGCAATGTGTTTCTCCTCTAACAGTTGACCCACCTATAGTTGACCTATTACCAGAAAGAAAAAAAAAAAACAAAAGACAACTTTTGTGCAACTATGACTTGCAGCTAAAAAACAACCAGCTTAGCTGAACAGGTAACTAATGCAAAATAGAATTTAAAATACTTAAAGAAGATGATTTTGGGAAATGGCCCACCATAGATATGAATAATCTCCTAGTCAGGATGACAGTCTCTTACTTTTATCTCTGTTTGGGTACTGCAGTACTATAGGATACCTGAATGCACATCTCCAGACCTCAATGACAGAAGTCCAAATAACACACTGAGAACTGATTCCAGCTTTGACCACAAGTCTCAGTTCTGCTAAATACAAGAGTGAATACCACATTTAAACAAAGATGTAGCATCCATCCTAGACACTCTGGAATCACCTAGACAATGTAGTAGGTATCTAGTCAGTACTCCATGTGGAACAGCCATTAGAATAATAACAATCTCATTGAGAAAGGTCGGCAGGCATCACTAGTGACTATTATTTTGAAGAGCGAAAACTTGGAAACAAGGGTGGTGCATGGCCACCACTATCCCAAACACACACTTGGAAAAAACATAAGATACAGATTCAACAGTGAGAAGAATTGTTTTAAAGCTAGAAGTCAGGATGTCCACCTGAAAGGATTGGTATGAATGGTTAGTATCAAGCAGAATGCTGCAGGACAGCCTCGGAAAGCATGGGAGAGCATCTGCTATCAATGACATCTAGTATGCACGTGTGTGTAAACTCATGCAAAATGCAAAAAACACTACTAGGGTGTTGGGGATACTACAAGTATTCTGCTATGATACCTAGCATTTGACCGATGCTAGTAACAGCTGGATTGCTTATCACAAAAGCAATCCTCAAAAATGCAATCTACATTTAGATTTATCCAATATTAAGTCAGAGTACAGCATACTTAGAAAGGCTATACAGGTGTGTTTGGCTTGGATCAGCTGACACCAAGTTGTCCCACATACAGCTCAGTGAAAGGCATTTCTCTGAGCAGAACATCTCCTACACCTCTTATCTGATTACAATACCCATTTTCTTACCATCAAAATATACGACAAAGCTAACGACAAACAACATTCCAGTTCTTTTTCAACTTGTGAGTTAGGAGTATGCATATCTATTGATCCAACTGATGCTTCTTAATAAAATTAAGCTGTGTTCCTAAAATTGCTTTGAAGTGAAAAAAGTTCACAGAATTGCAATTTAATTATTTCTGTGTATAATACTTATTAAGTCAGAAATACTGTGTGCATAACTACCTAAACCGTAAATGGAGTCTGCACAGATTATATTGAGAAGAAATCACTTGATGCTTTTTATATGTTTATATTGAGAACAGAATTTACCCTTCATGAGCAATAACTACTCACCAAATATCCTGAGAATAAAGGATCACTTACTACCTTTGGAAGTATTATGACACTACAAATGCTGAACAGATCTACAGGATAACATTTCTGCAGGCTATAACTCTAGGTATTGTATACAATAAAGCAGTAATTTATGGTATAAATATTGTTACAGAAAATACATTTTCCAGCTGAGATCCTTGCCAAATTGAACCAGAACGTTTGAATCTAAAACAATACATGCTAGTTGGTGTGTCTTGCTCATGGAACAAATACTTCTGAATGTTCTTCATAGTTTTGTTAGCAGACATATTCTCCCAGAGTTTGAGAGGGTAAATGTTAACTTGAAATCAATGAATGAAAACCTGGAAGTTTTAGCTAGGAAATGAATATGGATGGAAAGACTGTTATGCCCAAGGTCAGTAGTACACTCAAACAAATTTCCATTGGGATGCAAAGAAATTAAAGCCCAATGTTTCTTTTGTTAAACATATTTCTGCAGCCAACCACAGACTTAAAATAAGTTACTATTGAATAATTTTACATTTTGCAGAGCTATGTTTGTACTTCCTTGCTTTACAAAAGTACTCCATGGTCCCTGGAATGGCGCCATAAAGGAATTTCAGTTTGTTACTGTTTACATCCTGCTAGCCTCTGTACTTAATGTTATTGTTATTATTATTATTATTGCTGTTGCTACCATTATCATTAAGAGCGTACACGTGCTAGGTCTCCCGTGGTATTTTTAACAGCATGTGGTAGGCTTGTTTTCTTCTTGAGAAAACTAAATGAGAACAGTAACGAGACGGGGAGGCCTTTTTGACAGAATTAGAAGCAATGCCTACCAAGCAAACAACATGTCAGCATTCTTTTAAAATGTACATAAAAATCTGCATCAGTCCTTTCCACCTAAACTGAACTATTGATTTGCTACGGGGAAATCTCTCAATTATATGTCCATTTCATTTATTTATGTATTGTTTGTTAAATAGGTAAGTGAAGTGGTCCAAGGTCCTTTGCAGCCATGACTCTGGTCCCATGGGAAAAAAAAACGGTTGCATATATGAACAGAATTATATTAACTGGCAATACTAAATGAAAAGCAAGACTAAAAATCGGTAACTTTATAGAATGAAATGTAAATGGCTGTACAGCTTAGCATGCTTAAATCAGAAAATCAAATAAGAATTTACCTTGCAATATAAAAAAAAAAAATTACACACTAGTAGGATTATGTTATCAATACACCAGAAAGGAGTACATGATTGCAATGATAACGTTTATTGCAAAAGTCAGTCACACACTGCAAAATATGAATTGGATGACACTCTCTGTAATGTGAGCATCAAACCAGGCATATCTCTACTTAGGCTGGTATAAGGGCTACCTCCGAGCACATGGTTAGGTGCAGAATTAGAATGTGTGCCTTCATTATGAGCACAAAAGTACCTTTTGTCTGCCATGCCTAGATAATTCATTAATATGTCCACTGGCAGCACTAATCCAAACACTTACATCCTTAAATTAAACTCACTTGCATGATGTTAACTAATGTTGCCCTGAGATAGTGATAACATGTTTGGAAGTCTGTGTGGGATGAATTGATACATATTCAGCAGCATTTCAAAAACAGTGGTGTGACATTTATTAGGAAGACAAGCTACCTCTGCGAGTCTGTGTTCAGGATGCCACACTTATTAAAAGTATGCATCTGATTTTGGAAATAGCAATTTACAATCCTAGAGTTTAACATTTTAATAAATATTTTTACAAGGAAACTAACAAGAAGTTGAAAAGGATAATCATTTACCCTGAATGAAGAAGAGAAAATGTTCAAGTTTTAGCAACACATTACGTTTGTATAAAGGTGGAAGCACTGTTTAAGCCATGGTGATTTAACTTCAGTGCATTTCTGCATGATTTTGATGTTCACTGAAGGGCATGTTGTACAAAAAAAAGTGACCAAACTATGAGACAAAACTAAAATGTTTTCTGAAATTTATTAAAGTCAGCCTTTGATGGAATGCAATACAGCAGTCACATTTTCTCTGTTCTTGAGGTAGTCTGCAGGCAAAGGTACTGGCATGGGAGGTAGAGGTTTGAATATTTTGGGGCAGTGGAGGCAGATTCTGTGAAACTATGGGAGCTTGATGGTAGCCAGCTAGAACCAAATACATGGAATCATCTCTGGGAAGACATTTTTAAGCAGCCACAGTCTCTCTGTTGCCGAAGCAACACAAAAGTCATCTTTTAGCTACACTATTATGACATAGTCTGTTACCAGTTGCATAAATAGAGAAGCTGGTGATAACCCTTTTCTTGGAAATGACCACATAGTGTTCAGTGTGTGTATATTCCAAGCACTGAGAAGCTTGTCACATTAGCATTCAATAGCTAGGCATGACATTAACATAAACCCAATCATGATAGAACTTTCAGTAGAAATACAATGATCCTGTTACTTATATGAGAAATGAGAAAATATACAGCAAAATAAAAAAAACATATCACAGGGAAATGCATTTCTTCTTATGTTAGCAACTTAGATTACATATTTTTTGTTATTAATTGAGATGCCTAATACATACAACTGGACTTTTGGACAAAAACATGACATACGATACCTTGAGGTGGGAGCGTCACACATGTTACAACAACTAGTTTTTCATGAGCCACCACTGATATCCAAAGAGTCAAGAACAGGAGTTTACTATGACACCCTTGAACTGAGCTGGAAGGTACAAGTTAGGGGATACTGGATATGATAGTTCTGTTAGCAATGACTGTGGAAAGGATACTAAAATGCACTAGGGAAAGACGGTGCTGAAAGAATCCCTCTTGCTTCTTACTGAGCATTTTATTTATATTTTATATTATTTTCATTATGTATGCCAAAGGTCATTGGAATAAACCATCTGCTTAGAGTTATAAAATCTCAGAAACACATCCAGCCACTTAAGGTCACTTAAGGAAACTACAGAGTTTGAATCCGTAAAAATGCACGCTGCATTCTAAACAACTGCGCAAAAGCCTTACAAATCTGTAAGTAAACAACTATGCATAAATAAATAAATAAATAAACTATAGGCTTCCTTCTAATAATATGAATTGCAAACCGTTATCATCTGCTCCTGCTGTACCAAGTTTCAGCATGATTACCAATACAGACTTGCCTGAGAAGTCATACTCCACTCACCAGCCACGCAACACTTGTCAAGCATTGCTTCTTATTATCTAACCGTAAACGCTCCTCTGGAATTTCACATGTAACTACTACCACAGTCCTTATTAAGCATATGAGGAAATAAGTTTTTCTGAACTAGGACTGCGAATCGCATACCTCAGCTAATGTACTACCCTATAAAATTACACCGCCCACTAACCGATCATAGCTAATAACAGGCTATCACACAAAAATCAAACAACACTCTAAATACTCTGCCAGCAATAATGCATACTTAAACAAACAAACAAAAACAAATGAGTAAACAATACAATGTAGAAATGAATGCACAGTCTATTCACTCAAGTCTGTGAAACTGGCATCCAAGAAGCAGATTTTAGGTCCCCAAAAGACTGACACATGGCCGTCGCATGTCTTTACTAACAAGCAGGAAAAATAGCTGTAAAGGAAGCAGGGGAATAACAAGAGTAACCAGAGTAATAATAACTTCAAGCATCTGGGTAACGACATCCAGCAGAGAAGAGTTTCTTTCTACCAAGTTAAATGTTTCCACAACATAAGCCTTCCTTATTTCTGGATCTTGAACAGACACAGGCTGACCCAAACTGCCTCATCTCTTTTAGTTATCCACTGAAAACACATGAGTTGTTTGAAGACTAGGGAAGCTCTTGCAGGCTATACTGTCATCTTCCCAATTTTGACTTGGTGGATGAATCTTTATTCCGCTGCTTGGTGAGAGAGTGCTGTTACTCAAATCAACTTTCTGAAGAGTCATGTGTCTCCATAGATTTTGTCTTTTGGCTTTATGTTTTCATAATCCCTCCTCCCCTTTATTTAGTAGACTTTTCTATTTTTTATCACAGAACCTGATTTACAAGTAGGTAACATTACCAGAAAAAATGTATAATTTATTGTTAAAAAACAAAAACTATCAGAATTGTTGTTCTTATGGCTGGAATCTTTCTATCAAAATTAGCACCATGTTCACAATTTGAAATATCATGTACTTTCCCAAGATTCTTAGAGACTTCAGAAGAATATCCTTGGGCAGCACTTGTTGACATTTTCAAGGAACAAAATGTATCCAAAAAACGACTTAGTAAAAGCTGTGCTTATTGTCTGATGCAGTAAAAGTAAATACTTTAAACTAAGACACATGAATAGAAAAGCCTTCACTGACTGATGATATGAATCAGGGTAATTGTTTAGTGCAGGTGCCAGTAAAGGATGGAGGCAAGCATATGGATTACATTTTTATAGCAGGACTTCCCTCAAATGGCTGTGGATGAAAACAGCAACAGTCCATAGTAGGAAATGCCTGATGGCTGAAATGATTTGGCAGTAAACACTGCCTCCTGCAGATATTCCAACATCGATTTATGAACCTTGCAGCAATGATCTTTATGATGTATGTTAACTGGTGCTGTTGTCATAGAAGATCCAGAACTGCAAATATTCAAAATAATTAATACTGCAAGGAAGGATTGAAGCTTCTGACACATTGGATCATAGAACTCCACTCTTCTAAGTAGCCAAGAAAAACGAAAATCAAACTGTGATTTTACTAATGTGGCGGTATCGTCGCCATGGCTACCATGACAAAGCTCAGCAGGCAATGAGCAGGTTTTATTTGCTACAACTGAAGAATGTAATTATAAGAAATCTAGAAGAAACAAAGTAACCTCTAGTATAGAAACCCACTCCCATCTTCTACAGTGCAAACAGTCTAATATACTTTTCTGTTCTAGTCAAGGATGAAAAATATGATTCATATGTACCTATATTTTCATTTGTAAATATTGTTGTTTTAGCTGGTGTGTGTGTGTGTGTGTGTGTGTGTGTGTGTGTGTGTGTGTGTGTGTGTGTGTGTGTGTGTGTGTATATATATATATATATATAAACAAGAAAGAGTGAGGATGGTCACCACGATCAGAAATAGGTGCAAAAAAGATTCGTCCAAAACGTCTCCTTAAGCAAGTAAAAACTCTTTATTACAAGAAAATGGATAAACGCTTTCGCGTAGTCCAGGCTACGTTTCAAAAGATAAACTTTCAAAAAACTACAACACATATATATATACAAACGCTTTTGGCGGGCTCTGTGAATCAATAACCCTATTATTCAATAATCACATAGCTCTCTCAAGCCCAAGCTTAAGCATCATTAATATCGTATTAGTTATTTGATCGGAAAGCCCATATAAGGCTATGTAGGTTTCAAAACAAAGATCCATCTTCCAATTCATTAAAAAATCGCTTATTTAAAAATGTATATATATGTATGTATATATATATATATATATATATATATATATATATATGGGTCTACGTCACTTGACCTAAAATTCATTTCACTGACTTCCATTTGACTGACACCCATCTGACCTAAATTTTAAATGACTGACAACTCATTTGACTGACATTTCAGACATAGACTTGTGGGTTTTCCTTCACCTGTGACTTGCTTGTGATAAAAAGAATTATTGTAAGTTACAGTGCTGACTCTTACAATTCCGATAATTATGTAGAAAGTAGTGCCGTAGTGTTTCTAAGTGTGGGTTTGTCTCTTTACATTTTTTTCCTCAAATATTTTTTTATTTTCAATTAAAATAACATTTGCATAATATTTTTAAATATCATTTTAAACAACTTTCTCTTATTTGCAATTTTAAACAACTATATACAATATTTATAATAGCCTGACTTTCAATTATATACACTGTATGTGATTAAATATAGAATTAACAGATCAGTTATTAGACATACAATATTGATTATTGCAGAGTGTCCAACAAAGATATAACTTTCTTCCAAGGAATATTTACCAATGGCCTGGGATAGATTCGTAGTTCTTTGATTTTTATTTCCATCGATGCAGTTGTCTTCAGTTATTGCTGTTGTCTTTCGGCTTTTCCCAGTTAGGGGTCACCACTGTGGAACTCCGGTCAACTGATGATTGGCAGTAGATTTTCATGAACGCCAAGGTGCCAGCTTGGCGTTCAACCTTCAATGAAGGCACGCCCATTTACTCATGTCTTTCGAATGCCCACCCAACCGCGGGGAGGACATGCAGACTCCACACAGAAGGCACTCCCCGCACTCCAGCCGAGAATCAAACGGGAGAACCTCTAGCTGTGAGGCAACAACACTAC
The DNA here is from genome assembly GCF_019279795.1 of Protopterus annectens. Classification (NCBI taxonomy): domain Eukaryota; kingdom Metazoa; phylum Chordata; order Ceratodontiformes; family Protopteridae; genus Protopterus; species Protopterus annectens. Next base: position 21,334,678 of record NC_056733.1, read on the forward strand.
TGCTGCACCACCGCAGAAGTACTTGTCTTCAGGAAAGTGTAGAATTCTTCCAAGCTCGGGGGTGTATTTGAATTCCACCTTCTGGTTACGCATTTCCTAGATATAGCAAGTATTGTCCATAACAGATACATATTTGTCTTATTCAGGTAGGGACCTTCATTTACATTTAGTAAAATCAATACTTTAGTTAAGGTAAAGGATTCATTAAATAAAGCTTGTAAAAAAATGATTGATTCCATTCCAATATGATTTCATTTTATTACATTCATAAAAAATATGAATCCAGTCTGCTTTATTTGACTTTTCACACCTCCAGCAAAAAACATTTGTAGTAGTAGTGATCTTTTTAATTCTATCTGGTATTAAAAATGCTGTATGTAAGTATTTCCAGTTAACTATTTTCCAGTACTGTGTGTTAGATGTGTAATTAACTGATAGATGTTAGTTTTAATTTCTTCTGTTAACTGCAATGACTGATCTTTTGTTAAGAACTGCCAGTATGATGGTTTGGGAATTGTTTTATATGTTATTAACTCTTTATATAGATTTGAAAGGAAATTTTTCTTTTCACAACTATTATATATAAATTCATACAGAAAACTTATTAGATTTGGAATATCTTTAAATGAGGAATTATTAATTAACCTGCATAAATCTTGAGTGTACATTAGAATGCTTTTTCAGGTTAAGCAGTCCTGTGCTGGAATATTGTAAACAGTTTTTATCATATGCATATCTAAAACATTTAATTTATTTACACATTGAAAAGCAGCATAAGAATCCATTTTGTTCCCAGGAGGTTATTGTTTCCCTATATATTCTGTGAGGAAAGTTCTTAGTGATGGAGTGACTTACTGTTGAAGGGAAGAGTTTGTAAATTTCTGTAATTATACCATCTATCCCTGGAGCTTTGTTAGATTTACTTTATTTTATCTTGTCAGCAATTTATTTGTAGGATATAGGTTTTAGTAGGTCTAGTTTTAAGTTTTCAGGAATTTTTTTTTATATTGATAAGGTTTGTATCTAAGTTTATTTGGTTGGTATCTAAATCTTCTTTTTTGAAGTGTTCCAATAATTGAACCAAAATACTTCAAGGATGTCTCCTATATCTGATACTGTTTTCCCTTTCTTTTCATGATATATACTACTAATGTTATTTGCTTTAGACTGTATTTTAATTCTTGTAAATGAGTTATGTAGATATCTGGGGGAGGTGGCTAATGAGTTTATTTTTAATTTTTCCAAGGCTAGACAAGTTTTGTGTGTTAGAATTTCATATTTTTTATTTAATTCCTCTATATCTTTTTTGACTTCTGGACAATTCTGATTTTTTTTTAGATTTTGCTGTCAAGAGTCTGGTTTGCAAGTCTAATGATTCAGATTTCCACTTTCTAACTTTGTTTTTGTACCAGCTAAGGGTCTTACCAAATAAATACGCTTTTAATGAGCCTGAAACCATGACTCTACTGATTTCTGTTGTATTATTAATTTCAAGAAATAATTGTAGTTCTGACAACATCCAGGGTCTGAAATCTTTAATTTTCATGATATATGATGGAATTCTAGTTGAGAAGATTAAAGGTTTAAACTCTATTTGGAGCTTCATTATTAGAGAGTCATGATCTGAGAAGGGGTATGGAACTATTGAGATGTTGAGGATTTTAGTTTGTAAATCTTGAACTACAAACAATTTGTCTATTCTGGTTTATGTTCCAAATCTACGGTCTTTATGGTAAAATAATAAGGATTTATCATCTTTTACTTTAAAAATGTCTATTAAATGAAATGAATCAATCCATCTTTTTAAGGATTTTGAAATAGTTACTATGCAAAAAGACTTATTGGTGATTTCAGAAGCTTCTGAGGTACAATTAAAGTCTCCTCCCAGTATAAGATTTCCTTTATAATTGTTGGAAATAAAATTTAGGTGCTTTTAATGGTTCCTGCTCCAATTCCTAGGAACCAATATAGTTTAGCTAAGGTCCATATTCTGTTATTAAATTTAATTATAACAAATGCTAGTAGACCTTCTTTGTCTTCATATTTATAAATAACTTTTGGAGTGATTATGTTTTTCTTCCATATAATTGATACTCCTTTTGTCTTTGTTCTAGTGGAGGATTGAGCTTAAGACTGTATATGGGTTTCAAATAAAGCTATCATTAGTCTTAAAATGCGTCTCCTGGAGAAATACTACCTGTGCCTTATTTAGATTTAAATATTTTAGTAAGTTTGATCTTTTATTTGCATTATTTAAGACATTAGTATTTAATGATAGGAATGTTAAATCCATTTCAAGTTATTGTTGGAAGAAACATTTTGCTTCTTTTTTTTTATTTTGATAGTAGTGTAAACAATTATTATGTTGACTTAGAAAATATCCAATATTTAGTTACCCTTAAGAGATCCCAAACATGTCAGATATGTCATTTTGGATAAATTAAATGCAACAGAGGAGCATACACTAAATAAGCCAACAACAAATAGATTATTACTAAAATAATTTGACTAAAAGGACTCTGCATGAGACAATGAATGATTACGAATGAAATATGAGTTTGCTATAGCTGTGCTGTCTTCTTTACTTTCCCACTCTTCAGCTCAGCAACTTCAACTTATACTTATGAAAAGATATGGCTTATCAGTGGTATCCTGACTCTGAGTAGAGGTGCCCTACATTCTAGTGTGCAGTGCTTTTACATATCTATAGATTTACAAAGCAGAGTCTAAGAATGAACTATGATCACTCTGACAATTCCCATCCTGCATAGGGCACCTCCTGCTTCCAGAATGGGTAATCACATCAGGTCTAAAATTAATGTGAAGGTACCTATATGGTAATCAAGACTTACCTTAGGTAAGTATTAATCAAATAGTATTTAGAGCATCTTAGAGAGTTCTCTGGGAAGTTAGAATACTCTTAAGCCTCTCCTCCCTTGACCAAAAACAGAGATTTCCCTTCCCTTTCTTTCCCTTGTTTTAAATCAGTACTAATAAAAGAAATTCAGCAAACATAGGTAAACAGAAGTAACATTCAGCAGTCCATCTTGTACATGACTCACAATCCATTAAACAAGTCAGTGAGTAACATCACTTTAGTAAACATTATAAAGACAAATTAGAAATAATTTCCTAGCTCTTTAAACTTTCTTATAAAGCAAAAAGTTAACAATAAGCTATTTTAACTAAAAGTATAAAGAATTTCAAATTGTCCTTGCATGTACACATTTCTACTTATATTGTAGTGTCAATAGCTGTCTTTGAAATCTGTACAATACGTCACTTCTTCAAATCATTCCTTTTTCAATTCATGTTTTGTTTTGTCAAAACGGCAACAATATTTTAAGGGCACAATTAATATTTAGACTGATGTTTCAAATAAATAACTTGTCAGTTGCCAACTGAGTTCGTTTAGAATGCATGGTTAGTGCAAATATAGCATGTTGCAAAAATAATATGTATTTTTTCATGTGCTCTAGAGACTGTCATATGCAAGTGACATATATAATGTAGAATATATGGAGCAGCCTATGGATTCAGATTGTTAAAGTAAATTATGCTTATTAAACAGGCAGTTTCATTTAAATTCACAAGTAATTTGGGGACATTTTAGTTGAGTTTCCAGGAATGTGTAACCCAATATGAGTAATTGCGTCCACTTTTCCTCATAAGCATATGTCACAATTCATTAAGCAAAGCAGAGTCAAACGTCTGTCTAATAATCATTATAAAGACAAAGAATAGTAATTTCCTAGCTCTTCAAACTTTCTGATACCGCAAAATGTTGACAGTAAGCTATTTTAACTGGAAGACTAAAACATTTCAATACTTCCTTGTGAATATATATTTTTACTTTTACCGTAGTGTCAAGAACTGTCTTTGGAATCGGGTCTATATTAGAACATCGAGGTTTCAAACCTTCGAATGTTCTAATATCGAACCCTATGCAGCGAAAAGCTTAAAATATCGAAGCAACAAAAAAACAAATTTTTTCCTAGGGAAAGAATTTGGTTGTCTGTTTCTCTTGCTTCGGTCAAGAACTGTCTTTGAAATCAGGTCTATATTAGAACATCGAAGTTTCAAACCTTCGAATGTTCTAATATCGAACCCTATGCAGCGAAAAGCTTAAAATATCGAAGCAACAGAAAACCAAATTTTTTCCTAGGGAAAGAATTTGGTTGTCTGTTTCTCTTGCTTCGGTATTTTCAGCACTGTGGTGGAAAGTTACGGTTCAGGTAAGTGTGCGATTGTGTGGACGTGAGGTTTAGAGTGGGTTAGGTGAGTTAGGGTTAGGGCGCGGGTTAGTTATGTGTGCGACTGTGTGGACGTGAGGGTTAGGGAGGGTTAGGTGAGTTAGGGTTAGGGAGCGGGTGAGGTGAGTGTGCGATAGTGATGGACCTTAGGGTTAGGGTTGGGGTTAAGGTAAGTGGATAGTTAGTGGTGTGTGTATAGTTTAGTGTAGGGTTAGGTGTAAGATTTTAGGTGTATGTGTGTGGATTGCTGTTTGTTTGGTATGCTTGTGTTGTGTGTATATGTTTTGGAACAGCGATTTATTTCCCTAGGAAAAAAATCGCTGTTCTGACAGTTCGAAATTGTAAGCTTTTGTTTACGTAGGGTCGATTCATCACCATTCGCTTTTTTAAGCGGTGGTGATGTAATATAGACCCTTTGAAATCTATGCATTACTTCACTTCTTTCAAGTCATTCATTTTACAGTTCAGATTATATTTTGTCAGAATGTCAATAGCATTTCAAGGGCACATTTAATATTAAACTGATATTTTTAATGAATAGCTATCAGTTACCAAGTGAGTTTGTACAGAGTGTGAGGAAACTGCAAAGATAACATGTTGCAAAAAGTAATATGTAGCTTTTCATGTGCACTAGAGACTGACAATTTCAAGTAACATATAAAATGTAACTTTTACAGTGCAGACAGCTTGTGAAATCAGCATGTTAAACTGAGTTGTTGTTCTTCTTCTTCCGGCTTTTCCCGGTTAGGGGTCACCACAGCGAAACTCCGGTCTGCTAATGATTGGCAGTAGATTTTTACGGTGCCGAGGTGCCAGCTTGACGCCCAACCTTCAACAAAGGCATGCCTATTCACGCATGTCTTTCGAACGCCGCTCGACCACGGGGAGGACATGCAGACTCCACACAAAAGGCTCTCAAGCCGAGAATCGAACGTGAGAACCTCTTGCTGTGAGACTGAGTAATACTTTTTAATCAAGCAGCTACATTAATTGCACATGTAGTTTGGGAGCATTTTGGTTGTGTTTCCAGGAATATGTAATCCTATGAGGATAAATTATAAAATATTTATAAATAGCCCTATTATGTATTTATTTTACCTTGCTGAGGGTGTTTTTCATTTTAATATCTAAACAACATTACTTTTTCTTATTATTTGTTATCTGTGAAGCTAAATGCAGTTCGCAGGTTCACAGTGTCCTTAGAAACTGCAGCAGTTGTTTACTGTTGCTATGGCAATGCAAATAGAATGCGAAGAAAGCTTCACTACTCTTAACCAACAGTACATTTTTTCCTTTTTTTTTTGTATATTTGTTAATACTAAATGGAAATAATTCAAAGGACATATTTACATGAATGGAACATTTCAGAGTTAATTACGAACATGTCTCAAATCCCAATAAGTATAATAGTGACTATCATTAATCTAATAAATATTGTAATAATTAATTAAGTTCATTATTCCAATTAGTCTACCTTAAAACTAGACTGTTTTAGACTATTATTTATCTGTGTATAGATAGTGAGTTATTAAATATATCCAAACTATATTAGTATAGTAAATAGGAGATAATTTAGAAAGGGAGACAAGATGCAGTTAAAATAAATAATGAGAAAAGAGAGAAGAGAGAAAGAAAAGAGAAAATTAAGAGAAAATACACATATACTATGTATGTTGATTTATAGTATAAATATTTTATGTGCTATATAACCCACCTTCTGTGAAAGAAAAGTACCCTGTTTTACATACCTGAGGTAATGTGAAAACTCTGGTGTCATCTATTTTCAAAAAAATATAGATAAAGATTCCAGTAGTTAGTTACCTTTGTTTTAAAATTCCAAGCAGTAAAATTGGTCCTTTAAAGTAATGTTAAAACAATTCATATCATAGTAGATGCTTTAAGAGATTAGGCTGTAACAGTATCAGTCTTTTGCTTCTTTTTGACATCTGTCCAGACATTTGTTTCTTTTGTTCTCTTGAGAGAAGGTGACATCCAATCCATATCTTCTGGTAAAGTAATCACAGTATTAGTTTTAATAAATGAAGAGGCTTCCTCTAAGTCAATAAAAGTCCTCATCTCGTTGGCATACAGTATTCTTATCTTAGCTGGATATGCAAGTTGTGCCTTGATGTTATTTTGTTTCAGAAACTTCATCATTGGCCACACTTTGTTCCTTTCTTCCATTATTCTAGATGAATAGCCATTATCAAATCTTATCAAGCTCTGTTTATATTTTAGAGGTGCCTTCCTCCAAGCAGATCTTAAAATCAGTTCATTCTCCAAGTATGAAAGAAATGTGATAATTATTGACCTAGGAGGAGAGTTTGAGCTAGTGTCAGGTTTCCCAAGAGATCTGTGTGCTCTTTCAATGCCAAAGGAAAGAACTTCTATTAAATTTAAAAATTCAGGGCTCCAGCTTGATAAAAAGGAAATAATATCCTCACCTTCTGTGTTTTCAGATAATCCAAAAATCCTGATGTTATTTCTCCTCTCCCTATTTTCCAAGTCATGTACTTTATTAACCAGCCAAGTGTTTTATTTAAGAAGCAGTTCTTTCTGTGTTTCCGCTTCCTTAAGTCTGCTTTCTAAGTCATTTAGAGAAACATCTGCTCCTGTTATCCTTGTCTGGTGGTGTTGTAGCATTTCCTTGAGGGTGTCAGCCTGTTTTGGACTGCTTGTTTTAAGATTTTCTAGATTCTCTTTAAAATCATCCATCTTCAAAGACAACTCCTGCAGGGTAGATGCCATCTGTTGTAGTTCCTTCTTTAAGGCAGCATCCTGGTAAGAATTCCTTGAGTTGCTCATTTTAACAAATGAATATATCTCCAAGCTTTTTGACAGGAAATTATTTGTAAAACTTCACCAAAGTTTCTAATTATGTAAATTAGTCCTTTATCTATAAGATTTTATACTTTGAAGAAAAAAAAGAATATTTTTCCTGTCTTATTTAACTAGTTATATGGAGCACTAAAATACTGCTGCTTTCAGTTAGCCATTCAGGCTCCGTCCCTCTCTCTTTACATTTTTATGGGAAGTATCTAAAGTAATTTGGCGAATGTTTTGTGCTGCGTGTAGAGTACTATAAGGCAAGGTAAAGGTATATGCCCTTTTCCCCACTGTAGCACGATCCTGGAGTTAGTATGTATAATTGGGGGCCCCCACCTAGTTTGGTTGTACATTGTCCAGTTTCTGTTAAGAGGGTAAGTAAGTAGATTTTAAGTTCTGGAAAGACTTAGTTACTGGTGTTCTAAGTGTGTATGTCTATGGTTTAAGATTTAGTATGTTGAAATTCAGCATTCTAAGGTGTCAGTGAAATGAGAGTCAATGAAATGAGTTGACAGCCATTTAAATTTAGGTCAAATGGGTGTCGGTCAAATAAGAGTCAGACAAATGAGTAAATATATTAGCTGTAATGAGGCCTTGACAAGGATTCACATAAAATAAGTATGTTGGTATTACTGACATTAGCTATAAGACTTAATTACTATATTCTGACTATTGTGACAGAGACTCAAAAGTCTAATCACAAAAAGAAACAATTATCAAAAAAGAAGCATCTTCAAAAACACTAAAACACATCCAAAATCATTTTTGAGGGGGGTAAACTCCCAGCACCCTCAATTTCACGGAGCCGTTCTCCCCACACTCTTGCAACTTACATATACTATACTTTAAAAACTCCAAGAAGGGTCAGGCTAAGCTAGAATCTTCACTGTGTAATAACTGCAGTAGAGGTCCATGGGATATACCTAAATGACCTCTTAAGGACATATAATGACAATGACTTCTCACTTTTTGCCTTTTAAGTGCTGCATTCGAGACAATAAAGTCAAATCCCTTTACCTATTTAATTTATTTGCCTTTATTGTGAATTGAAGATGCTAGCTTATCGTGGTCTGTCTGGAGTTTTTATTGAATGATTTGCTTGTGTGACCTTTTTACCCTTTGGTTTGGATACTTATATATATTAATTGCATTGGGTGGGCTTAAAATTGTCCTCAGTTAGCCTACTACAAACCTATGTATGATCACTGTATCACAGGGAAAAGTGAAATCCCCAGGATACTGCAATCTTGATCTTTAAAATGAAAACCCCAGAATCATACATGAGTGTTAATCACAGGGGTGTCACACACCTTAGATGTAAAGCCATAGTGATTTCATCAAATGTGCCATTCACCTCCACACATTTCTGTGGGAGATTTGTCTTTCTCAAGTCCTGAATTTCACATCACAGAGCAAAATGCATCTTAGGGAATAACCCATGGAACCAAAGGTATGAGTGTGGGTTACCACTAACTTTTTACTTCAGCCACAAAGTGTTGTTTTGTCCATTAGGTCTTTGCTTCCTGGCTTGGGTGCAGTTACGGCCATGAGGCATGCACTCTGATATACTTCTGTGGAACACCTGCTACAGTGCCACCTCAGTGAGTGTTACAGATGTTTTTATTACGCACATGTAAATCAAGAAAGTGTTAAACATACCAAATATTAGCACTCCAGATTACCCATATCTGACGAGAGGGAATGATTGGGTGGGGGGGGGGGGGTTAGTGACAAACACCAGCTCATCCATCCTCAGGGGAGGGAAGCTGCCTGGCTCACTGCATTGGTGAAACATGCAGGAGTGCAGATATATCATGCACAGCAAAGAGCCTAGGGTGTCCACACCACACAGCAGACAGCATGCTTAGCTGGGAGGCTGACATATGGGATACAGGGCATGCAACTCTTGCAGCAGATAGAAAGCATGCAAGTTGTCATGGGTGGTGGGGATAGGACACTACACAAGATCAACAGACTGGCCTGCTCCCCTCACAATTGACTCTTGCCTCCTCTGGGGAACAAAGGGCTGAAATGCTATTGCCAGAATAAAGAAACAAATATGTCAATTTGTTACAGAAAGTGAAGCCACTGGGCTAATACTGCAGACTGAAAAAAAAAACTTTAAAATGTAAACAGTACAGTGATATTTCAAAAATTTCCAGGTGTACTGAAGTCACTGTTTAAATTCCAAAACTAAGTAAGCATCATGATTCAGATCACCCATGTTAATTAACAGTAATGTGGATCCAAAATGCATTAACTAGACAGCTAATAGTTACATCAGCATCAGATATTTTAAAGGCAAGATATTCTTCATGTAGCTGGGAGCCAAAGTTACAGACATAGAAATGAACTGTGCCTCCTTTTTCCTTAGGCACACAGAAGCCTCCAGGTATAACTGAAGTTGTAAAAGCTTAAATAATACAAAACATTTTAGAAGTTTGGGATCTGAATTACACTTCTCTTCAAAATGTCTGATTGATAGCCATGCTTTCGGCTAACACACTTCTGATATTTCTGGATTGTTCCAAAAACTATGCCCTAGCATTTCTTTTTGTTTGTCTATGTAGAATAATCTACAGGAACAGGTTACTGCTTAAACATGGTCATTTTAACAGGTGTGTCTAGTTCTGGTTGCAAATAGTTTCCCATTGGTTGTAAGGAGGATTGAGGGAGGGTATATGGGCATATTGTATTTCATATGTCATTGAATCCCAGTCTCTACCAGCTGCTGCATATTCAGCAAACTAAACCCTAGGCCTCTTCCATCCTTTAGACACCGAGACCCTTAGCCCCTTTTCTAACAGTCAAGTTTTGATTTCACTTTGGTCACTCTTAGTGTTAAAAGGCCCTCTTCTTTACCACTAATATACTGCTGTGTGTCAAGACCATAAACTACATGGATGGAAAGAATGTTAGGAAGTTCTCAAAGAAATTAATCTAAACAAGAAGTCTTTTAAACTGAAACATGGCTGAGGCTGGAGCATCATCATTACCATGGCAGCAGAGAAAACACACATTGTGGGAAACAGAAATATGAGAGCAAAGTATAATGAAGGGATTACAGCATAAAGAACTGAACATGCATACATACATACATACATACAAATATTTCAAACATGGGCATGCATCCAGGCTGTTCTTAAAAATATCTAAACTAGTGCTTGCTTTAATGTAATTTGGTAGTCTGTTGCATGCATCAGCTGCTCTGTCACAGAACCAATTAGTACACTTCTCATTCCTATAGAATCTTCTACATAGGATGTCTGATGATTCTTTAGTACTTTTTGATAACCCCAAACATTTCCAGAGGTAGTTGTCCCTAAATGCCCTATATACCTGAATAAGGTCTCCTCTTTAATGTCTATATGAGACACTTTACAAGTTAAGATATTTAAGTTTTTCATACTAACTTAAATTTTCACATCCATAGATGCCCTTGGTATATTTCAGCTGTACCCTTTCCAGTTTACTCATGCTTGTTTTCTTATAAGGTTTCCATATTGTTATTCTATACTCAAGATTGGGTCTAATGACTTCATCATTTCTAATTTCCTAGACCTTATAAATCTTTTTTATACAACTTATAGTTCTATAATTATCGTTACTCAATTGGGTGATATTATTAGGGAAAACTCAAAGCTGGATCTACTTATATACCCAGGTCCTTAAGTAAATCTACAATTTCAATCAATGTGTGCTGTATTAAATATTCCCCTTTCAGTTCATGTCTCCCAAATCGAATATGCTTAGCTTTTGATGTATTTATCAGAATATTATTCTCCTGTGCCCAAATAGTCAATTCAATCAAGTTCTTTTGCAAACATGCCTTATCAGTAACACATGTAATCAGTTTACCCAATTTCAAGTCATCTGCATATAGACTGTAGAACACCTCAGATGAAAAAGACAAATCTGAAAGATACAATCTAAACAAGCTTGGGCCCAGGACAGAACACTGTGGGACACCCTGACTGTAATCAAGAATTCCACCTGTCCAATTGTTGTATGATACTTGACATGTCCTATTTGCAACCATGCAGCTATCCATCTTATCAAGAGTATATCAATACCTAGCTGTTCTAATTTATTGATCAGTGTTTTATGTATGACCCTGTCAAATGCTGAAGTTAAATCCATATAAATTACATCACAGCACAATTTTTCATTAATAGCTGTTATTATATTGTTATATAACATCATGTTACATGTGGTAATAGATCTATTTTCAACATATGCATGCTGATATATGGTTTCAAGTTCCATCCTTTGCAATTCTGACAATAACTTACCCAGTATTACCTTCTCTATTATTGTTCCACAACTAAATTCAGGGTCTCTATGACTTTGGGTTGTCCTACTCCCCTTTCCCTTAAAGACGGTTTAATAAATGCATGTCTCCAATCTTGAGGAATCTTCCTATATTAATATGACCTAGTAAAATAGACCCATTATAGAATACAACACCCCATATGGTATGTACCTCTCATGACATCTACAACAACTGGAAAGGCCACAGAAATACCTCACTAAAAAAATAAAGCAGATGCCCTATGCTGACCTCCTTAAAAAACTCCAGCTATACTCTGTCGCATATTGTCTACCCACGAGGCGATCTCTGCTTAACATCCAAGGCCATGTCAAACCCAGAGCTGTTTGACATGCTACACTTAAAGAAATCCCAATCCCTCAGAGCCACATGCTCCAGGGATCTAAATCTTGTCATCACAATAAACAAAACATGCTGGAGGGATAGGTTCCTGACCTAGAGACTCCCCAGACTCTGGAATAGACTGCCCATACATGTCAAGCAGAGCGCTTCTTTGGCCCTCTTCAAAAGGAACCTTGATGATTGGATGGGAGAAAGGAAATTCACCAAGGGATCACGGCAGTTGCCCTGCTAGACAGGAGGCCAGGGAAGTAAATAGTGTGGGAAGAAATAGTCAGGGAATTATTATGGCTAGGCTTGTATAGGCCCTAGGGCCTATAGCCTAGTACCAACCTGTGAACCTATGAACCTATAGATATAATGCCACTGTAAATTCTTGCTTAAGTGTTCTCAGGTCATTATTACTAATTCCGTCTCCTCCCTGTGCTTTGTTGGATACAGTTTATATAGTTCTTTTTCAATATTATCTAATTTGATTTCAGTATTTGAGGTTACCTGCATGTCACAAGGGCAACTTATCACCACTTTTGTGGAGCCAAACTGTTTTGCTTAAGATTTTGTAAATATATCTATAATCCTTTGTATGTGAGAATAAATTTTAGAATCTACACAGTTTATTACTTCATATGTTTTTACTCCTTCCACATCTCATGTATCCATAAAATGGTTTGCTATTATGCTCATTCTCTTTATATAAAATTCTTCAAATATTTCTTGATTTTATCTCAGGCTATGTTTAATTTGTTTGTCCAGATTGTTTATTTCAGTTTTCAAACTTATAATTAGACCTCTTTTCCATTTCTTCTATTTTTTTGCCTTTCACCTTAATCAAGTATCTTGTTCTCATGGAAATATATCCTTCTAATGTTGTATGCCTAGGTCCTGATGTTTAACCTTTTTTTTTTTTTTTGCATTCAAGAAATATCTCTTTGAAAACTTTTCACATTTCATCTGCAGTTTTTCCACTGAACACACCACTCCCGTTAGTTTTACATAGTTACTGTTTTGCTTTCATATAATCTGTTACAATCTTCTGTGCATTGACTTAAATTTCAGTTTGGCAGAATTATCTACCAACAAACTAACCATTATAACTCCATGACTGCTGCACATTAACTGTGGTAAAACTTGACACGAAGTAACAGAAATGTATTTTGGAATACAAGCAATGTCTAGTATGCTAGTTTTTTTTTTTTTTTTTTTTTTTTTTTTTTTACAGTCTGAAGCATTTGCTGTTCTTGAACATATGCGGTGAATAATTTCTTTACTAATGTTATTGACCCAATTTTATTCCAGTCTGTTTCTGGTAAATTTAAGTCCCCAGCAACTATTATTCTTCCTTCTTATGTTTCATGAAAGAAATATATGAATTCCTCTAGGTCATCAGCAGTTGACTTTGATGGTCTAGACACTCCAACAATTGTTATATGTACCAGGGTTCACTTTATTATCACAGTTACACAATCTATAGTATTGGTGCTACAACTGAGCATGTAATCACAGGTCTCATAACTATCTTTAATCCCTGTCATAGCACCCCCACATGATGTTTTTATTAGAATGTCTGTTAGAGTAAAAACATTTATACCATGACAGAACTAGTTTACAGTCCATGTCATTTAACTATGTTTCACAAACAATAACAACATCAGTCTTGTGGGAATGTAGCAAATTTTCCAATAAAAATATTATTAATCCTCATAGCATTAGCAACCATCAGAGATGCATCAAATGTTGCTATCTGTGAAATGTTCAATTTTCAACCTTGCAAAATTCCTTTCATTAGACAAATATTGCAACATATCTACTGCAAAAATTCTCTTTCCTGATCTTGACAAAGGCACACCATCCTGTCTGAATGGGTCCCATTCAGAAACTCACCCTTTCAGAAAGTCAAAACTCATATGATCAAGACAATATGACTGACTTCCCAAAAAATGTCAAAGCTTTTGAATGGAGATCGCGGTACATTGGGGATCAGGGAATTCACCCTTTTCTCCACTTTAGTGTGATGTAAAAAGTAATGTCTTTCGGCTTTTCCTGGTTAGGGGTCGCCACAGTGGAATGCCGGTCCGCTTATGATTGGCAGTAAATTTTTACGGTGCCGAGGTGCCAGTCCGATGCCCAACCTTCAACAAAGACACACCCATTCACACACGCACCTACCTGCATGTCTTTAAATGTCACTTGACCACAGGGAGGACATGCAGACTCTACACAGAAGGCACTCCAGCCGAGAATTGAACTGGAGAACCTCTTGCTGTGAGGCAACAATGCTAACCGCTGCACCACAGCTGCCTTTTACTTTAGTGCAATGTCTGAGTTGGTATATATAATATGCAGGGGGTGTAGGGGTAAAGGGGGGCTTGTGCACTAGAAAAATGTAGATATTTGTAGTTTTTTGGAGTTTGACTTTCCCAAAAGTTGATCATATGGTCCTGACCATATGAAATTTGACTTTCTGAAAGGTTGAGCTTATGAGTGGGATCCATCTGAACACGTGTGCCCATAATTAGGCTCAGATGCTCTACACATTCCCATTTTTTTAAACAGGGCATGCTTTTCATGTAGGTATTTACCCAAAGCATATTTTCATTCATGGTGACCTGATTCTCCTTTCTATATGCGATTTGTGAAAAATACGTCCTGACACTTGAAAAAGCTATGCTATCTAAGATGGCTATAATTTCTCTATCCTCCTTGTGGATGAGATCATTTGTACCAACATGAATAAAAGCAGATCTGTACTTCCTTATGGTGTTCTAAGGTATTCTAAGGCCTGCCTCACATCCTCTATTTTTTCTCCAGGCAAGTATAGCACTATTTAATGTTCATTATCTTCTCTGCAAATATAAGTATCAGTTCCTCTAATAACTGAATCTCCAATTTATTTTTTTTTATTTTTATTTTACATTTGTTGACCGGGCTGGTCTAACTGGATTTGAGTCCATTTTCAGTGGAGGCCTGGGGAGAAAAGCTCCAAAATACATACATTGATAAACAGAAATTACAACTTTAGTTAATGAGCATTTACAGTAGCAATTACAAGAATTAATGAGCATTTACAGTGGCAATTACAAGAATATTTTTTTGGACCAGATCTGAAGAATCTTCAACTTCTAATTCAGTAATATTGGCTCTATGAATTATTACAAAGGAATGATCTTCACCATTAGTCTTATTAATCCCACTGTTTTCATTGCTTATTACATTTGCAAGCATAGAATTCTTATCCACAGCTTGAGCCATATTGTCTACAAGTGTGTCTCTCCTCTTTTTTTTCTTATAGTAATATTTTTCAATCCTTCCACATTCAATATTGATTTCTTCTTTTTCACCTGTTCCTTGCCTCTTTTTTCTACCTTCTCTTTTGGAAAAATTATGCATTTTTCTGTAGACTGAAGGTTTTCTGACAGAAAAATGCTATAATTCCCTGTAATCTGTGTGTTACATAAGAAATCAGTGTCCTTTTTAATATGTATTCTGTTTGCTTTACAGGCATTTATCAGTTTATTTTTCTTTCTTGTAACTTGCTGTGTACTTCCTTTCTTTCTTTTTTATTTTCTTCTGTATGTTCGGAATCCTTAGATTGCTGAATCCTTGTATCCCGAATTCCAAAGCTGTCAGTGGCATTATCTTGTTTCATAGAGGCTGAGTGATCTTTACAGACAAAAGACACTTCCTTTTCTAAATGTGTTCTATATGCTCTTTGCCTAACATTATTTATCTCATCAGTCCAGTCATTAATATAAGTAACAGCAGTTCTCCAAGCCGTGCTAATTGCACAAGTACAATTGTGATCAGTAAATGAGGTTTGGAACAGACCATTTTAGAGTGGGGCTAGATACATAGGTTATCAGGAATTAAGAGAATAAGGGGAGGATAGGGTTAATTGGGATTGAGGGATGTTTTAGGAGGAACTGAGGTAAGGGTAGGGAGGGGCTTAGAGGGTTTTGTCAAGTGTAACTGAGGTAGGAGTCACATTTTTGGCATGAACTTGCTACCCTCCCTCCCCTTTTTATTAGTGGGTTTGTGGTTATTTCAGTTTGGGAAGGCGTAGGGCGAAAAAGAGGGGCAGGCTTGCCCTCTTCTGTTCCCTCTCTGGTGGTGGATGTGCATTTCAATACGTTGGGAAGGAAAGTAAGTGGTTGCTCTGTTGGATAGGTTAATAAGCAAGCTGAGCTGCTTATTTGGATGGTGGAGTAATTAAATAAATTGAAGGAGAGCGGGTAACGCTGCCTTGTTAGTTCAAGGATAAGTGAACAAGTGGGAGATGCTGCTTATCAAGGGTGAGTTGGTTACACTGCTCTTATGGTTATTTTATGTTTTCCTTCCATGGATGTTATCACTTGTGTCAAGTTTTTGGTTGAAATTTGTAATTACTGGTTAACAATCATGTTTATGGAAGTTTAATAAAGGTCGTCAAATGTCATTCGGTGTTGTGTGCTTACTGAAGTGGAACAGGACAAGTCCAGATTTACTGCTAATGATGGGAAGCAAATCATCCAACTTTTGACACCAGGTACACAGATCACCAGTGTTATCAGGTGTTACCTTTAAATAAACATAGCATTTATTGCACTGTATGACGTCCCCACTCTCAGCCAATAATCAAGGAGTCTGGATGCTCACCACTGACACTGGAAAGGGAGGTTCACTTGGAACAAAAATGGATACACCCAGTATTTCCAAATGCAGCTCTCTGCATCAAGCACAATTTCCCTTAAGAGCACTCAGTCTGAGGTCTAGTTTTCCCTCACTCTCCAGATCCCCAATAAGACTCCCCACTGGCACAGCTATAGAGCTGAGTCTTCAGCCAAGTGTCCAAATCAAGTCCTACAACACTCTCTATGTGAAACCAGTGCTTCATGTCCCTACTCCAAGCAACTCACACACACACACACACACACACACACACACACACACACACACACACACACACACACACACACACACATACACACTCCTTCAGATTTGATTTTCACACACACACACACACACACACACACACACACACGCGCGCGCACACACACACACACACACACACACACACACTCTGAGATTTGATTTTCATAGACACACACACACACACACACACACACACACACACACACACACACACACACTCACACTCCTTAAGATTTGATTTTCACAGACATACACACACAAACACACACACACACATGGAAGAGGCTGGCACAGATTTACTAGCTATGGTCCCTTCTGCCCAGACTATAAAGTAGTTCTTCTGCCACCAGACACTCCAAAACCAGCTACTCTATGTCTCTATGTACCCAATTATACTGAGTGAAGTTAATATTAATACAAATGGTAGTTTGACCAACAGCAAGGCTTTCCAAGTTGCCAGCTCTGTTTGGTACTATTCTTGCCTGCAATAAATCATTTTGATTTTGTGTGTACTGGTGTGTCTTCAGATTTATTGGTAGTTTTGTGCTGCCAGAGTTGTCAGGTAAATATATATATATATATATATATATATATATATATATATATATATATATATATATATAAGTACTCTCAGAGATTAACATATTCTGTAAAAGACCAGCCTCAATGAAAATTGTAAACATATTTAAAAAAAAATAATAAAATAACATTAAAATGCAGAATATCTATTTACAATAAATACCAGAGTTTCAATCACTGGAAATATTAAAATAAAGCAGATACAGAAAAACAGTGCTCAACTAATCTCACTATATTTTCCTGACTGATCTAAAGAACTACTATTCCTGGTTCACTTACTACAGCAAGGTAAGATGAAGTAGGTGTGGGTCCTTCCTTGTCAGGTACTAAAAACAGAGTGCTCTGAGACTTCAATCTTGCCTAATATTAAAATATCATTTTAGTGATGGATTACAGAGTGACATCGCATACATCTGGTCATCTGACTTCTGTTTCCCTATGCTACCCCCTTGGCTGGAAGCTGTCAGGATTTAGCACATATGTGTTACAATGCATATCTCAAGCTATGCTAAGGTTTATTGCAGAATATGGAAGCTGTAAAACAATTTTAGCACTTCTGCTCTTCCTACAGTGACTAACAAACAATGCTTCTTACAGATATAGCATCTCTGGCTTCATTCAAAAATGTGAGATAACATCTTTATGGCCTAGGCCCAGTAATTTAATTTCAGAATATTTTTCAAAGTCAGGTGGATTGAGAGTAATCTCTTCTCTTCTAGTATCCTCTGTTAAAGCATATACATTTATTCAGTTACAATACAGTCAGGACCCACTGTTGGAACATTTCTTAACACAAGCAACTTTACAAATACATTTTCAACACAGCACCTGTACAAATCAGTTTGATATACAAATTACATATCATTATTTATAAAATTCAAGCTAGCTGTGCTGGCATATGTTACACATCCACTCTCCTACTTCTCCTGGCATAGATGGCAATACCTCACACCGTCACACACTGTACAAGATATTTGTACGTTAGCAAATCATTAATGGCATACTGATTTAACAAATCCATATTCAGCTGCAAACGAATAAAAAATTCTACAAAAAAGAACAATCAAAATCAGTTACCATAGAAATGAAAAATAATTTAAATCAAGTTCTTTGAGAAAAATCACACAAACAGTATATAACTAAATAAGAAATTAAGTACAGCAAAGTTGTTCCTCTGACCATACAAGTTGTGAAATCACACAAAAAACAGAATTCCTTTAGATTGCACATGAATGTGAGCAGTCGATTCTGCTCACTGTCACTTGCAGTCACACCTCTTTTTAACAGTAAAGAACAATACATCACAAACCAAGACAGGATTTTTAAATAAGATCTGGATTATCCTTTCTGTAGTGTGAATTTATAGCTGACTAGGTCCCTTGAGATGGCTATAGTTTGCCTGTCTGAAACCTATCCCTTCCTAACAACAAACAGTGAAAGTTAAAGATAAAACAACAGAATATAAATCAAAGTAAATATTCTATTCTACAAGCTATTCCTTCCTTCCTAGAAATAGTGAAAACTGTTAAAAAAATAAAATATAAATTTAAATAAAACTTTTCTTACCAAGCTATGGCACAGTCAATCACAAACCAATATAGGATTGTTTAGATAAGCTCTGGATTTGAGCAGAGGGTAATACATTGCCTAGGTAAATAGATAAATAAATGTATGTTGCACTACTACATGCAGGCAAAGGTACACTAGGCCTGGGATATTTTTATTACTGAATCCAGGATTCACAGATAGGATAGAAGGGGTGAAAGAGTAGGTGAGGTAGCAAACTAGAGCTGGAATGACATACGAGGCGTTTCTGAAGATACTGATGATGATGATGATACTGGAAAGGAAAGGAGGATGGCAGTCATTTAGCTCTGAAGATAAAGCAGACGGCGGGGAAGGGGTGTCTGTATTGTGAAGTGATTGCATACAGATCACCAAATGCCTGAAAGAAAGAAAGAAAGAAAGATAATAAGTTCAGTGGAGGGGCGACACATTTACAGTGGTCCTTTTTCTTTTAGCAGAGAGCCAGGAAATGCCCACATCTATTAAGTATTTACTACAGAAACAGAGAAAGTAGCATGAGTGGTAGAAATTGAACTTAAGCAAAATGAGGTGCCCAACCAAGAAAATGGCTATCCTTATCCACGTGGATCTAATGCAAAAATGATGACAGAAGATCACCTAAGAGCCAATGGCTAACAGGAACCTCATCAGTTTGCTGTTTCCCATCACTGAAATAATAAAGAGGCACATCTCAAAACCAGAGATCTGAAATTACAGGAGATCAAACTCCTGTCAACCGGGAAGAACAGTAGTAATTAATACAGACCTGGTGAATATTATGGAAATGAGTCAGAAAGTGAGAGTAAAATAGAGAACTGTGAGACTGAACTCATTCCCTCCAATGGAGTTCTGGGAGTTTGTACTGTAGCTTCCAATGGGCGGAGCCTAAGCCTTTTGATGAAATCAAATTATGTTCTCTCATTTCATACAAATGTGCATGTCTCTGGAGTCTCATTTATTAAAGTATAAATGACAAACTCTTCAGCACAAACTATTTTTATAGTGGTAGTATTCTTTAGGTTCTAGGCCTTAAACTGGATTTTAGAAGTCACAGTAAATACAGTAACTATTAATTTTGTAATATTTTGTAAACAGCTTACAATATCTCAGCAACAATTCAAGTCACTCACATACTGCCAGCTGCATTTTGTTCATCCTGCTGAGAGCTTTCATATGAATCTGGATTTTACTGTGTCCTTGGTTGTTGAGATATTTAAAGAAATATGAAATTTGTAGTAATATAAATAAATATAATATGAACAAGAATTAATATCTCTTTACCTGCACTAGATAGAAATCAAGTATTATTGAGGTCATAATATCCCTCATGTAATCTTTAAGATGAATTCTTTCAATAACTTGTATGCAGTATGGTTTTGGAATTCTTAATCACTTAAGTCACTAATATTAGAAGCCTATAGGCATCAGTTGGATGTAACTCTAGAAATGCTTAGAGGTGTCGCTAGGCTTTAATGAGGAGCATGAGTCAGGACTGGAATGAATCTCTTCACAAGAAGTACAAGAAGGAAGTGTGGAATAAATAGGCAATGACCATGGCTAAGGAGAGAGGCAAGAATGGCTTCCAATGGAAAGAAAAATGTCAAAAAAATGATGAAAGATGGGCTAAAGATATGAGAGGAAGGCACCCTGAGGTTGTAACAAAAAAGAAACTAGGTCTGTTCATCATACAAAAGTGGTATAGCAAGGAAGATGCCAAAAATGATGGGAAGAGGTAAAATAAGTATTTCTGATGCATCCGCACATGTAGGTAGAAGCTTTATGAAATTACAATATTGGAAAGAGAGTGGAGATTAATAATGCTGTGGATAACATGGATTTGCTTACTCCTTAAGCTGTGTATTACACAAGAGAGACAAGGCAAAGTGACAACAAAAGAAGGTAGCAAATGACTGGATGAGGACCTGCAAAGAGAAAGAAGTAAGTAGGGAAGGGAAAAATATATCAAGCATCTTAGAGAAACTATGATTCAAGGTCTAAAAGATCTACCTCCGAAGGAATTTACGGGTTTGCAAAGGTTCTTGTATTATCACTTCGAGAACAATATTGTGTCTCCCTAGTAACCAAAGTACTTCTCGTATATCATATGGGTATGGGATGGGACAGGCTAATCATGGAGCTGTTCACATGTATCATTTCTGTTTTGGGAAAGGATGAGAACTGAGTGACAGGCTGAGGGAGTCCCTGAATGCATATTTACTGGCTGATGGTAAACAGAAATGCTTCATACATGAGATGACTTCTCACTGCAATATTATTTAGTTTTGTGACAGGATCATCTTTAAGATAGACATTGGGTAACCATTTGAATGCGGTTGCTGGACTTTATCTACACCACTGATAATGTACTTCACAGGATTTTATAGGAAGATTAAGGACTTCTTATCATTTAAAGGTAAAGTTTTCAATACTTATTTGTATGATTCCAACATGTCCAAAAATTCTGTCTCTAGTATTAAAGTCTGCATTTTACTGATGAAGATTCTGTAAGTTGGACATTTCACCTTTACTTACCTACATGTCATTCACAGTTGACAAGTAAGGTCTCTGGTAAATGGCATTACTGACAGATATTACAAAATTATTAGAATTGTGAATATTTATGTACTTTGCATGAAGGGAACTCATGAAAACATACAATCTTGTTGGGGATCTTTAATGATGGCACAATAGGAAAACAATCTGTGATAATAATCACCTCTAGGCTGAATCAATTTCAAATACACAGTATGAAAAGTAGTGGTGAAGCCCCTTAAAAAAGTAAAGTACATAATGTGGACAGTGGATCCAAGAGATGCTGAGGTGATCCCTTCATTGTATGGGTCACTTGTGAGGTCTCATCTTAAGCAATGTGAACAGTTATACACGCCATACAGACAAATGGAAAATAAACTACAGAAAGCAAGCAATATAGAAGTAAAGGGTATACAGGAGAAGAAGTGAAGACCATGCAGGAGATGAGGTACAAGTACAGATGTCCAACACTTGATGTGCAAATCAGAAGAGGAAAAAAACAGTGAAGATATGGTGTGGGTATACCATGTTCTCTCGGGGGATGTGGGAAAGGTCAAAAAGGCAGAAGAGCAGGTAGATAAGTTAGAATACCTTGCAGGTGGTAGAAGTTCACAGAGAGGGTAGTAGGGTCCTGTAATATACTTTGCAAGACAATGACACCCTGCAAAGACAGTAAGCAACAAAGGTATAAGACCTGTAGTGACGTATATTTATCTGTATCAGTTAGATGGACTCCAAAAGGCCATGGATCTGTTTCCATTGGTATCGCTGTATGTTTAAAAGATGACTGTGGTGTTATGGATATGGTTCTCATGCCCACAGATCCATATATGTAATAAGATTGATATTTTTCTTAATAAAAGTGTCAGCATCCTGGAGACTTGATCTTTATCTCCTTAGGATAATCTGAGTTGTAGCTGGGGTAGCCCAGTAAGAAATCATTAATGAGGACAGATCAAGTGTGCACTGGAAATAAGGGAGCAGGTACCAGATAAGCAGCTTCCATCAGAAGGAATAGCAAGGTGCAAACCCTATAGAAATGTAACTGTAGCAAAAACAGCTGAAGAGGGAACTTCTAGTAAAGTCATTACCATTGCGAAAGAAGCTGCAAAAGATTCAGCTCTGGCAGTGATCACAGAAAATGCCACTGACCTTGCAGACAGGTGCTGTCATTCCACAACTTATAGGGGAACCTGTGGGACAATTAATGGGCTTGTAGTTCTTGATTAACATACCAAAACTCAAGGGGTACAAAGGTGGTGAGCTGATTTCTTACTAAGTTGCACCAGAACTTACAACCAACTTTGTTCATTCTGTACTTTTTAGAGACTTTAACAAACTCTTAACCTTTTATCAGAAAATTATTATTCTTATTATATGGTAGGATGAAGCAATTCACTAACCAGAGCTGCTACCTAGGATAAAGAACATCTATAGGCCTTCTGATGTCTCCAAGTTCACTTTGGAGGAATTCCTTTTCTCCTGAAGGTACAGCTTGAAAACTGAAATTACCAACATAGCTATGAGGAATGTTAACTATTTGGAGATCATGTGGTTATCTAGTATAATCTTTTAAATGTCTTCTTTGCACACAACACCCATTACATTAAAGTTCCGCAACTGCTCATTTATGTATTATGGGATATGCCAGACCTCCACCACTTGCTAGTTATGGCTGTTAATAGTCAGTGTCCTACTCACTGATATGTCTTCTCCGATTGTTAGCATAGATTGTTGGTTATTCTGAGGATTTGTTAGGAAGCCTCACATAGTTAAGCTTTTGCCTATGTAGTTCCAGTTCTATAGAAAAAGATTGGCTTTCCTGATAAGGGGATACAATACTAATGCCTCTTTCCAAAGGATTCATTAAATCCCATCCAAATATAGAATCTGTTCCAGTCTTCATAATTTATTTTAAGCATTTATTTTCTTTTCAAACCATGACAAAAATGTTTTTTTTTTTTCAAGATTACCTGCTTTACAACTGTGTTTTATCTGATACAGTACCTTGGTCTAAACAGATACAAAAATATGTGGTAATCTTACAAAACCAAAAGAAAAGGCAAATACCAGGCAGGATTTGCATAAGAAAGTGACTTATTTCTGTCAGGTGATGAGGACAGAACTCAAACATACTGTCTCTACCTTTATGTCACTAGTGACCTTTCCAACCCATATTGTTCCAAGTTTGATTCCAACAGCTTCAGTGTTTCTACTGTATGACTCACCCATCTCACCAGGGAGCACATAGGGATGGAGCCTTGACTGTCACCAAGGTCACTGGGGTTTAATTAGTAGCCCCTGCACTAGAATAGTTAGCAGGGGATGGGGAGTAGTGATGCAGAATCGCCCACTTACCTGTACTAGGGGTTGGGAGATGCTCAGACACAGTGGATAGAATAACCTCCATGGAGGAAATAATGAAGACCCCCCCCCACTCTTGCTGCAAAGGAGAGGCATGGGCTCCTTGTATATACCTACTTTCAGTTAGTTTTAGTTTGTCTTACACATTTAAGAAGAGAAACCAAAAATAAGCGTTAGCAAAAATAAGCATAAAAAGACAACAATCGAGACCACCACTGAAGAGATGTCTTAAAGAAGGACTGCTTGTTATGTTATCATAGACAAATATCACCAGCTAATGAGAAGTTAGTTCAGCATGTAATGATCTACTGCTTAAGATAACACCAAGTACAATACAGAATGTTCACAAAATGTGCACAGAAGATTACAGTACTGGTATTAATACACAGAGCTGAAGGACAAGTAATCAGTGTGTGAGGTTTTTGAATGATTTATTTAAGAGGAAAACATTTTTATTGAATAACTGCAAGGTAATGTGTATCCTTATTTCTGACTTACAGCATCCCCAAAGTTGATAATATAAGCAGTATGGGCAGAGGGCACAGCCACATACATGGGGTGAGAGCTTGGCCCCCACAAAAGATATATAACAGTGAATGCTCTTTCAAATACTTTTTAGTCAAAACTGCATTCAACTAAGTGTCCCCCGTTTATACATCCTAGACACTCTCTTATCCCGTATTCATTATTAGCTAAAATACAAATGGTTCTTATTTCTGTAATACAACATTTCAAGTCAGCTATAAAAGGTAAGCTGGTGTTCCTTTGAGTTATTAAGATCATAAAATATGAATAAATCAATACAAATAAATGACAGAAATTACCACAGCTCACCTACACATTTTTTAAACGGCATCTGTTTTATACCAAAATGTTCTGGAAACTACAACCAGAATATACTCTGAAATAGTCTGTTTTTACTGCATGTATTTATACTGACCAGTAGAAAAAAGTTCAGAAATGATTCTTCTGTACTGGCAAAAGAGGATGTGGTTAGGAGAGAGTGAGACTGTCTTTTAGCTATCCCTCTGGATACACACTACGCACTTAAACAATCAACTGGGCAAGGTGGAAAACTGGACTGCTCTTAAAACCTCTGTTAAAGAAAAAGTAATAATAATCTGAGCTTCTTTATCTACAGCAAGACTGTAGTGTGTGTGTGTGTGTGTGTGTGTGTGTGTGTGTGTGTGTGTGTGTGTGTGTGTGTGTGTGCATGCGCATTTTAAAGATGTGTGAAATCTACCAAATAATTCCCTTAAAAACAAATCCCAGACTGACTGGATAAGTACATCACAAATGTCTGAATGACAACACAAAAAGGCCTGTAATAGCATAACAGAAGATCTGAGATTCCTGTCCAGCACAACATGTAGGCAGAAATGACTCATTATCTAGAGACATTACACTCTTGCAGATAATGAGACCCCCCAACCAACCTTGTTCATTCTGCACTGCTTAGAGACTTTAACACTCTCTTTCTTTGTTATCGGGAAATCACTCTGAACTGCTCTTCTCAGCACATTTCCCCTTGGAGCTACATTACAACCACATAATTGAAGCAATCTGATTGGAGACTTGCCAAGCAGGTCGATTACAAGCGATTAGAAAGATAGAAGTCCTTAACTTGAGAAGGACTAGGCAACCCTCTGTAAGAAGTTTTCTAGTGTAACCCTTTCCTTCCTGCAAATGTAAAACGTAAAAAAAATGTAATTCTCATTGTAGATAGGATCTGTGTCACATTTTATCTCTGCCAAATCCTGTATCTTTCCGGTATGCAAAAATGAACTCACAGTAACTTAAAAAAAATCTTTATATGGAAATTTATAGAAATCAACATAGTGAGTTACAAATAAATTTACATACTATTAATGTAATAACATAAAGTGTAGATGATATAAAGCCAGAAAAATTATTTCTGAAAGGCAATACCTGTAAATGAAAAACTACATTATAAAAGAACCTCGGCTTTTTGCAAAGAACCTGTTGGAGTATGAAGAGTAAGAACATATAGAAAAAAAAGTATGTGCTCGTCTGTTGCACAACATCACAATTTTACCATTCTAAACAAAGGCAGCATTAATTCTTTCATCCTATTATTGTTTTAGCATAATAAGTAAGTAAGTACTTTTAGACTGGGTTACTTAACTGTGAAAGACTCAGGTGTTTACTATTCTGTGACTGCAGACCCAGTGATCTGGGTTTGAGCAGAGGATCTGGAAACTGGAGAAGTCAGTTAGAAAAGAAGCAAAGTGAGTGACGTATGCCTGCAGACAAATTCTGGGGGTGGGAGTTGTAGCAAGTGCTGGCACATCCTGGGGATAAGAGTGGTGGCAAGTGGTGGCACATTCCCAGGGTGGGAGTTGTGGTGCACATAGTGAAAGTACCATGCGGCCAACTAATACTTTGCAGACGTGGACAAGTAGAAAGTAATACACCTACCAAGTAGTGCATAACAGTCTAATGAAGCTCTGTATGTGAAAAATGCACCTGGAGAAGTCCTAGCACTGCAGACACTATCTGTGGTAGATGAGAGAAGAGGAAAGGAGAGTAGGGCATAAAGAAGAAAATCCATTCATGCATGGATGACAGCACTTGGTGCTTCACATCTCATCACTGATCTCCAAGCTGTGGCTGATAAAATGGGAGGACCATCAGGGCCAGAAGATGGCTGGCCAAACAGGGACCTGGCCAGAAAAAGATGCCATTGTTGTTCAGTTTAGAGATTTTATTCAGACATTGGACAGTTTGTGTCTTCCATCTGTGCATATCACTAATTAAAAGCCTCAGACTCCTGAGAAGTTGGTGAGGCTACTTCCACTTCATAGCTTATCCTTGGATCTCCTGCTTCTCTCCTGCCAGCTTTCAGAATAATCAAATGGACGCTTACAAAGATTATTAACATTTTAAGAACACCAACCTAAAATAAAAAGTAAGAATTTGGGAAGACTAAGATGACGGAGCTATATATTGCAGAATATCCAAGGGCTGAAAGAAAGAAGGATTATAAAGGTGGAGACACAGATCACAGATACGGATGGATAGGAGTTCTCAGAGATGGGTGTACAAACATTTTGGAAGGGTGTACTTAGTATCTGTGTATATGCATGTGTTACATATATTAAACTGATTAAATCTACTGGACAGATAGTCTATTTTCTGGTTCAGTGACTCACCCAGTCAGCAAACAGAGGCAGACAGAATCAAACACAGGGGCTTAGGTCTATTAGCATATACTCCTAACCTCTGCAAAAGACTTACAAAGATAAAATATCAAAATGTTTTTCCCCAAAATGATTTCAGTTTGTGAAAATAATAATTTTATTTTCTGCAAAGCACAATCTAGAGGAAACTTTTCTAAATGGTCAAAATACTAGAACAATGCCATCCCCCCAAGATATTTAGGCCTGTGTTTCACTCCACAGATATTGCATGATTAGTGCTTGCACCTAAAATTGGCAAGGGACACAATTAAGAATACATTGGTGCAAGTGCCAGCACACTTGGAACCAGCTACTTCCACAATATTCAAATAAAAGCAGCAAAGGGCAAATGGGTATAAACATTCCCACGTGACCATGCAGAACTCTTGATGAGTTCTGTCAGAGTAAATTTTCAGCTGCCTGTGGACTTCCAGTGTACATGACAGTCTCTATCTCTTTTACTTTCTTGTCAGGGAGGAAACTGACAACTAGCTTTGTTGACAATCTACCTTATATTTGCATTGTATATAAAGAATAATCTGTTTTACTGAAATCCTGTCAGGGAAAAAAATAAGTCTTACCAGACATCTGATCCTATAGGTCTGAGGTTCTCTTAGCAGACTTCACTTCTACAAGAAAAATACATTTTCAGGAAATGCATTTTGTCAACTACACTGTAGACTTCAGAAGCAGGTAAAATACGTTTCTCTGTCATAAAGTAGTAAATCTCAAACCAGGGATGTTTTGCTATACAGTGTCTTTTAAAACAGTCTTGCATCAGGTTCGTGTCATGCTACAAAACTAGAACATTCTACATGCCTGCTGATAAAGCTGAAACATTTAGCTTTGCATATGAGCATGCTGAACTTGAAACGTAAAAATAATGTAACTATTCTAGGATATCAGATAAAGCAGAAGCCTTTTTCATTACTTGGTATGATTCCCGTAACACAGATTTCCTCTCTTCTTCCAAAATTTAGATGAGTGCATCAACAAAGACAGTCCAGTGCCTACATCAGGTAGGAGTGGAAAAGTTCAAATGATATGTCTTCCAACATCTGCCACACATGGGAAGGCATATCCCTATATGACAAGATGCTGTTGTAATAAAACAGTTGTAAATCCTATGGTTTAGGGTTACATGGAAAAGAAGGGGCAAAGGGGGAATGAGGGCTTCAAGATGTCATAGGATATGTTGTTGCTTGCAATCTAACATCATTGATGAGAGGGAAGAGTAAGTGTAAGAGTCCAAGTGTGGAATGAGACAGCTCAGACTGCTAACAATGAACAGGAAGGTACCAAATAAAGTACTAAACTTCTGAAAAAACATGGAAGGAAGCTGGGATAATAATGCTTGGACTCAGCCTAGGGCATGGGAGACAATAATTAAGGGAAGGGGGCTGCAGAAGAAGAGATCCACAAGACATATTATCACAAATATGGTTTAGAAAATGGTAAGATGTATGCGGGGGGGGGGTTACTTAATGCTTAGGACTTGAGGCAATGTGATGACAAGAAAAAATGTACAGTTCTGAGGAGGAAATTATATAATGTTCTTTGAGGTGGTCTTTGCCTAATCAATGTTTAACACTCAAAAGTTGAAGCTTCAAGAAAACAGAGAGCAATGAAATTCACTTTAATGATATACAAGTTTTTATTGCAGAAAGGCATTGCACACACCCTCCCCAGGGGTGTGAGGGGAATTGCCAGCAATCTTAGAATTAGGATGTAATAAAATATAGTTGAGCATTGCTCAAGAAACTGTCCAACGTACCAACCATAGGCAATAAGGCTCTACAGTCAGAAGTTTATCAACACTGGTTTGATCAATAAAAAACATAAAATCTCTTAAAAACAAAGACAAAGTAAAACAGTCTACATATATACAATGAAACTCTAAACTGACCAGTCATATCAAAGTTTATATTATTCATTTAAGCTGATCTTAAATTCTTTAACCCTTTACACACCAGTAGGCATTGCTGTTTTACTTTGTCTTGTATAGGTCTGATGAAGTGGTGTGATACAACCATGAAAGCGCTAACCTTTTTAAGAGATTTTGTTTTTTTACTGACCACTGTTGATAAACATTTGACCGTTGAGCCTTATTGCCTATGGTTGGCAGGCTGGACAGTTTCTTGAGAAGTATCTTCATTTTGTATTGGCTCAGCATTCCATTTATTGAGGTGGCAACAATTTTTGTGTATTGTGGATAGTTGAACATTGTTGTTCATACTTCCGAATACCAAATGTGTAACAATTATTTTGCATTGCTCATAATTGGGGCATATAGTTAGAATTCAGAATGCTCAAAAAGGAAGTGCTCACTACAGGAAATTATGTAGACTAACTTACCTATTAGGAGAAGAAGGATAGAGAGTAATCTGACTTTCACAGTGGGAAGATAAAGAGTGAGGACTTACTGGTATACGATACAAGGAGATACAGTAACACCGAATGAGGGTTTCTTTAAACCGTGTTAGACTTAGACCAGAGAGTGGAATCACTAGGAAGAGGATGGCTGGTGGGAAGTTGGAACATGGATAGATGAAGCTATTAAAATACTGGGCACAGTTCATGATTTATACTTCAGGATACTAAACACTTGAGTGAATTCTACATGTAAATAGAATGTCATAGAAGCATCTAGAAAAGTTTTAAAGTAGAATTTATGGTAAATTAGTCCAACTCAAATTGGAAGTTTTCCTGTCCGAGGTGGTGTCACTGAATGGGAATTGATATAAAAGACAGAAACAGCTGAGATGGAAGGAAGAGTCTGAAAACACAGACCTTGTGGAAGTCACAGTAGAAATGCAACATACAAAATGGTTGGACAAGATCATGTTCAGCATGAAAATCAAGCTAGACACATGCAGCACAGTAGGAAAATAAGGGAGTGAAAGCAGGAAAGGCAGGAATTAACCAGAAGACATAAGTCATAGAAATTATATAAAATCTGTGAGCGTTATATAAAATGCAAGGGCAAAGCATGGCACAGACATGCCACTGTTCACAGGCAACCTGAATGACTTAGTGGTATTATGAGTTACATGATGAGTAAGCCACATAGGACAGCTATTATGCAGACCAAGGTTGACAGTACTAATAGGATCATGATGGGAGGGGGTGGGGGCCTCCCACTACGCCTAATAATCCCCTTCTGGCCATCAGCAGGTGTCAAACTTTCCTGTGCACAGCTTAATGATTTTAAATGTCATCATGTCTAAACTGCAAAGATGAAGCAAAAAGTTAAAATCAGCAATCAGTATATTGGTTATATACTAAAAAGTATGTATTCTTTGTGTTATAAATAAAAATCTTTTAAAGCACAGCAGTAAAAAACTTGAGGTAAGTAAATTAACTTTTTGTTTACTTTTGTGAGCACAATCATATGTAAACTGATGCTTAGTGAGACATTTCAACCTGTGAAAACAGTATGGGAATGATACACTCCCCTATAATCATCACAAAACACACACACACACAAAAAAAAATGCCTCTCCACTGATGGTCTCTACTCACTAAATTCAATGAGATGTGAAATATAGCCTGAATGTATCATTTATATCAGATACTGTAAACATGAGAAAATCAATGTGTTACTAACAAAAACCCCTTTTTTATCCATCCTAGCATTTGGTTCTTTCATCAAGTCCTCAGAAAATTAACACTACAAGTACAACGATTCCACAGCAGAGCTGAAGTGAAAAGGGAAGTTTAATGTAAAAGTATATAAAAGCAGGACTTCACTAGCTACATCTCATCTCTGATTCTTGATAAATGCAGGAAAATATATTAAATCAGGCCTCTCCTGCATATGACATTATACTTTATCTAATCTCTGCTCTGTAACTATACAATAGAATGTTTGAAAGCAGGGCCTAGAGCGTACGCATACAAGCAAACATTCAAAATTGGAAAATATTTCTTCACTGACATAACTATACAGTGTACATATGTTTTTCAAACAGAAGCAGAAGTGCCTGGTGTGAGTAGACTGCTTTATGAGTTACCCAGCACTTGGAGGTCAAAGGGTAAGTAAGTAAGTAATGAAGAATTTGCAAGGAATAACTATGTAGTGCAATTGGAACTAATGTTTAATTCATGCATAAATAATAATGATGAATAGATACTGAAAATACAATCAGGCTTCCATACCTCTTAAAGGTAAATTTTAAATATTTATACAGCAGTGAGAGAAAAAAAAGATTGGAATTTCATAGGCTGTGATGCTGTAAAACAGCATGCCATTTTTTTTTTGTTTCCTTTAACAGAAATGCAGACGTGACCTTCACCATCTCTGGAGAGTCCATTTGCTTCTCTCCTTTAATGATGCCAGTGCAGATATATTTTTACAATTCTGCCCCTCTGCAGCATTCCTAATGTGATACATCTAAAACCAGGTATTAAAGTGTTGGGGCATAATGCAGCATTAGTAATGTTAAATCAGTGATCTGTTTTCTTTTGCTGGAAATATCACATAATTAATCCCATATTCTGGGCATTTCCACCAGCCAATAATAAATTACAAAGGAAATACTAATAGATTGCAATCAGCTTCTATGACAAGGTTACTTTAAAATGCAGGTATTGAAACAGTACTGCTGAAAGCAGAAAAAAAAATAAAAGGATACATTAACCCATATAGACAACATGTTTTGCCCTCTTGATTAAACCATACCAATCATGGGTAAATTTTCAATATACCACACCCAGTCATTGGTTATTGCTATAATCATAATACACTCACTGGGATGTGCATTAGGATTTATAATTACAGAGGTGATTAAGGGGATGTAATACATGCCATGCCATTATGGTTAATAAGGTACCTTAATGTTAAAACATCAACATTTGCTCTTTAAGCTGTAGTATTTCAAACCTTCCCATGATATTTTGTTTGTTTGCATGCCATGACCACTGAAAGATTATAACTTACATGCATCTCATCAATTCCTGGTGTTTGTGTAACTAAACTGTTTGTTTATTGTTTGTTTTTTCAAGGCACACCAACTCACATCACAAGGTTGGTTAGTTAGTTAGTACTGGTTATTAATTTACTTGCATTGTAAGGACTAGGTAGCTCCACTGCAGAATGATATCACTTTTATTCTTAGAAAAGGCCTTAAGAATGCAAACACAGGAAGTACAGAACGTACCATGCAGCAAGTGTTGCACTGTACCGAGAACAATAAAAGGAGAGTGCACCTCTCAGCTGTCACTGACTTTCTGGGATGCCTGTGATTTCAGCTCAAAATGTTGACGTGTCTATCCAAAAAACTGTATTTTCTTTTTTTTGAGAAAAGTTAATAGATTTCAGTCAATAAATAATGACAACCATTAGAGTTTCAAACATATTTTTCCTCAGGAAATGCAAGTTAGTCTAAATTACTTTACTCTTTCGACCTAAACCAGTAGTAATATTTTTAAAAAGTATCATTTTCAGAACCTTTGTTCACAGTTACTTTTGGCACTGTCCCTGTTTCTGGAGGAAAAAGTACAACTACAAAGGACAAAGTTTTATAGGCACCTGCAGACAACAGGCATATTTAGATAATGGAACACATCAGTGTGCTGTACAGGACTGACACAGCAAGGGTGCCAGTCCTATATAGTCCCATAAAGAACGGGCGCAGAAAAGGCAGCTGGCGCCAAGCAGGCAAGGTGTCCAAAATGTGTCCCTTCAGTGGGACTCGGGGAGAGATGATGATGAGGCTATACTGCGATAACTCCAGAAGAAAATAAACTGAAGCAAGCCTGAATTCTGTGGGCTGCTGGACTGCCAGATGGTATGGGCACTAGATTTTCAATGATGTATTTTAGAATTTTTTCCAGTCTTTACCCATGTATGTGAGGTACTCCTCATTGGGGGACTTCTGATAAATATTTAAATGTTACCGTGACATTCTGGATTAGTGTTAACAAGGGTTTCCATGAAACATTCCACTGTTGCTCTAAACATTTCCTAACCAGTACTTTAATAACCATGCAGAAGCATCTGTCTAAGGTGCAGTTCCTCCATTTCCTGCTCCTGCATAACTCCTGACATGTTCCGTATCCTAGTTATCTTTCTGTCTTATATTCCCTCAATGCCTCTGCACATTCTAATTCAGTGCTGCCATATAGACTGCATTTTACTTGGTACTATGAGCTTTCATAAGTGCGGTACTATGAGCTTTCATACGTGCGGTACTATGAGGTTTCATAACTGCGGTACTATGAGCTTTCATAAGTGTGGTACTATGAGCTTTCATAAGTACATCCAGGTATCAAACAATACAGTTCACAGACTCTCTCTTTTATTAGCAGAGTACAAGCTAGGCAACTATTTTTGTCTATATAATGCAAAATGTCATGTGGATAACTTACAATATTAGTGTTGGTTCTCACATCTCTCTGTTCAGATGGTAGGTGCACCTTTTCACTCATGAGATGAAGGGCATAAAGGTATACCAGAAAATATTTGCCAGCATTGGCTGGCATACTGGAGGTACCCGACTCCAGTCCACAGTGACAGGATAAAACATATAGTTTAACTAAGAATTTCTCTCTGTAAAGTGGAGGCCTTCACAGGTGATATAAGGTAATCATGTCAAGTAGGACAGATGGACAAAAGGGCCTATAGAGTGTGAAGGGAGGCATATGCTATCACACTGAAAAGACCAAAAAAAAAAACACAGTGCAACAAATAGATGCAATTATATCTACAGTGGGGTAAAGAGGATACCTGATCCAGGAGCAAAGTGTTAGGGGACTGGCTAGTCTGATACAATCACTGTTTACTGCATACTGGCATTTATTTATAAATGCCAAAATTGCATCTGTTGTATAAACTGAAGTGCTGTAATGCTCCATGTGTGGCAGAAAAGACATTATGAGTTTTTTTTTTCCTTTTTGCATTTCAACTCAAGTGAAAAGCTTTTGTTTTTCTGTTGTGGAGGGTTGTCCTATTGGGGAATGGCTCTGAGGACAAAGCAGCTAGCTACATCTCTAAGAGCACATCAGTGGTATGACTCACATACATACATAATGAATTCACTATACTGGTAAAATGACAAATGTTGTGAAATGAGTGGCATAAAATGGGCCATTTAAAAGGCCCTATAAGCTGACTGGCATTACCTAGCAATATACGTTCATATGTCTGAAAACCAACTGAAAATGTTCTAGTAATTCTTTCAGAAACGTATGCCATTATGCTTGTTTACTGCAGACACTTAGTTGACAATTTCTTTCATCAAGATACACACACACACACACACACATATATATATATATATATATATATATATATATATATATATATATATATAAAATTATAATAAAGTAATAAAGTAATATTCAGAAAATCAAAATGTGGTTGTATATTCCCTCTTTTGTAAAATATCACAGTACATCAGTTTCATTCCTTTGTACACACAGTGTGCAACAGATATGGTTCCCTATCAAAACAATTTAGACTCAGAACACCAAAAGTACAAAATAATGAAATCTGACATCAACAAAACCCAGAACAATCAACCAGGTAGGTGATTTATTGTGTGAGATCGCTGTGCAGCTGTGTTTGGGGTCTGGCCCATTCCCAGCTGCAGTGGTATTTCGGTGGTGGAATATATATTTAGCAAGGGGTATGGGAGGTGCAGGGAGGCTTGTCCCCCCTACAAAGGCCTTTGTCTTCGAGGTTCTGTACTTTTACTTTTGATGTGTGCAGTTTCAATGTTCTGAGTATTGCTGTTGTCAGGTTTTCTTATTTTGCAGTTTCCGTGTGCCAGTCTTGATGTTTTACAGTTTAGTGTTGTGGTCTTTTGTGGTTTTTGATAGGGACCCACAGACACACATGGTCACTCTGGTAGGTCATATCTGTTTTGATTTTGAAGACGTGACATAAAACATTCACAAAGGAAGCTGTGATAATATCTTATTCATACACATCCACCCTTACACACCACAATGATAACACCCATGCTTAACTAGATCAATGAGTATTTAATTGTGAACAAATGTCACCAGCTATCTGTCATTTTCATTTATTTTATTTATTAAAATGTTGTAGACTGAAATAGTTCCACTAGGCCAATGACTTCTTTTCAAGAGAGACCACATGAGATATTCATATTGACTAGTGGAAATTTGTCCTGGACAGAGGAGAATTTCCCTACTCTTTTTGATAACTGCCCTGGAATCTTTTACATCCACCTAAGCCACCATCAACTCAGGCAGATGGGGTTTAATGGTTTAATGCCTCCTCCAAAGGAAAGATTTCTCAGACTGCCTCCCAACTCACCAACTCTAATCACTGCTTTGACTGTGTATACATCAGACAGTAGACTGTAAAATAAATACATGATTAATTAAATAAATAATGGCCACAATAATGCATTTCAAATTGTTTTGCACAAACACACACATATTCATGCACACACAAGCCTTCAGTTTACTGGACCTGGAATCCAGATCATGTCAGTACCTACAGGAGTGTAAGTGCATGGCTGGGATGTGTGGGGAATTAATGTTGGTGGAGTCAGCACACTGGATGCTCATGTGTCAAGGGTGACACATAACAAGAAGTGTGCTCCAGGCTAGAGACTAGCATCAAACCAATATCCCTTATGGAAGAAATCCTTCACACACAACTTTAGGTTCCACCAAAAAGTGAATAAGCACTCAATATTCTGCATCTGACTCAATGGCCTTAGCACTGGCTTATTCTGTGAGACCTCTTCCTATCTCAGCAGACAGGTGCAGATGAACTGTGGAGAATGGTTCATGGCAAGAAACTTTGGCCCTAAGTACCAATAATCCATGGAGAGATGATACAAGGGGCTACTTTCTGTAGTGAGTGTGAGCAGCCAAGAAACAAAGTGAATAAGATGGGAGAAAAAGCAAGGTTGGGGCTGAGTTTACAAGTCTCCAAAGTCTCAAGTTTCCTGCAGAAATAAAAGTTCAGACTGGAAAGACCCCCACCCCCATCCACCCAATAGACAGGGATAATCCTCATCTCTTTATGAGATCTGAAAGGCTATAGGTCACATCAACCTACAAATAGGAGGCAATAGTCACATTTTATCCTAAAGCAGTATCTCAAGCAAAACCTGAACTTAGCCATCAGAGGTCAAGATGAACCTTCCAAAACTTGTTTTATGAGAAGCTTTTCTTTAACTTTCTTCACCAATTCAAAATTACCATAAAAAAATATGGCATATGAATGAAGAAATATTTTGTTGAAGATAGCAAAGGTCAAAACCCAAGATCTGCAAACAGCAAATAAGAATTGGTGGGTCTGGGAAGACCGGCTTGCTCATGTAGTCCAAATGTGGAATCACAATGTGTATTACCACAGTTAGCAACCTATCACTGAACATCAGAGGTTTCAGTACAAAATGCACAATACCTGACAGGTGCAGCAAATTTATCTAGGCCGAATGTCATTCTCCACTCAGACACCTCTCACCTCCAAGTTGAGACCCCCTCCCCCAAAAAAAAGCCTTCTGCTTGAAACTGTAACAAACCTCTTGCTCCAAATGTAGCAAGAGGTTACCTATAGTTACTATACCACCTGCAACCAACAAAGGGCTTCAACTCTCAGTCCTGGTCAAAACTGTACTATCAGCATTCATTTCTGAAGGCCAATAAAGCCACATATCAGCAGTTGCCAATTGTGCTCCCAAACACCTTGCCCCATGGGTAGCTGATACCTTTGCCCTGCCTTAGCTATTTTTCTGCAGTCTTAACTTGCAAAAACGACAAGCTCAATAGGACCCACAAAAGTAGGTCTTTGATTTTAGATCTATATATATTTATCCTTAGAGGATGTGACTAACTATTATACAATTATTGATATACAGCAAACACAAAATAAAACTAAGAGTAACAGCAATATGCTCACTGTCAGAGTACTTCACTAAAAGTAAAAACAGAGGTGATTACTTGAAGCTACTATAATGAACCATATAAGTAGGTTTGAACATAATATTGTCATATTTTCTTTTTATTTCCTGTACTTCCACTGTTATAATTATTGACGTTCAGCAACATCACTTGGTCTCCCTTTTTTGCAGGCCAAGCTTTTTAAATCAGTACTAAGGAAACTAGGTTCTTGTCACTACTAAATAATAAATGTAAAAGAAAAAAACTGGAAATGCAAAACACTGACTTACTGAGAAACAAAATTGTTATTAAGAGAAAATGTATTGCAGCACTTCATACAAGAACTGGAAACACAACTTTGTGGCAATAACCAGGGGTATTGTTTAGTAGCTGTTTACTTTAATTCAAGGATGGCATTCCTACCTGATTATCTACCACCTAACAAAGCCATTCTGTACTGTGTTCATATTAACTAGTGGTCTTCCGCAGTCAATGAGCTGGGTCGTGTGACACCTTTCCACAGCCAGCTTACTGCACAAAGAAATTTGATAATACCTATTATGCAATAAACAGTCATTACTATTCAAAAACATGCTTACTGACTGGTCAAGCTAATTAGTGCACCCACAATGAATCTAGTGCTTCTCACAGAAAGTAGTCCTGGACCCAAATGCAAAACTGCAGTCCATTCCACTAAACAATTAAAGATAATCAATACTCTGTTAAACAGCAACTCAGTTATACACCCCTATATAAACATAAATTGAAAACACTTATAAATGGCAAAGACAACTACTGATTTTAGAGCAGTTATGGGAAACTAAATAACAGTATCCCTATCCCCAAACTTCATTGAAAAAAACACAATAAAATAACTACTGCTAAACTAAACAGCAACCCTGACTTATTCCCTGAATTGCACATTAATAGAAAATGTTCCTCCAAATAAATACATATGTTTATACATTCATGCATACAAGTAAAAGAAAGGACTCAAACAGATATTTACTAATTTAATAGGAGGGAAATAAACAACAACAGTTTTCAATCCTCACAATGTTGTGAAAACAGTAGTAGAAAAACAAAGGCATTTAAAAAAGAAAGAAGTATATGAATGGGCATTATGTGCAAAAAGGATATAACTATAAAACAAAAGGAACCTGAACTACTGTGACACTCAACACAACACTTCAACAACATCAAGTTGTATGACTGTATAGAAAAATTACTTCTCTGAAAAGAACACTGGACGTCAACTAAATTCTGGAACTACATTTTAATAAAACATTACTACTCTAAATAATGATGAAACTTCTTAAGCAGAGAACTGTTTTTAGTAAGAAAACACAAATCACTACACTAAAAAAATGCATGATTAACAAAACATTATAATACCAATAACCAGTGACTGGGTGTGGGAAATGTTAGGTTTATTCATGGCTGACATTGTTTGATCATGAGGTAAGCCAACCATTACCCCCACCCAGCCTTGGATTACTGCTAAATCAATAACCACCTTCTAGCAGACTTAGGCTGTCTAATGACTGTCCATAGGTATCTTAATGAATACTCATGCTGGTTAATGCCCATCCAAAGCCAATTTACAGTGTACCGCTGACCGGTTAACACACATTCTAGCCATGTTATGGTACGCTCTCACTAGTTAAACATATTTGACATATTTGCAATATAGCTGAATAATACCCACTCACTGCTTACTTGCAGCACAGGTGCTGATTAGTATCACTTTTACACACAGGTTGATGTGCATAGTATGTATTACTGCTTTTCCACACCTACACTGTAGGGTACTTAAACTAATGTCCCTTCCCATACCTCTCAACTGTCCAGATGTTTGCAGAATGTCCATATTTTTGCCTCAAAATGTTGGTCTGCTCCTCATTAATGGTTTCCTTGAAAATCACTGGGATGACCTGAGGAATGCAATCGCTAAATAATGACATACATTTGAGTTTCAGACTTCATATTCGTTCGAAAATGCATTTTAATACATACCCTGTTATTCTAGCAACTTTCTACATTTATAAGAGCAATATGTAAAATCTGACCCTATTTTTGGGCCTTTGTTCCCCCAATAAGTCAGGCTTCATCCAGATTTCTAGGGCTAAGAGGTTGAGAGGTATGCTGCCAGCATCAGATACTTCTGAATTATTGTCAGTGAAGTAACAGGCATGACAGTTTTCACTAAGTCACATATGCTTTACATGGGCTCTCTGTGGTGAACAGAAAACTAAGGGTTTATCCTTCCTGTGCTGCCTAGTATGCTTTTTTTTCAAATTTTGAGAGACCATCTTCAGGGTGCATACATCAGCTTAGTCCCCTATAACTCATGTTTGCTCTGAGTTAGGTTCTGAGTTAAGGAGCAATCATGCCTCAGCAATGCCCAGCTTTTAACTGCCGCTTTTACTGGGGGTTACATATGCAAGAAAACATTCTAAATTATAAGGTTATTCAAAATTCTAGACCTAACTTCATGGTCTAGAGGGTTGGAGCCCTAACTACAACCCAAGAAACCAGAAGGTGATTATCAGACCCCCTACTGGAGGAACGAGGTGGGGTGGAGAGAGGAATGAGGTAGCAGAGCCTGTTGACCTCTCTCAGGAAGGGAGGGATGTGCATGTCTGGGGGCACAATGCACAGTCAGGATCATCCCTGGAATAGACCGGGAAGGACAGCCAACAGTGTATTAAGGCAGACGGGTGGGACTGTTTGCTGTCAAACTCCCTCATGTAAGTGGGGTGGGGGGGGTGACCCAGCATGGATAAGCCATTGCACAGCTGCTTGTGGGTGGGTTACTCACATGCTCATAGATCATAGGATCATAGGAATTTACTAGGCTATTGGCCCTGAGACCCTTACAAGCCTATTCAAGAATTTAGCCCATGTTCCAACATGCCAGCTCCTGATGCCCCACCCAGTAGGGACACACGTGGAATCCCAGGGGTGTATTTTTTATTCCCCATCCAGTTGTCCAGGTTGCGCTTAAAACGAGTTAACGAACCACTCTGCTTGACGTGGAGAAGGAGCCTATTCCACAGAAATGGGAGTCTCTGGGACACAAATCAGTCCTGCCAAGAAGACCTATTGATGTCACAGATCAGGTTGAGGTCATGAGTGTGGGTTACTCGAGTGGAGCTTGACGTGTAGATATGCAGCAGTCCCATCAAGCTGGGGTCTGAGTTTGCTTTGTATGCCAAACAGAGGCTACCTATCAAGAGTCTGTATTAGATCAAGTAGAGGGACAGGGCATTTAGCCTATATGTGTAGGGTAGATGTTTGGGGCACTGGATTCTCCTGCTGAGGAACCTCTGTGTTCCCTCCAGCTACTGCATGTGCTTTGTGAGGCACATGCTGAAAGGGGCATTGTACTCAACAATGGGTCTTATAAGGGAAGAACACAAGGATGTTATGACCTCCTTGTCCCTGGATGAGATACCCTTACTAATGAGGTGGGCCATGTAGAAATCTTTCCATACAATGGAGGCAATATGGTGGTCAAAAGTCAGTTTGCTATCAACCTGGGTGCCCAAGTCCCTCATGACTGATTGCATGCTTAGGACCTTGTTATTAATGTGATAATTTGTGGGCACATCACTCTCCCAAAAGGGGATGATGATGCATTTTTTGGCATTCAGTTTGAGGCCATGTTTCTGGTACGAGTCATTTGTTTGGGTGAAACCCTCTTGGAGGATGTCCAAATCACTAGGGGAATTGATGACAGTGCCCAACTTGCTGTCTTCTGCAAACTTGGTCAGTATAGCTCACTGGTTTTGGCCTGGACCTCAGAAAAGTGTATCCCAAACAACAGAGGCCCCAAGACTGATCCCTGGGGTACACCACTCATTACGGTTCTACTGCTTGAGGTGGCTTCCCCTATTTTGACTAGATGGGTTCTATCAGTAAGTCTGTTTGTTACCCATCTGGTAACATATGGATTGATGCCTAGTTGAGAGAGTTTATCTATTATAAGTAACCATACACCAGTAGACAACGAATAGTGAAACACTCGGTAATATGGGTCAATAAAGGCTGTCTTCCATTAATTTTCACCACAACCAGAAACTTCAGAAATCAGCTATATCCTTTATTATACCTCACAAGACAGATTTAGCGCTTTCATCTCCAAACCTGGAGAATCAATTAAAACAACACACTCCCTGTCTTATATACACAATTGAATCAAGACAATTAATTCAAAAAAATGTGATAAAAAGCAATAACAATAAAGTGGCTGGCAATTAAACAATCAATAAATTTCTGTAGACAAGTTAAAATAGCATTTCATATTCCTAAATAATTGTTAAAAAACATATATAGGTGTATGCATACTCATCAAATAAATATATAATAAATATTAAATATATGTTACATGTACCATAAACCATTATGTATTGAATAAATATTTATTTAAAACCAAATATATGTTAAATAATTAAATTAATATATTAAAATAATAATCAGTGAAATAATTCAATGGATTACATATGCTTCTTGGGGTCATTGGCTAATAGTTTTAGGGCTGGTATTATGGATATGTGATCATTGAAGCCCTTACCACTACAGGCATCTAGCCTAAGTTGCCATATCATCTCCCTATATAGCAGTTTTGTCTCCCAGTCACCCCCTCTATCCAAATGCTCAACAACCTCAACTACCCAAAATTTAAAGTCGGCCTTCTCACATGTTAAAGAGTGTCTATATAAGGCATTATTTTCATTTTTACGATTTTTATCTCTCAGATGTTCGTATATCCTTTTTCTTAAGTGTCGTTCTGTTTTGCCAATATAGAACCCTCTACATGATTCACAATAAACTAAGTATACCAAACCCTTGGTGTAACAACTATAATATTTCTTTGCTTGTAGTGTAATGTTTAAACTAGGTAATGTTATATCTTTTTCACCAGCTATAAATGGACACTGGGCACATCTACCACATCTAAAGGTACCAACTCTCTTGGAGACTGGTTTGTTTTGGACTGTACACTTCTTTCTTTCTAAAATATTTTTTATATTGTACCCTCTCCTATAACTATAGGTTAATTTATTGTCAAAAATAGTAGTCCTTGTAGCCAATGTTTTAAACAAATTCCACGTCTCATTGATACATTTATGTAACCACCCTATGTTTTGATAATATGTAAGAGTTACATAACGAAAGCCATTATTATCCAATGCTTTCTCAGTTCTTTCCATAGTTCTGTCATTAATCTGATTTAGTAGTGGTACATATTTCGAGTCGACAGGCAGCAGCTGCAGGGGTTTCCAGTCCCAGAGGTACAGAACTACCAGGTCGGAACAACTCTAGGGACAATTTTCACCTATACCATAACTTGGACTTCAATACGTGGTTGAATTCATCGTTTTCCGATAAAAGAAGTCGGGCGGAGAGTAGAAACGACAGTGTGGGGTACAAGGACAAGTGCAAAGTGTTAAAAAATCTTCTAACCAGGTACAAAACTTTATCTTTGGAGAACTGGTATTTCCATAGATGCCTGGAGGATAAAATTGTACCCAAAGGCTTAAGAATTATTAAATTTCCGAATAATATTAATGGTGTCACTGACGCCGATTTTTTTTAAAGACATCTGTGAGATTTTCAATGAATGTGGACTGGCTATGCTTAAGGTATTAATTAGACACAATGAAAAAAAATGGAAGTAGATAAGAAGGATATTGATAAATTGTATAGAGAAATTAACGATGATTTATTATTTTCTGTACAACAATATAAAAATATGTATTTTAGATCCTTACAGGATGTTGATCAAGTTATTTCACGAAGTTATAATAGAAAGTTATCTAAATTAGATAGGGACATCAATGAATATAGATTTGGTGCTGCATACAATTTTGGTAAAAGAGCTGTGAAAGGTAATTTTAGTGAGTCTGAGAAACAAAATTTTAAATCTAGTTCCCAGTTGTTAAACAATCAGAGAGGTAGTAACATGGATTTTAACAGTGAACATGAAGTAAATTCATTTGAACAGGAATTTGATGGATGTGATGATGAATTTGATTGTGGGGAAGGGGCCCCTTTAGGGGAGGAGGGACCAAGAAGGTCCGAAAGATTAAAAAACTGACTACAACAGCCGTCATATGCCCAGGCTGCGAGGACCAACAACTACAATTATCACAAACGAATGACATACAGATAGAACAAGTTAATGTAGGGGAAGTTGGAGATATAACTTCTATATACAAGCCTTTGACTATGCATTCATTTAGAGATTTCTTTATATACAATTATACTGATCTAAACATCAATGCTGGTCATTTTAAATTATTTACAAAAAGTTTCACCTTTGTACCTGCTGGAAAACCTAGTATAGACAGTATATTGTTGGATATAAAACTTTTTACTAGGAAACTCAACTTCAAGCAGATGTTTGGCCAGGACAAGCATTATGAGACAAAAGAATTAACTAGACGTAGTCTATATAATCCCCCACTTCACCAAGATATTTATAGTTTTGAAAATATGCTTACTAGGAAGATTAGAAGTGAATATCTACTAAATGCAAACAATTATAGTAGTAATTTCACGGATGAAGAAAACATGTTATTGAAGGAGCTTGGAAATAACCGAGATATCCGGGTAATGAAACCGGATAATGGAGGTGATGTGGTCCTTATGGATAACTGGGACTATGAAAAAAGAATGTTAGAAATATTAAACAATGATAAGTGTTATAATATAGTTTCTAAAAATGAAATCAATATTGCATACTGTAAAATAGATTATATTATAGAGGACAATTTTCTTCAGGGGCTTATAGATATGGATTTGTGGAATTTTTTGAAGGTGAAGAAACCAGTCATCCCCGCTATTTTTGGCATACCTAAAATCCACAAAAATATTCAAAATCCTCCTATGAGACCTATTGTCTCATCACAAGGTTCCAAAACCCAATTACTAGCCATTTATATAGACACTAAACTTAAAATGTATCATAATAAATACCCTCACATCTTGGTGGACTCTTGGGACTTTTTACAAAAGATCAGTAAGGACCCATACAGTGTGGATATGAAATTTATCACCATAGATGTCAAAGATTTATTTTCAGTTATACCACACAATACAGGGATGGATTGGTTTGAAAACATGCTTATAGAAATGAATATATTGATATCAAGTGAGTTTAAACTAGTGCTAGAATGTATGGAATTGGTACTTAAGAACAATTTTATTTTCTTTAGGGGTGATTACTACCATCAAACTGAAGGAGTAGCTATGGGGGCAGCTTGTGCCCCCATTTATGCAAATATAGTCATGTTATATTGGGAAAAACTATATGTTTTTGAAACTGAATTTTTTGGGTACATCAAAAGTTATTACCGGTTCCTGGATGACGTATTTATTTTATGGGAAGGTCCAGATGAAGTAGTAAACAACTTTATTTCCCACATTAATGGAAGCACCAATTTCTTAAAATTCACTCATCATATTAATTCACAAAAAATTCATTATTTGGATATTTTGTTATGTAACAATTATAATACCAACCTTTATAGATCTACTATATATAGGAAAGAAAACTTTTCAAACACTTATTTGCACTTCAACAGTGATCACCCCGAGCATCTTAAAAGAAATATAATAAAGGGGTAGATGATTAGAGTGGCCCGTATGACTTCAGATAGGGAAGAGTTTCTTGTTGAAATTGATAAAATACAAAAAATGTTTCATAAAAGAGACTACCCTATGGAAATTACACAACCTATTAAGGAATATGTAATCAAGGGATGGGGAAATAAATATGTACCACTACTAAATCAGATTAATGACAGAACTATGGAAAGAACTGAGAAAGCATTGGATAATAATGGCTTTCCTTATCTAACTCTTACATATTATCAAAACATAGGGTGGTTACATAAATGTATCAATGAGACGTGGAATTTGTTTAAAACATTGGCTACAAAGACTACTATTTTTGATAATAAATTAACCTATAGTTATAGGAGAGGGTACAATATAAAAAATATTTTAGAAAGAAAGAAGTGTACAGTCCAAAATGAACCAGTCTCCAAGAGAGTTGGTACCTTTAGATGTGGTAGATGTGCCCAGTGTCCATTTATAGCTGGTGAAAAAGATATAACATTACCTAGTTTAAACATTACACTACAAGCAAAGAAATATTATAGTTGTTACACCAA
The DNA here is from genome assembly GCF_019279795.1 of Protopterus annectens. Taxonomy (NCBI): domain Eukaryota; kingdom Metazoa; phylum Chordata; order Ceratodontiformes; family Protopteridae; genus Protopterus; species Protopterus annectens. The sequence goes on from NC_056733.1 coordinate 21,379,625, forward strand.
GGGTTTGGTATACTTAGTTTATTGTAAATCATGTAGAGGGTTCTATATTGGCAAAACAGAACAACACTTAAGAAAAAGGATATACGAATGTCTGAGAGATATAAATCGTAAAAATGAAAATAATGCCTTATATAGACACTCTTTAACATGTGAGAAGGCCGACTTTAAATTTTGGGTAGTTGAGGTTGTTGAGCATTTGGATAGAGGAGGTGACTGGGAGACAAAACTGCTATATAGGGAGATGATATGGCAACTTAGGCTAGATGCCTGTAGTGGTAAGGGCTTCAATGATCACATATCCATAATACCAGCCCTAAAACTATTAGCCAATGACCCCAAGAAGCATATGTAAATCCATTGAATTATTTCACTGATTATTATTTTAATATATTAATTTCATTATTTAACATATATTTGGTTTTAAATAAATATTTATTCAATACATAATGGTTTATGGTACATGTAACATATATATATTTATTTGATGTGTATGCATACACCTATATATGTTTTTTAACAATTATTTAGGAATATGAAATGCTATTTTAACTTGTCTACAGAAATGTATTGATTGTTTAATTGCCAGCCACTTTATAGTTATTGCTTTTTATCCCATTTTTTTTAATTAATTGTCTTGATTCAATTGTGTATATAAGACAGGGAGTGTGTTGTTTTAATTGATTCTGATGAGGTCTCCAGGTTTGGAGATGAAAGCGCTAAATCTGTCTTGTCGTGTATAATAAAGGATATAGCTGATTTCTGAAGTTTCTGGTTGTGGTGAAAATTAATGGAAGACAGCCTTTATTGACCCATATTACCAAGAGTATATCTATTATACCCGAGTGGGGAACAATATCGAAGGCTTTGGCCAGATCAAGGTAGGTGGTGTGCACTGTTCTTCCCTTATCCATGGATTTGGTGACTGTCTCAAAGAAGTCAACCAAATTTAACAGGCATGACCTCCCTTTGACAAAACCAAACTGTGTGGGATCGAGTGTTTGGAGGTTGACAATGTCCTTGTTAATGAGGTCCATGATGATCCATTCCATGGCCTTGCATATCAGGCTAGTTAGACTGATGGGTCTATAATTTCCTGGATCGGGTAGGTGCTCTGCCTTTGTGCAAAGGGATGACAATAGCTGTTTTCCACTTGGCTGGGATGAAGCTGGTACTCTGGTTTTGGTTGAATTGGGTGCCTAATGGTGCTGCAAGTTCCTGACTGACTTCATGTAGTATGCAGCCTGGGATGTTATTGGGTCCCATGGAGGCTATATTTTTTGCCTTTGAGAGGGTAGTGATGACTTGCTCCCTAGAGAAAAGTGGAGGAGGGCAGGTGCTGGGGATGACTTGATTTACTGATGGGGGTGAACAGAACTTCCTTTGAGATTGTGGACATACATGAAGAAGACCATATGATTGTGTTTAGTAGATGTGGCCAGTTTGGACTTGAAGTTTGCTTTGGAGGATTTCACTAGTGCTCCTATTTGCCTGTTCAGGCTAAGGAGAGATTGCTTAAAATTAGGCACCTGCTCCTGGGCAGCAGTTTTTTTCCTTTTATTATAGTTTATTTATTGCAGATGTCCACCAGACAGGTTTACTCTTACTTAAGGAGGATGATTTTGTCTTATCTGGTATCCCTTATTCCATGCAGCTATATAAATGCTTGTATAGTACACATTTGGGCATATGTGCCAGTTCCTATGGGGGGGCTCTGAAGCTGTTTATACCTTCCCTTGGGAGGTTGTAATCAGCTTTGGAGAAATTCTTTTGTTTGAACCTAGCTGGGGGGGGGGGTCAGGGGAGACGATGACTTCGAAAGTGACTGCTTTGTGGTCAAGTCTTACCAGGGACAATGACACTGTAGGAATGCTGCAGTGGTTACTCATGTTGGTTAATACCAAGTCCAAGATATTATCACCTCTTGTGGGTGTGTCGACCAGCTGGTCCAAGGCATTTGCATTCACAAAATCAAGGAATATCTGGGCATTTGTGTTTTGGCATGATTAGTTCTTCCAATTGCCCACAATCAGGGTAAAGGGTTGAATCTTGATAGATTCAAAGAGGTCCAGATAGGTGGAATGGGCATCTTGAGTCAGAGTTGGGGCCTGTAGCTAGCTATGATTTGAATAGAGGTCTTGTCAATGGTTAACTGCACCTGGAGTGTCTCCTGTGCGTCATACTGATTGACCAGCCTAGTAAACACCAGCTAGGTGTTTACTAGGCTAACAACTGCGGGGTCCTTTTTAAGCCTAGCCATAAATCCCAAATCTCTGACAAGTTCTTGTACCCCTGATAAGTGTAAGCAGGGGCTTGGGAGACATTTACAAGCAGGGATCTGGGAGATAAACCATTTGAAGGCTGCCTGTGTCCATTAGAGACACAGTGGAAAAACTAGGATGAATTTCTTGTTCCCCATCCAACTGTGTAAGTTACACTTGAATTGGGTTAGGTAGGAACTCTGCTTCACATGGATGGGGAGCCTGTTCCAGAGAAGGGGCAGTCTGTAGGATACATACCTGTCTCTCCAGTAGGTTCTATTTATATCACAGGCAAGGTTTAAGTCTTTAGAATGGGTAAGTCTGGTACTGTTTGTTTTGCAGATATGCAGGAGGTCCATCAAACTGGGATCTGGCAATGCCTTGCATCCCAGGCATATATCTCCCCTCAACAGCCTGTAGGAGACAGAATACAGGGATAGGGCCTTGAGGCAGTCTGCATAGGACATGTTACTTATGCCCTGTATTTTTTTAGTGAGGAACCCCTGTGGACATTCCATTTGTTGGATATGTGGGGGCATTGTACTCAATAATAGGTCTGATGAATGCTGAATACCATGGAACAATGACTTCCTTGGAGCTAGATGCCATACCTTTGTTTATAAGTTGCACAACATAGAATGATTTCCTAACTATTATAGAAACATGATGGTCAAAGGCTCTATTACTGTCTATGTGTGTCCCCAAGTCTCTGACTGCTGGGTCAGCTCTTAGGTGTGTGTTGTTAATATGATAGTTACAAGGGGTGGATGACTTCCTGAAGGATACTATTATGAATTTCTTGGCATTTAGTTTTAGTCCATTACTCTGACACTGGTTTTTTGTCTGTGTCAGCCCTTCCTGGAGAATATTTGTGTCAGTGGGGGATTCAATGACAGCTCCTAATTTGTAATCATCTGCAAAATTACTCAGCCAGAGGCCATTTGCATTGGTCTTGACTTCAGATAAGTAAATGCCAAAAAGAAGCAGTCCTAGGACCGATCCCTGATGGACTCCACTTATGACAGGCCTCATTGTAGAGGTGGACTCCCCAGTTTTAACTTACTGGGTCCTGTCTGTGAGCCAGCTGGCTGTCCACTGGGTGACTTAAGGGTTTGTACCTAACCTCTTGAGTTTGTCAACAATGCCTATTTGGGGTATTGTGTCAAATGCCTTGGCCAGGTCAAAGTAGGCAGTGTGAACCATTTTGACCTCATCTTTTGCTTTGGTGACCTCTACAAAGAAGTCCACCAGGTTGGTGAGGCATGACCTGCCCTTGATGAAACCAAACTGGATTGTATCCAATGACTGGAGGTTTCCTATGTCATTACTGATCATTTCCATGACAATTTTTTCCATGGCTTTGCATATGAGACTAGTGAGACTTATAGATCTATAGTTTCCAGGGTCGGCAGATGGCCCGCCGCCTTTGTGTATAGGGATAACTGTCACTGTTCTTTGGTCATTAGGTGCAAAGCCTGTTTGGAGGCTACAGTTAAATAGCAATTCCACAGGGCCTGAAAGGAAATGGTTCATGCTATTTAGAAGGCATTTTCAGATATTGTCTGTGTCCACTGATGCAGTGTTTTTGACCTTAGAGGGAGCATTAAGGACCTGTTCACTAGTGATAGCAGGGGAAGTTATACTTGATGGTATTTCCTGAAGGAAGGTTGAGGGGAGACAGGGAGATCATAGGAGGTTACTAGGCTAATAGCCCTGGGGCCCTTACAAGCCTAACCAAGAGTTTATACCCCAAAAATAAACCTCAGTCTGCACCATCACCTCTATCAGTGAAGGAGACATGTGGAACCCCTGGGACAAATTTGTGGTTTCCCATCCACTCATCAAGGTTGTGCTTGAAGAAGTTCATTTGATGTGTATGGGAAGTCTATTCCAGAGATGGGGTAGCCTCTTGGAGACAAGCGTGTCTCCCCAGCAGGTTTTGTTGATGTTGCATATTAGATTTAGGCCTTTCAAGTGGGTAATGTGCGAGGAGTTAGACTTACAGATATGGAACATCTCTATTAGAGCAGTGTCTGAGACTGCCTTGTAGGCAAGACACAGACCACCTCTGAGCAATCTGTATGATACCAAGTAGAGTGATAGTGATTTCAGCCTGTCCACATAGGACATGTGTTGGAGGCCATGGATTCTCTTTGTGAGGTATTTCTGTGGCCTTTCCAGTTGATGCACATGTTTGTAGAGGGACATACCAAATGGGTCTTTATACTCAATTATTAGTCTAATGAGGGAGGATTCTGCCAGTATGTTTACTATATCTTCTGGCTCAGTACAGGTGGCTCCATTAACGATGAGCTATGCACAAAATTGTGTATTAACTTTGAGGTTGCGGACATAGCTAAAGAATGCTACCTTTCTGCCATTGGCCTGGAAGGCCAAATCTACCTCAAATTTGGCTTTGGTAGACTTTATTTGTCCTCTGAGTTGTTTGTTTACTTTGATGAGAGTGCTTTTATCCTGCTGGGTGCTGTACCTCCTAATTTTTGCCATGATTTTCTTCCTTCTGTTATATAGCCTATTAATGTCATGATTCCACCAAGGTGGCTTGTGTTTTGAATTAGTTCTGCACTTCTTCCTAGTGAGTACAGCTGCCTCTATGCAGCTATTAACATGTTTATATATGGTTTCTGTGAAGAGTTCCACGTAGGCAACAGTGTTTTCAGGGTTTATGGGGCCTTGAAATTTTGCCAGGTTATCACTTAATAGTAGGAAGTTAGCCTTAGAATTGTTCCTGAATATTCCAAGGTTAGCTGGGGTACTAAATTTTATTTTTACTTCAAAGGAGACCATTTTGTGGTCTGACCTTACCAGAGAGGACATTACACTAGAGAGTTTGCAGAACTCTCCCATATTAGTGAGGACAGATCCAGTATGGCTGTACCCCTGGTTGGTGTACTGACAATCTGGTCCAGGAAGTTTGTGTTTACAAACTCCAGGAATCACTGTGCCTGTACATTTGGTGTTGTATATGATTCACAGTTAATACTGCGGTAATTAAAGTCACCCATGAATATGGTATTGGGTTGGATGGTGAATGTTTCCAATAAGTTTAAATACATTGTGTGGGTTTCCTGCATCATAGATGTGGACCTATAGCTTACAAGGAAGTGGTATGGGATTTTACGTATGGTGATTTGAATGCAGAGCAGCTCAAGTGCATTGTTCTGTTTGACAAGCCATGAGGTATATTGATCTTTGATGTAAATCTAGACACCTCCACCTTTAGTCCCTGCCTGTGTAATAGCTGGTCTAAATGTGTGGAAGGCGTTATAACCAGGCACTGTTGGTGCACACTCCAGGGGCGGAGTAAAGCAAAAAAAATCTCAAACAAGCCATGATGGTTTTAATGATGTCCCCTTTAGATAACCCTTACTCTGGTTTAAGGGGAATAAATTGGCCAACTGGCAGAGGGAGGCATAGCTGATAGAAAGGTAGTGGGGGCAATGCAAGACTCAAAAACAATTTTTCATTATTCTAAACTTCAAGTTTACTTACAATAGATGTTGGTAACATGACTTTGTGACTTACCGATTAGACTTTGGGCACAATAATGCATACAGAGAACTGATGTTATAAGAACTCACACACTGATGTCATGTCTCAGCAGTAATGTCATGTCTCAATTTTAGCAGTCCTCTGTAATGAGTGGAGCCTTTTGGGTAGAATTTCAAAAAGTGTTTCAAAATCCTGAAAGAAATAGAGGAAGACCAGAAGAGAGAAGATGGAACTCAGGGCAGAATGCATTGAAGGACAGTTATCCCAAAGCCTGGAGTGGACATCCAAACTACAATGTTAAGCAAAAGTATGCACCAATGACCATGCAGTCATGGTACAAATACCTGTCACAGACACATGACTGAAGTGTACACTAGAGGCAGCCAGCCTACACCTACATCAGGTGGAATGTCAGATGTAATATTTTTTTTCCCCATGGGATACCCTGTTAATGGCCTTTTCATCAAATTCCTCTCAAATAGCATAATATTCATTGAGATCACAAATATGATGAGTTCCATTTCATAGAGTTCTGTCATGGGTAAGATGCAGCAGTTCCCTATATAGAGATCATAGTTCTCTAATTAGAGATCAGTCAGTTTCCTTAGGGGATGCAATGGGATTGGCCCCAGCAAAAACATCTCAGTTATTTATTTATTTTCTTACATTTTGATTAATTGCAGTAAGTCAGGATGTAGTATTTCAAATTACTGCCTGTTTCACCTAAAAGAAGTCTAGATGGTAGAGGACACTGGGAATATAGATGCTAATACCACTGTTTTGATATCTGGGGAAAAGGACAGTGGCAGTAATACTACAAATATATTACATGTTTTTAAATATGGTCTTCATGGACTTTTGAGTCACAAATGGCAGAGGCCATACACTGTATATGCATCAACATAATAGCAGGGATAAAATTACTGACTCTAACTGCCAAACAGCTAATCAAAATACTTCTTTAACAACTTATATTTCTGAAACTGGGGTGATGTTTACAATATTTGCTGAATTATTTTGTTTGCTTTTTTAACTCAACATAGCATTATTAATGGTCGATTCCCAAAACAATGATGACATACATGCAAATCATGCACCCTAGACCATGTAGTTGTGTCCCTAAGGCTGACCAGAGGACTCACTGACTGGTTCCACTTATTGACCCCCTACTGACATCTACTACAACACAGCTCTGCCTAGGAACCAGGACTGCAGCAGGAAAGAAACATAGCAAGTACCTGCCATTCAGACTTCCAGTTTTACCTTTTTTTTTTTTTCCTTCCCTAAAGCTGTCCATCAACTCCTCCCAGGGGCCTTCTTCTCATTCAGTGGAGCTGGAGATGACATTAAGGCACCCTGCTGCTGAGAATTATTTTTGTTTATGCACCTATGTTCCTGCCCTCTTGTGTACATTCATGCAATGTGCTTGCTACCTTATCATCATCTCACCTTTGCAGCAACTCGGCCACTGCACTGCCTCTCCAGAGGACAATGTCCTTATTTGTTCCTGGCCTCTAGCAGAGATCAGTCACAAGGTGATTAGGATGCTTACCACCTCATGATAGGTATGCCCATCCTCCCTGCCTGCCCCATTAAAGCACCTAAACTGCTAATCGAACAATGGTCACCTGGGCCATTGTCAGCGGTTTATCCCTCTATGCCACCAGAGTAGGCTGTCATCCAATTTTACTGTAGAAAGTACATACATTTAATACTAAACCTAACATGATGATATCACAGTTGTCCTTCCCTCATGCAGGTAGCTTCCCTTCCTGCCCTGCTCTTCTTCTATAGGGGTTGGAAATGTGATTCACAGAGGTTTCTGTTCTGTAGCTGTAGTTGAATCTTCTATTCCCTAAATCTGAAGCTTAAATATCTGACTGCATTATCAGGGGTGGGGCAAACAAACAGAACATTATGGCCAGACTTCATGGATTTCCTTTTCCTGGAGATGAACTGCTATCTGTGAAGTGGAAATGCATTCCAGGAGCCTATAGATTTCTCACCCCCACCCCCACTAACCATTATCATTGCAGGAAGAGCACAGTGCATGAAATATTTCTTTTTTTGTTTTGTTTTTTTTGTGTGTAATAATGTATTTTCCCACACCTTTTCCTCATGTCCTTAATGCAGTTTTTGAAAATGAGGAAACAGTCCCAAGCTTTGACAGCCAGCTAGACATGTGCAGTACTGTAACAACTGTGAATATAGACAATATGCAGGAAATCTAAAGAGCCTATATGGTTTCAATTATTTGTGAAGCACACAAGAAGTGCAATAAAGCTTTATTAATATTACTGAGTACATCACTTACCACTCTGTTTCAATAAGTTCCGCTCTAGAATTCAAATGAGGTAAAGCAAAGTATGGGGTATTTGGGAATTTGGCGAAGAGATCCACACGAGTGAAGCGTTAGAATGGAGATAGCGAGTGTTTCTAAGATTTTGTATTTAATTAAGTTTGGAAACCAGGATGGAGCACTGATCCATGGGGAAGTGTTTCAGGCTCTACTCGGGTACATAAAACACATATAAGATGTACAGAACTGCATGACTGTGGACTTGCTCATTTGAAGTAGATAAGGGAAAGGGCTGGTTGGAGAGCAAGGAGTTAAAAAGGAGACTTCTGCTAGTGAAGGAGATGACTCCCCACTACTACTCAGGTGTGCTGCAAAGAACTGTCAGTAGAGGGAGCCAGTGAGGAAAAAGTGAAGATTGCTAAAGTTACAAGGGTTGGGCATAATGTGAAAATGGAGAATTCTTTAATGCTCAGAAGGGGGTTCAGGGGTTCACCAAATACAGCAGTGCACAGAATCATGTAGCGTCTCTGTGTACAAGGTTCAAGTTTCATTTAACAGCATTTTCAGTTCACAGTCTTAAAGGGACATCAAGTGATGCTGTTTAAATTGAAATATCCTCAGAGCCATCATGATCATTGTGTGGAAGGGAAATACACCTGGGAGACGGGAGTAAGTGAATCAGGTTTTGTCCAGAGGAAATGTGTTGGTAGCATCATACCCTTCATGGACATCTGGGATTTATAAACAATGGAGTAGAAAAGTGAAAACAAAGAATATTATTGTTTAGTGGTCTCAGGGCCAAAAGCAGTAATAAAGAGCAATAATCTTACTATTCAGTTTCATAACATAGTAATGACTTTAAGTAGCATTATGATAAAATGCCTGCTCTCAGCTTTCGAATGTTTAGTTTCAGCTCCTAAGTTACACAAAACAGGTGCACATTGAAATCCTAAAACATAACACTGATATTCTTTGGAAAAGTCATAAACTAAACTACTTCTCATGCTTTTCTGAGGAGTTAGAGCTTGAGTTGTGAACCTGTGTGACAATTTTCTTTTAAGTGTGTGTGTGATTCCTTTTTTTTTTTTTTTTGTGTCTCCCTCAGTATATTTTTTCTTTGAGCAGGTCCAGTGGGATACTGCTCTACCATGCAGAAATAGGGTCAAATGGAACCTATGTCGGTTGCTTGGGATTATTGTTTTGTTTTACTGGTTAGATGTTTAATGATGCAAAAGACTAGACAGAAATTTCTATTTTTTAACTCATGGCCAGATATTGTTGTCCCCAACACATACCTACCATTTTAAGAAAATGCATATATCCTTCCAAATCTTGTTCCTTTCCACTTAAGAAATGTACACATAATTTCAAATGTTGTTTTACGGTAACATACAAAAAAATACTTTAGAGGAGTGTGTCAGTTCCCTATAGTTATAAACATGTTCTGAACTCCATAAATAGTAATGTTACTAACAGATACTCAGAAGAAGATGCGCTCAGCTATATGCACAGACTATAGGGATATACAGAGTTCCAGATAACTAGAACCAAAATGTGGGTAAATAGTGCTCAAACCATAACTGGGTGTCTGTATACAGGTTTTATGCTTTAGGGATGAAAGGAGGATGGCTCCAGGTTAAGAAAACTGTGGGCACTTTCCACAACACAAACATCGTACACCAGATGAATGAGGAATAGTATAGTACTGGTGCTACGGCAAGGGAAATAAGCTGCTGAGCACAGCAAACCACAGTAAGAATATGCCACGTGTGGCCATAACTGTCATGATCAATGACAAGGGAAGCAGCAGAAAGCAGACGTAAAGGAAAATGTAATATTACTGTAGCATGCATGTTGTGTAACATGAAAAATACTTACAGGTACTGTTGCTGTGCCAGAGATCGACTGTGTGCCAGCGTCTGTGCCTGCCTGTTCTGAATGCGTCTGGGTAGGTGTGTAAATCGTCATTGCGTGCTCTGCTACTGTGCTCTGCCCCGAGTAGTCCTGTGTGGCGTGAGGATGTGGTGGGGCAAACTCTGCGGGAATTCCATTCTGTGGTGGTGGTGGGTACTGGGCTGGGGGGTACGGCTGTGCCATTGCTTCTGGAGGGGCTGCTGCTTCCTGATTACCCTGCAGAAAACACAAAACAGAAAAATAAATCAGAAAATCAGAAAATAAAAACAACTAAGGTTACTTTCACACCCGGTCTTCCTAACAGAAAAATTTCGACAATATTACAATGGTAACAACACATTAACCACTAGCTAAACTGTATTTATCATACCTGAGGCTGAGGAACAGTAGGCCGAGAACTTATTTTATTTTCATCTGCTTTATTCTGATTTCCATTAATGGTAGTTTAAAAAAACTACATAGCTTGTCAATTTATATTACAGACACTGATTAACAACATTAAAGAAAACACAAGAAGACAAGAAGACACAAGGACATGGAGAACAGGCAAAAGAACTAATTGCGGCTAAATTCCCATTCTGAGTATTTATCTCACATAAGGCTTACCAAGACTTGTCTGTGTGAATTAAATATGATTAATTAATTTACATGCAGTAGGAATTTCATCTATAATTAATCAATGTATATACAGTAGAAATAGTTATATGTCATGTGTGGTTTACAAGTAAACCGTTAATTATTGCTCTACTACTTTACTGTAAAGTAATCTGTTACTATAACTAGGTAGCAGAAATTAATATTCTAAAATTTATTTAATATCATTCTGTTTGTTTCTGGACTGGCGTTACATAAATATGCATCTGATGCATGTTGTGACACATCCAAACAGAGGTGAAATCTCTGTGGCAGACATTATATGCATGCAAATATACATTACATTACATTGCGTGCGTGTGTGTGTGTGTTTATGCATATATGGATATTACAACAATGTATTCAAGAATGTATTCATATATTATACTATGTGTACGTCTGTGTGTGTAAGACCACGTTAGAGATGCCAACTTTGCAAATGCTCAAAGTGGCATATTTTTTAAGGAAAGGTTTTGCAGTTAAAAAAAAAAAAAATACAGAAAACCACTGTAGAGGACTGGACTTCACGTTTCTGACAAAATCAAAACCTCATTTTCCTAGAACTTGAGTTGTTTGCGTTGTTTTGTATAATATTAAGTTGTTTCAAGTACCGAATAATTGTTATATGCAAATATTAGACAAAATCCTACAAAACTCTTTTTGTCCTAAACTTTCAGGACATTTGACATTTTTCAAGTTTGTCCACAACATGCAACTGCCTAAATACAATTTGTCCTACATAAAAAGGGGACAGGTAGTACTCCAAGTGTGTGTGTGTGTGTGTGTGTGTGTGTGTGTTTGTAAACACATATGGATATAACAACAGTGTATTCAAGAATGTATTCATATATGACACTGTGTGTGTGTGTGTGTGTGTGTGTGTGTGTGTGTGTGTGTGTGTGTGTGTGTGTGTGTGTGTGTGTGTGCATGTGCATATATACATACATACATATATATGCTTGTATGTATGCATCTAAGAGTGTGTTTTTAATCTCTGAAAGAAGACATCACTGATACTCATATCACAAGAAAAATCCCAACAAGTGAAGAAATCATCAAACGTGCACTGATACAGAAAAGAAAACTTTTTTGCACACGCCCCCTGCTAATTATGTACACCAGCTTTGGAAAAAGAAAATCTCCCTAAACCCCACTGTTAAGCAATGTTGCCTACTCCATTCTCGAATGTCCAGATCTACGAATCAGTAAAAAACTAATCTATTTACAGGTCAACTCATGCACACATTCAAGATCTCTCTCTCTCTCTCTCTCTTTCTCCCCTACACACACACACACACACACACACACACATATATATATATATATATATATACATATATATATAAGTATGCATGCATCTATATATTTGCATGTGTGTGTGTGTGAATGTGCTGACATCATCTTTTTTTTTTTTTTTTTTTCCTAAACAAGATCCGTCAGAACCACATTTTTGCTTTAAGTGCAACCTTAACAGTTTTTCTGTGGTTAAATAAACTGCTCATGTATGCAGGATGCAAGTAGATATTGCGGAAATTATACCACAGCCTGAATAGTATAACTCATTTGCAGTTGGTTGTGTTGCCTTTTATATGTTTAATGACTTGTTCTAATGCTTTAAAGACCAGGACTGGTCAAACAGGCAAGAAAAAAAAGGAATGAAACTTCATACATACCTCGGGAAATACTGCAGTTATAATGACTTGCATGCAGATGTACTGCTTTATACGATACATTGTTTCCTCTTAAAATGATGCCAATACAAATGACATGGATACTGAAATGTGCTTAACTGGCTTTACTTGCAGATAACTGTGATACAGTGAAGAGAGGTATCCCAAGAGCACCATTTTTCTGACCGATTTTAGTTCTTGATGGGGTTACAGTTGCACTATAATGCACAAATGGCATAAAACTAATTGGAAATGAAATACAGATGTGGCACAAATGAAAATATTCCCTGAGTAGGGTTAAGGTCTCTGATAAGGAGCATCAAAAGTGTCTGTACTGGACCAGTACAAGAACAGTGATGAAGGTATTTCTTTTATTCCTTCATCCCAGAATTACCCTGTAACTAATTTGTCCTAAATGCTCATCCTAAATTACATTTTTATTGCAACACAGTCCTCATTTATACATATGTAGATAAGTGTTTCTGCTTTCCTTAGTACTGTTCTTAACTAGTAAAAATATTTGGTACTATACAGTTCATATACCCCACATAAAAGTTGTAAGCTGAGAGTACTTTTATGATTGTTAAATAGTATTTGTGTTTGTACATGCACAGATATGTGACTATAAATGGATAGTGTCTGGATAACAAAGAATACTTTTTTGATAAGGCTAGTCCCAAAAGGCATAGAGTATTTTCATGGGAGATCAAAGCTGTATTCATACAGATTAAAGGTAATTTGGCCAGTACACCAGGGAAATTACTTTTTACAATATTAAAATTGTGGGTTTGTTATAAAAGGATATTGTGTGATATTTTTATGACCATTCTGTGTAAATAGTCACTAATGCTGTGGAGAATATGTTTATTCAAAGCATACTTGAATTTACTTTTCATTATGTATATATAAGTTCATAGGTTCATAGGTAGGTACTAGGCTATCAGCCCAAGGGCCTACATAAGCCTAGCCAACAAGGTTCCCTGGCTTACGCCACCCAAGAAAGTTATTTTCCTGTGCCACTGTTGAGCAGAGACACAGAAGTGATCCCCAGGGTGTATTTCCTATTTCCCATCCACTCATCAAGATTTTTCTTGAAGAGTGCTAATGAAGAACTTTGCTTGACATAGATGGGTAGCCTGTTCCAGAGTATGGTAAGTCTCTGGGACAGGAATCTATCCCTCCAGCATGTCCTGTTTATTGTGGTGACAAGGTTTAGGTCCCTAGAGCATGTAGCTCGGAGGGATTTCTTTAGGTGTAGCATGTCCAACAGCTCTGGGTTTGACATAGCTTTATATGTTAGGCAGAGATCACCTCGGAGTAGGCGATATGCTATGGAGTAAAGCTGGAGTTTTTTGAGGCGGTCAGTGTAGGGCATTTGTTTGAGGCCAGTTATCCTCTTTGTGAGGTACTTCTGTGGCCTTTCCAGCTGCTGCAGATGTCTTGTGAGGTACATTCCAAAAGGGGCGTTGTGCTCTATAATGGGTCTAATGAGTGTCGAGTAGAGGGGAACAATGACCTCTTTTTTCCTGGATGAGAACCTTTTTATGATGAGGTGTGCCACATAGAAGGACTTCCTGACTACTGTGGCGATGTGACTATGAAAGACTATCTAACTTTTGAAATGGATGGATATATTTTATCTGAAAATGTTAACTGAAATGACATTTTTGTACACATATATATATATATATATATATATATATATATATATATATATATACATACACACACACACACATATATGTTCGTGTGTGTGTGTTTGTGTGTGTGTGTGTGTGTGTGTGTGTGTGTGTGTGTGTGTGTGTGTGTGTGTGTGTGTGTGTGTGTGCAACTACATGTAAGTGTTCCTAATGTTTTTACTAATTACCGTAGGATCGTTAACCGCATGTGATCTACAACCACTTCAGATAGATAGGACCATTATTTATTTTCTCATCTAATGGGCACTTTTCTAAAATTATTGTTTGATTTACTGTAACCTTGATAGGTGAAGTCATACATAATGCTGAAGCAAAAAAAGTCTTTGTAAGAAACATCAGTGTCTTTCTGGGACCATTGGGGTATTACATGTGCCTTTTTTGTAGTAGCTAATACTTTTGTTTTCTTCTGAAGCCCATTCCCCCCATACTTGACCATCTAGCCTTCCATCCAGTTGTTCTGCAGACTAATTTGCCGCCTTTGGGTTGAGCATCATATGAGCCATACATTCCCCTTGGGGCAACTGTTTAATGATGGGAGTAATGCCATCAGCTGTGGTGGGGTTAGGGGTGTCTTTAATAATCCTGTTTTAGAGTCATCATATCTGGAGTTGGAAAGATCATGACCTTTGCAACAGGATATTTTTCATTTCTTGGGATGGGATTTTGCAGACAGTCCAACCTCCCAAGAAGAATATGTCATTATTGAGACTTCAATCTCCCCTGGGGAGCTCATACAGAGAATGCATTCATGGGTATGTGTGCCTTCCTTTCTTACTGAGAAAGATGAACAGACTCAGGATATTCATATATCTCTCTCTCTCGCTCCAAATTATCTCTTGCAACATCTGGACCTCTAACTCATTTTAAGCTAAGTCATAGACAGAGGTCTATCTCGCTACACCACAGAGCTAACAGCAGTAGCTACAATTTTCTGCTTTTACTAAAGTAGTTAGAGTTGTTAGTTGTAGCATCTGCTTTCTCAGCCTCATGCCCTACTCCCCCCCAAAAAAAAAAACCAAAAAGCAAAAAACTAAACAAACAAAAAAAAAAAACAGGCCAGATATCTAGAGATACCAACCTGGTCAACCCAATATATAAATAAATAATTTCAAAGTATTACATTTCTACCATAGTGTCAAAATATGAAAAATGAATACTGCTACCCTTTAACAAATTTATAAGTCTTAGCCAGACCTTAAAGGCTCAGGTAGTGTTGGGGTAAGATTCCAACTATTGAAAACCAACTCTAGTAAATGCATCCAGCTCCAAATAAACACTGGCGATAAAATAGTCCAAGGTTCAAGCAACAATTATAACGAAACCACAGTTTGAATGTCCAACTCTTAATACAAATATCAAAGTATGAATGCCAAACCACCAACGATTTCTATAGTGCAAAATTTATTCCAAGAAACAGGAAATGGTTAAGCGCTTTCATCCCAATCGGACTTCATCAGAACCAGCTGAATACTAAAACCATAAGTTTAAATACATGCAAAATAATTAAGCAAACAGCACTATTGGTTGCTCGCTAATTAGCTAATAAGATAAAGCAAAAATCATATTGGTGAGACAAAAGCCTTAGATATCAAATGCAAACTGAAATAAAAGTCGGCAAGCAATTATCTTAATTAGTTGTATTGTAAAATACAAGTCGAAATATTAAAATATATAAACATTTAGAATAATAAAAATGTTTGCTTGAGCTAGAACCCATTTAAGCGTCTAAAAAGCATAAGAAAAAAAGTAGTGAAATTAAAGATGATCGTAAAAAAGATAAAAATGATTTCCTTCATACATACATGTTTAACTGAATGTCTTACAGTCAGTAAGGTTCCAAAGGGACGTAGACCTCACAAATCCCCTAATGGCCTGGTTCCAAGTAAAGAACATTTGGAACTATTACCTATGTTTGATCAGCATAGCTGTAACTTTATGAATTTTTTTTATTAATTTGAGCTCGGCAACACTTTACTAACTCATGGAAGAGATTTCTGTTTTAAATGACCAGATTACCAATGATTTGTTATACACGTACAATGCATATAATTATGATAGCATGTTTTCAAAAGTGGGTGAACAGGTTCAAATTAATGTGGCTAGGAAACAGAAAAAGATTAAGAAGGACTTTAATAAGTGCACCAATAATACTGCATACCCCTTGCCCAAATATTTTTCCAAAAGGGACACCGACGCTAACATTGGCATATTTTTTAGGTCAGACAATTTACAGGACATTTTTCATCATGAAGGTAATTCCCATTCAGCAGATACTCAAGCCAACATTTCTTACATCTCCCCCCCACCCCTGGCCACAACGATACCCTTCCCCCCACCACGGAGATCAGAAAGGGTAATAAACCTGGTTAGGCTGACAATAACACATTTTTTTATCTCCAAAACCATTTTTCTCCAGTTCTGGGGAGGAGTGGGAGAGGAAAAGTGAGGGGGAAGCACTGTAAAAGTGATTGCCAGGTTCGTTTGAACAACACAATGCTATGAAATCTTCTGAGTCTAATAATGTGTCTTCTCTCATCGATGTCATGCTCAGTGATGTCATGCTCTCCTACGAAGGTTTTAACATTTTTAATTACAGATAACATGGAATCAACCAATCACTTTCTCAGGAAAAGAGTGTTTTTAACCCCCCATCTCAACCAACCTTATCAAGTTTTGAGAAAAGACATGAGAAAGATTTTTACATCCTATGTGGCTCTCACCCATGACATTTCAACTTAACCAAAGAGGAGAGGGAAATCTTATTTAATTTAAGATGAAAACCCACTTTAAGGGTGATGGTTCCTGACAATGGAGGTGGCATTGTATTAGCAGATAAAACTGATTACATCTGCCAGATGTCCAACATGTTACAGGATTTCCACAACTACCACCTACTTTCCATCAATGAAATTAAAATTGCATATAAGAAAATTGATCTTTTCTTAGAAGATTCTTTGATGCAGCGTGTTATTTCTGTTGACATCCATGTATTTTATGTATTTACAAACCTCTGATACCAGCTGCATTTGGTATTCCAAAGGTTCATAAAGACATCTGTAACCCCCTCCCCCTTTACAGGTCGATTGTAGCTGCCCATGACTCCAAAGCACTGCCACCAGCCATAAGAATAGTCTACGCAATACGGGGAAAGAGGCAGCCATGCAGCACTTAGCCCTGTCTCTATAGCCACTGCATGCTGTCTTCCTTCTCTGAAAGTCCAGGAATGCAAAGACCCAAAGTGGAGGGACCTGAGAACTATCATGGGCTGCATAAAACAAGGACATTTACCACCTCTCACACAGCCAATTACCCATCAGGCAGAAGTCCCTGCACATACCCTTTAACTTCTTTGCTCAAGAATACTGGACAAAGACAAAAATGATGGTGGGACAAAGGCTCAGAATCAGGGACAATTCACTTATAAAATTAATACAATGTAGATTTTAGCATAAGCATGCATTAAAGAATAAAAAGTGTGAATCTTTAATGTCTGGCATTACTGACTGACTGTAATCCTCAGTAATTTACTAGAAAATATTTTATGATAGTCAGAGCAGGAATTCAGGAACATTCTGCAAAATCAGAGAAATTTGAAAAGTATGTCTGCAAAACTTATCCCTGAGAGGAGCGAGAGTCTGAACTAGACATTATGTTACAGGTACATGGACTTGCCTGACACTGTAGCTGAATCATTCATAACTGACATAAGCTAGTGCATGGGGGGGGGGGGTCACCAGCATAGCAGTGGAGAAGGTCAGGCTGGGATCTTCTCAGGGCCTGGGCCCCAGGAATGCCACAAGTACTGCTTGCTGTGCTGCCAACAATGAGAACTAGAACCCGGATCAGTGAAAATGCACAGTTACATTAACATGCTCTTACCTGGGCCAGGAACAACACATTTTTGTCAAGGCTATCCACCTATCAGGCCCACCCTGTTTGACAGTGGAAGGAAACAAAATGTGGTCTCTGAATGCTAAAGTCCTATCAAACCTAACAGAATTCAGCTTTGGGGTAGTTATACAATGTGACAGTGTAATCTATGAGGGGTAGTATTAGTTATGAGCCTTCCTTGGGACTGCAGAAGCTGCACAATACAGGTGCTGGAAAGATTCAGGCTCAGATAATAGTGACCTACCATTAGGATGTCTAGGACTCAATGAATCAAGCAAGCAATGACTCGTGTGGACGCCCATCAGGCACTGAGTATATCTCTACCACTAGTCGGATGACAGGCTTCCTTTCATTATTCCATTCATATTTAGGGGTCGTCTGTGCATGAAAATAATCCAAATGGTGTACGAATATACATTTGTACCAGCAATAATAAAGTATGAATTCTGAAGTGTACAATTACCAATAAAAAAATTGTGACCCCACCATAGGATGATTGTGCTTATGTAGTCAATGTGTGTGACATCATGGTGTATATCATGTATCATCATGTGTGTATTCATGTCCCCAAGAACAAAAGCTTCTAGAAAAAAAATAAAGATGACGGATGCTTACCGGTGGACATGATAAGCCCTACCACAGGCTAATCTGAGTTTCCAATATTAAATCAACAAGTTATCTCAAAAATATTTGTTTGAAGATAGTTTGTGATTTACTATTTTAAGTATTTGGTATCTACTGGTATTATTAATGCTGCATTATTTAAAATGAATGGAGATAAATAATGTATATCAATAATTTGTAAAACTTTAAATGAAATATGGCATAAAAGGTCAACCGTTGTATCATTACCATCATTATGTTCTGATGCTGAAGAAAATGAATGTTCAAAGTAAACCATTTTCTTTTTTAAACCTCAATATTGTTGCAATTTTTTTTACTAGTTTTGCAAACCAACAAATGAAACAGCATTCATAAAATAGACAGTCATTTTTCCAGTTTGTTAAAGAATATGGGCTTGATTCCGAAAGACTTGTTCTCGGTGCAATTGACTACTTACAATGAGCGCAGGCTGAGAGCAGGTCTTTAGGAATCTGGCCCCTGGTGTAAGTCTGTTTACAGACAGACCTTATATCACAGTAAGTCACTTACAGTGAGAGCAGGTCTTCAGGAATCTGGCCACTGGTGTAAGTCTGTTTACAGACAGACCTTATATCACAGTAAGTCACTTACAGTGACAGCAGGTCTTTAGGAATCTGGCCCCTGGTGTAAGTCTGTTTACAGACAGACCTTATATCACAGTAAGTCACTTACAGTGAGAGCAGGTCTTTAGGAATCTGGCCCCTGGTGTAAGTCTGTTTACAGACAGACCTTATATCACAGTAAGTCACTTACAGTGAGAGCAGGTCTTTAGGAATCTGGCCCCTGGTGTAAGTCTGTTTACAGACATACCTTATATCACAGTAAGTCACTTACAGTGAGAGCAGGTCTTCAGGAATCTGGCCACTGGTGTAAGTATGTTTACAGACAGACCTTATATCACAGTAAGTCACTTACAGTGAGAGCAGGTCTTTAGGAATCTGGCCCCTGGTGTAAGTCTGTTTACAGACAGACCTTATATCACAGTAAGTCACTTACAGTGAGAGCAGGTCTTCAGGAATCTGGCCACTGGTGTGTCTGTTTACAGACAGACCTTATATCACAGTAAATCACTTACAGTGAGAGCAGGTCTTCAGGAATCTGGCCCATGTGTGACTACAGCGCACTTCACCAAATTATTGTAATTAATAATTTTATTGAAAACAATCACCTTTGCAACTTTTTTAATCAAAAAAGCAAATAATAAAGGGCAGTGTGGTGTGCCTTAACAGGAATATTCGATTAAGGAGTGGTGGTGCTGAATATGAGACGTCTTTAGAAATATTTCATAACAAGGTTGTACATAGTTGTGTTTGGCTTACCACAACATATTTTATTTAATAACATTTCTAGCCGATGCTTTGCTTAGGATTTAGTGTGACTCAATAAAACTGAATTTACTGCATCACAACTCACTTGAAATACAATCTAATTTTACTGACTGTTATTCACTAAACTACACTGTTGCAAGGGTTACCCTACAGATAGATGGACTGCGATTCCTCAGGCGAGAACTGCCAAAGGCTCAGGACACTGATAATCTGATTGTTAAGTCCTATTTTCAATAGGAAATCATCGTCAGGAAGATGTATATGTATGTGTCAGCAGTGACACCCTTTTTGGTTGTCAGCAGTGATACATTTTGGGGGGATATTTCTCCCTTCATTCCACTGGTGTGAGTTTGGTTGGCAACAGTTCAATTTTAGAGTTTCAGCATTTTGCAATTCTTGCATTAGGTCTGAATGATTGTGTTCATCATCAGTTTTGTGTCCCAACAACCAGCAGTGGATGCTTTTTCATGTGATGCTACACTGAACTACGTTACTTCTAATCTCTCCTCAGAAACATACAAAGGGTTTCTGGTAGGAGCTAGTACTCACTTATGATTGCACTGCATGTGATATGCTATTAAATATGACAGTAGCCATGTTCACAAAATAAGTGGAACTTTGCATATATCTTCTACAACAACATTCTAGTTATTGCATCAAATAAATTTCTCTCAGAGGGCAAAGTACATTCCAGTCAGTGCACAAAAAACTGACTTGTTTGTATGTGCAGCTATTATAGCACTGACATGGTGACTAAAATAAAGACCTAAACATTTTAACACTAAAGCACAAACTATTTCCTTTATTTAATTTTTTGCAGTTCCAAATGTATTAATTAAAATTGCTTTAGTAAAGAATACATCACCTTTCTAAATTGGGGGTGCTAACAAGTGATAGAATGCAAATTCACTGAATGTGGGTCACCTGAATGTAAATTGTAGATAACACTTCATCAATAATTAAGTTTGCACTTTACCTAACTGCAGTGTGACTCTGGAGTTGATAAATATATATATATATATATATATATATATATATATATATATATATATATATATATATATATATATATATATATATATATATATATCAGGGTAGTGTGGAGGGTCCCATCTGAAAACAACAAACAAAAAAAAAAAACTTTTTTTTAAATTGCTGAAAGTGTTTTATGGTGATTGATTTTCAGATGAATGGCATTTGGTGAATGTGCATTCGATTTAGTGACATGAAACCCTAAACTGCTGCTGTTTGGAAAAACAATGAAGCAAGCCAGCAGATAAACACACACATATGTACAAATGTAGCTAAGCTCCACTAAAGATATATCAAGCTACCTATCACATTTACAGCTAAGATAAGAAAATGGCTGCCTAACCACATTAATTCTCATGTACACTACAAACTGCATGCCATCAGTGTCAGTATATTATATTATATTATATTATATTATATTATATTATATTATATTATATTATATTATATTATATTATGTGGTTCAACAGTGAAGCTTTTTGGGTCTGAGTTCAGTCATGACCTTCAGCTATTTTCTGTGTGGCATCTACATTTTGCTGCGGTAGCATTGTCGCCTCACAGTAAGACGCTGTCCGGTTCGATTCTCAGCTAAAGCGTCTTCTGCGTGGAGACATGCGTGAATGGGCGTACCTTCGTTGAAGGGTGTGCATCAGGGCTGGTAACTCGGCACGTAAAAATCAACTACCAATCATTAGCGGACCAGAGTTCCGCTGTGGCGACCCCTAACTGGGAAAAGCCGAAAGACACAAACGAACCTATTTTATTTTTATGGAGCTATGGGTTTGTTCTCTCTCACAAAAATATAAAGTGCATCTGTTGCCTGGGTCTCAAAGGATGACTTAATTGTGTCCATAAAAGAATAAATGGAAAACATCTCACTTTTATTTTATTCAGTTCCTCTGTGCCTCTCAGCCATTCCTCCATTTTCCTTCACTGGAGGAAATTGTACAGTTGGTAGACTTTTTTTTTTGGGGGGGGGGGTATCTAATTCCCACAGAATGAAGATGCTTAGATATCTGCACTATGAAGGCTGGGGCCCACATTTGCTTCAAACTACCCATTTTGTCTGACTACGGTGCACAGCTTTCCCAGCAGGCCACATCCTCATGACCCTGAGGATTGGCTCTTATGATCCTGACAGGTGCTATTCATGTGGCAGACCATCTACTGCTCCTCCCTCCCATGATGACTGACCCACCTCAGCTGTTCATTACTCCCATCCTTGTTACAGCCAGCTCCTCGAATACCAAGACCAGTACCCAAATCTGGGTCTACTGGCGTACAGTCAGAACTCCAGCCATGAGTGCTAAAATGCAGGTTCTTAGAGTAAACTGTACTCTCTGATAATTTCCTTTTTCCTTAACATTCACTTCTGTTAAACAATCACATCTAAATGCCACAGTGATGACGACAACAATCCAACTTACAGGTAAAGCACTGAATCCCAAGACACCAGCTAGTGTTACGGCCCATCACAGAGCCCATGAACAATGCACCATCCCCTGAGGTAATACCCCTTTCTAACTACTGTAGGAGAACTGTGGTATTCCTGAGGTAATGACCCTGTCTGGCTACTGTAGGAACACATTGGTTTTCCTGAATTAATACAGCTATCTGACTATTTAAAGAATATGTGGTATTCTTTTTTTTTTTTAAACAAAAATATTTTTATTAAATTGTCACATATAACATAGGCAATCTTACATTTGCATAAATGAAAAACAAACCACATTAATACAATTTTAGTTGCAAACATTATGCATCACAGACCCCATTGAGAGAACTGTAGTTGCAAACATATTTATAATATATCCAGTCATTGTGAATTAAGTATTGCATAACTCATTCAAATCCTGTCTTCTTTTAAATCTCGTTCCTCCTCTGCATGTATGTTCCCACAATTCCTATTTTTATCCTTTGTAGTTTGATCCTTGGAAGAAAGAAGTAACTGGGTGTTGCATGTCTTGTGTAGTCAAATAAGACACAAAGGCATGGAATGCACTGAAGTACAGAATGCGTTTAAGTCATTTATTATACAAACACATCAGGAGCTGTAATTTGTACATATACTTCAAACTTCATATGCTTACTGACTGACTCATTACTTCTAACATACTCGCATGTACATTCAAGCTTAATTTACACTGGCTGACATGACAAAATGGTACCGATCTTGCACGTGCTCAGTAACATATGCTAGTACTATCTAGCTACAGTGACTGACCAGGTTCAATATACACACTGATCTACATTGGGAACATATTTTCTGGGAGTGTAATGAGTTGCAGACTTTAAAGATTCTCTGCAGACTACTTTGTCAGAGATACTGGGTGAGCAAACTGGTGTAAATAAGGAAATTATCTTTTTGAGCTATGATACAGAATTGGAATTGACAAAAATAAGACCTTGCTAAGTCTAATTACGGTGGCTGCATAAAAGCAGTTACTAGAAAATGGAAATCAAAGTCTAAACCAACTTTACTAGAAGTAGTGAATATAGTTACAGAGATAAAGCAACTGGAATTGGGATGCCTCTTGAAGTTTTCTCTTGGCAAACATAATTCTGAGTATAATTAGAGAAGGAGGCAGGAACAGAAGCAGAGAGAAGCATTGGGGATTTGCAGTCTGACAACAATGAATAAATGGGGGCTCTTGACTGCTGTGTTTACAAACAAGGATCAGAATCGGCAGACATGTAGGCAGAGTGTGTACACAGGCAGCCATACTTAGCTCACATATGTAGGCAGAGTGTGTACACAAACAGCCATGTTTAGCTCACATATGTAGGCAGAGTGTGTACACAAACAGCCATGTTTAGCTCACATATGTAGGCAGAGTGTGTACACAGGCAGCCATGCTTAGCTCACACTTCCAACAGCACATTATGCACTTGGACATCATTACAGAACAGGAAACAGAAGGAATCAAATCTGCCGACCTGGCAACCACAAGAGAACGAGAGATCAATTAAGTGATAAATTTTTGATGATACTCTCTGATTTAAATTACACACTTCTTACAAAACATCCCTCCTCCCTTGTTCCATAAGCTGTCAAACTGGAGGTAAGGGGGTGGATTAGAGGCTAGGCACCTCTTCTTGTCAAGGTAAGTCTTTCCTGTTCTCAGCAATCAGTCAGAAAAGATCCAATCAAGTAAATCTGGCAGCAAGACAGCAAAGGTCTCTATATCTCACTGAATGTAAGCTTCTGTGCCATTAAACACCACAGTGAGGCTAGAATCACTTATATTTTACTAGCTCAGTGTTTTTCTTAGGAATATAAACCGAAGCACTTAGATTCCTTTTAAGCAAAAAGAACACATACAAGGATTTCCAGCATGCATCTTAACAAAAAGGATTAGTACTGTATTATACCACTGAAATATGTCAGAATTACACATGGAATGCTTATTAAATACGTCTGCTGATGCTGGGCTTGAGTCTCACTAAAGCTAATACTGCATGACACACACACACACACACACACACACACACACACACACACACACACACACACACACACACACACATGCACACACACAGAGACACACAGACACACATACACAGAGAGAGAGACACACACACACACACACACACACACACACACACACACACACGCACACACACACATGGACAGACACATGCAGACAGAAATATACATGCACCACACGGACATGCACATGGGAACGCATGTGCGAACACAGACACACATGTGCACACACGCACACACACACACACACACACACACACACACACACACACACACACACACACACGGGCGAACACACGCACATAGTCAGTGGTCGTATTGGAACCTCATCGTTTGTCCATCTCCCATTCACATTTCTGAAACTATTCTGACCGCCTGCAATTTCAGATCTGCTCCCACTCCTTTAAGCATTCTTAGGACATGATAATGGCCTATGACCCTAAAAGTTTTAAACTCTGCTGATTAACTGTCTGTAAAGTCAGTGCACATAACTTGCAAAGGCAACAAGTCTTCACACGTAAGTGTAATAACAACGTCTTCGCACGTAAGTGTAATTACTCCTTCCGTTCCTCACCAATACCCAATATCAGGTTTCTAATGTTCTGGAAAGGCCTACACCATCATTTACATAACTGTGCAACATATACGCTGCCTCATCCTGAATAAGCCTGCTGTTGTTTTCTGTCAAAACTAAAGGTTCTAATACATCCTTGTGTCACTTTCTCACCCTCAGTATCCAGTGTTTAGACTGTGACAGTGCATGGCTATCTGCACATCACATTGTTCTGTCAGCATTGTAAATGATTGTTTTAATCGCATATGCTGGGACTTGCCTCGCTTCCCTCATCACTAAAAACACAACAGTAATCAGAAGCTTTTGCCGGTAAGCTCTGACTCTGCACTTCAGTAATAAATCATATGGTTACTGTCATTTCTATCTCCCAGCAGTACTTGCATATCCAGCTGATTCTATCACTTAAAGAGTACAAGATTAAGGTCTTACATATGTGGAATGTAATTCAGCATCTATCTGCATGCACTCCTTACCCACTCATAGCTCTTATTAAACCTATTATGCCAGTCTGTGCACTTCTCTGTAAAACCCCTCACAATCAGTATTTAAGTACATTTGTACCTCAGACCTGATTTCCTCTTGTAACCTTTAATTCTCTGTCTGTCTGCACACTGATACTGAACTGCCTATGCCTGTTTGTTCTTTGTGCTTATACAAGCATCAATGGTGGCTTTGGGGTATTTAACCAGTTTACCACTGCAATCTATCAGGGTAGTACTAGTTATATAGTCCGTATTAAACTAGTCTGTGTAGTCCTTAAACAGTCAGTATTAAACTCTGCATGTGGATAAATATTCTGCTGTCTGTGGTAGTATTAATCTAACTACCTCAATTTACTTTTCATATGTTGCCTCATTCCTGACTTGTGGTAACCATGAGAATAGTTGACACTAAAAAAAAGTTTTACTGTCATTTGCTGAACATGTAGATTTTATGAGCTTTGGGATGAAAACAAAATGCAAACAAACCAAGATTACTAATAAGATGATTCTGTGGTATAGCATGCCTTCAACTACCACCACCGCAGGTTCAAGACTCAGCACAGAATGTAGGAGGCTTACCCTCAGACTGGAGGATTGAGCACCCTGCATTATATTCATGTTGCTGGGGTTGAATTTTTTTTCTATCCACCACTCATGTACCACAGCACACAGGTCAAGGTGGACAACAAGAAGCACTCCATGAGGAACATTAAGAGGGGCATGACAATCATCTGCTTTGTACAACTACAATGCAATGCACTACACCCTATTCACTAATAGCCCAAATATACAATGTAGCATTCCATTTTTAAATCCCAGAAGATGAAACACTGGTGCAGTGAAGTCTTCTGATGCTTGGCGCCTCAAAATATTTCTGTTCCAAAATCTGTAATGTGGCCTCCCGTGTCTACAAATTAAAAATGTGCCCTAAATGTCAAGGAATGTTCAAGTTAAGGCAAAATGTCCAAACACTTATGAAATATAAACTAACAAACAAATGAACCAGTAGACAAACAAACAAAAATAAACAATTAATGAGGTTTACTGTGCATTTATGCACATCTGCAATCAATTCCAAGGAAGTGAAAATGTTCAGCTTCCAGCTACAGTTAGTAAACGTAAGTCAAGGAGAGACGTGGCAAGCTTAAAATGGAAGAATCACATGGAGCTACCAACATAGTGCTGGATGCTTTTTGTTTCAGGACAGGATCTGTTAGTAAATAGCCTATTTTCTTACTTAATGAATAAACTAAGGATCCTACTTAACCAACCACTTATTTATTTTTCTCCCAGTCATAAGAATTATCATACTCATAATAAAATCTCATATTTTGTTGAAGTTGTTTTTGACCCTGTTGCCTGTTCAAAAAGATAACCAGAAATCTTTTTATGAAATAATACTTCCTCACTTTCATTTATTTCCCTTGAATTTTTAATTGAGGCCTCTTTTTTTTCAAATATGTTACCTACATTCACTTTAAAAGTTTCTGTCATCCCCCCATCTGCCTTGGTTGTTCAAGAATATAACTGTTAAGCTTTTCGATTATCTCTTATTGCAGTTTTTAGGCACATTATACATTATCTCTGCTGCAGACTTCTGAAATACCCTCTAATGCGTCTGTTTCCTTATTATAATGAGGTTTCCAGAACAGCTTACAATATTGCAGACTGAGATGTATCAACTCTTTGTATAGAAGGTTAACCCAATGAAATGTTCCACCATTAAGTTAAACAGGGGTGGCTCGTGCTATCGGACTGCTGGACTGCAGCCCTCCCACCTAGAAAAAACAAAAGAAAAATCTGAAAAACGAAAAAAACAAAAACGGAAGAAAAATAAAAAAATCACGAGTCCCGACTCCTCTGCACATGCACAGACACATTAGAGACCTCAGACTGCCTTTATCAGCAGTCCGGATACAGGCAAAGATGTACCCAGCAATCATTGCTGTGAGATACCTAGGAATCTGTGCGATGATGACCGCACAGAATAGAGGAGCTCCGGACTGCTTCAGCTGCAGGCAGAACCAATGAGAAGGACTGAGAGGTGAGCTGCTCTCACAGGACTTTCATTGTGTGGGCTTCGTTCATGAATGCTGGACAAAAGCTTCAGGTAGGTGGTCACTGGCTGGATGGCGGGCTTGCTTTGTGTAAACTGGATAGGTGTTTGATCACTGGCTTGCTTTGTTCATGAACAGGTAGGACATTATTTACAGCTGGTAAAGGCTTTGTGACAGGAATTATAGTGTGTGTGTGTGTGTGTAATGCCCTAGTTACTATATACTGGTGGCTAGAGAGAACAAATGGTGGTGGGTAGAGATACTCAGGCTTGAACCCTGTACCATGGATGCAGGTGGCAAGGACATGAATTCCCTATCCACCACCATTTCTAAAAAAATTTGCAGATTTTTGCCTCATATTTGTTCTGTTCCTCATAAAATCTGTGGTTTCTGTATCTACATTTTCCTTGCAAAGTCTTTAGCCAGTGATCAAAGTCTTTAGCGCAGGTCTCTCAACAGCAGGTACAAGTACGACTCAGTCATTGTCCACGCTGGTGTAAACGACCTGAGACGTACCTCCTTGGACTACATGAAAAGAGACATTGAGGAGCTCTCTGATTATGTAGCCCAAGCAGGTATGACCCTGACCTTGAGCAGTATCCTACCTTCACCAAGAATGATGCCACAATACAGAGATAAGATGATCAGCTTTAACAATTGGCTTAAACTCTGGTGTCATTCAAAGGGGATCCAATGTCTGTCTGCCTGGGATGACATGCTGGACAAGCCACGCTGCTTCACAAGGGATGGCTTGCACCTGTCACCCCTGGGATTCCGGATTTTGGCAAAGGCTCTTGCCACCCCCATAGTGCCTTTTTAGGCAAGGCTCAAATTCTAAACCTACCACCCTAGAACACAATAAAGAAAAAAAACTAAGGGTAATGCTGCTCAATGCCAGAAGTCTCAACCTCAAGATGCACGCACTCAAGGCCCTTCTCAGTATGGAGAACATCGATGTCTGTGCTGTGACAGAAACCTGGTTCAAGGCTCCTGAGAGCACCCCAGCACTATCAGGTTTTACCTCATATCATGCGTTCCGGCCCCAAAATCCGGACAATACCAAGAAAGGGGGGGGGTATCCATATTCATCAAGGACACCCACACCTCAAGATTGGTGGCAACGCACGATGCATCGGAGAGCATCCAGGTGCAATTAACCATAGGCAAGACTGCTCTGCAATTTGTAGCATGTTACAGGCCACCCTCGCAAACTCAGGAACCTCACATGGCTTTCCTGAAAACACTGGAGGGGATAACTGTATCTCCAAACACCATCATACTAGGTGACTTCAACTACCCTAATATAGACTGGGAACACTACTCAAGCCCAAACACTCTAGCCCAAAAGTTCCTGGAATTCATAAACTCAAATGCCATGGAACAACTAGTCACCACCCCCACAAGAGGAGAAAACATACTTGATCTTATCATCACGAACATGGGAGCACAATGTTCAACACCGGAAGTATACCCCTCACTGGTGAGATCAGATCACAAACTAATCTCGCTGGAGGTCCTCATCCCGCCCCCACCTGAAATAAAAAAGACCACAGTAAAGAACTTCTCGAAAGCCGACTTCACACTTCTAAAGACTAGTGTGGTCTCCTTTAAGGCCCCGAGCCGGTAAACATTACTCAAGCCGCTGAATCACTTACAAATGCCTTCTACCAGCACCTGCAGGGCTGCATGGATCAGGCAATCCCAAGCAAAACAAAGACTCTTTGTACCAAAGGCAAGCGTCCAGTCTGGTGGACCCCAGCCATAAACAAACTCTACAACAAAAGGAGGAAGCTACTACAAGATAGAGCAAAATCCTTAAAAGGTAAGACACCGCTGATCACTATAAGTAAAAAGCTAAGAGCTCTCATCAAATCATCCAAAGCTAATTTTGAGAGAAAAATAGCTAAGGACTCAAAAGACAATCATAAGGCATTCTTTAGCTATGTTAGAAACCTGGGAGGAAACTCCCAGATATGCTCAGAATTAGTTCAAAATGATGTGAAGATTACTGATCCTACAGACATTGCCAACATACTGACTGACAGGTTCAGTGCAAACTTCTCCCCCCCTCCACCCCAAAAGGAGAGATATCTATACCAAATGATTGTAGCCTACCAAACATCTCTAATGCCCAGGTGAGAACTGCTCTCTCCAAGGCAAAAAACACAGCATCCATGGGACCTGATGGTGTCCCCGGCTGTGTGCTCCACGAACTCAACGAGGAATTAAACCCGCAGTTAGGACAGCTGTTTAATCTTAGTCTCACCTCCGGATACGCACTCCAGGAGTGGCGCACAGCGACTGTGGTCCCACTTCACAAAGGCGGTGCCTCCACCGACCCTGGAAATTACCGTCCCATTAGCTTGACAAGCCTTATCTGCAAAGCCATGGAGAGAATCATAATGGATCTCATAAATAAAGACATAGGGAATTTGCAGACTTTGGATCCAACCCAGTTTGGCTTTGTCAAAGTCAGATCATGCCTTTTAAACTTGGTTGACTTTTTCGAGACAGTCACCAAGGCCATTGATGAGGGAAAGGCAGTCCATACAGCCTACCTCGACCTGGCGAAGGCCTTCAATACAATACCCCACTCGGGTATCATTGAAAAACTCATCAGCTTAAATGTAAACCCATACATCACAAGATGGGTTGCAAACTGGCTGAGTGACAGAAGCCACAGGGTCAGAATTGCTGGCGCCATGTCAGACTCAAAGCCTGTCACAAGTGGTGTCCCACAGGGCTCAGTCCTGGGCCCACTCTTGTTTGGCATCTACTTTTCTCAAGTACAAGCAAACACAGGAGGGTTATGGCTGACAAAGTTTGCAGATGACTGCAAACTGGGCGCCGTAGTCGAAAACACATCTGACACAGATATCCTTCAGAAGGGTCTCACAGAAATGGATAACTGATGCCAGAGCCATGGCCTAAAGTTAAATGCCAAGAAATGCATAGTCATACCCTTCGGGAAAAATAAGGTTACCCCTAGCTACCATATAGGTGGCAATCCACTGAGCACAGAAGAAGTTATCAGGGACCTGGGGACCCAGGTTGACAGTAGCCTTTCATTCGACACTCATATTGCTAAAGTAGTTAGGAAGACCTTCTACATTGCCCACCTTATCATGAAGGGATTCACATCTAGATCAAGGGAGGACATAGTCTCCCTATACTCATCACTCATCAGACCAATGATTGAGTACAATGCCCCATTTGGAATGTATCTGACCCGACACTTGCAGCAGCTGGAGAGACCACAAAAGTTCCTCAACAAAAGGATAAAGGGTCTCAAAAATCTGTCTTATGCTGCCCGACTGAAAGAACTCCAGCTCTATTCAGTTGCCTACCGCTTGCTCAGAGGTGACCTGTGCCTGACATACAAGGCCATGTCAAACCCAGATTTGATGAACATGCTTCAACTCAAAAAATCTAGATCCCTCAGAGCCACAAGGGCGGGAGACTTAAACCTCGACACGGTTATTAATAGGACGTGCTGGAGGGATAGATTCATCACCCAAAGACTCCCTATGCTGTGGAACAAAATCCTGGTATATGTGAGGCAGAGCACCTCACTGGCCTTGTTCAAGAGGAATCTTGACCAATGGATGGGAGATCGCAGATACACCCCAGGGATTACCTCAGTGTCACTGCTCGACAGAGGCACAGCAAAATAATGGGCATAGTTTCTCCAAACTAAAGGGGTGGCGTAAGCCACAAAACTATGGGCTAGGCTTGAAAATGCCCTCGGGCAGATAGCCTAGTATGAACCTATGAACCTAATGGTGCACTGGTAGCATTGCTGCCTAACAGCTACAGGTTATCTGGTTTGATTCTTGGCTGGGGTGTCTTCTGTGTGGTGTCTGCATGTCCTCCCATCTTACAAAGATGTGTCTGGCATTTCTCCCTGCTTTGCTGAAAATTGTCTTTTGTTCCAAGTCAGACTAGTTTCCTGGTTAAATATTTAAAAATAACAGGCATTTGAATTTCAGACTTCATATTCTTCAGAAAGTACATGGTAACACACAACTGTTTATTCTAGCAGTTGTCTAAGTTTATAACATGGATATTTGAATTTTTGTCCCTATTTTTGGGACTGTATTCCCCCATTATTGGCTTCTTCCAGGTATTTTGTGCTAAGGTTGAGAGTTATCTATGGTGAGAACTGAATTCATTGAATGTTTGTGGGCTGTATTCCCCCCATTACTGGCTTTGTCCACATGTTTTTTTGCTAAGAGGTTGAGAGCTATAGTGAGAACTGAATTCACTGAATATGTTTGGGGGCTGTATTTCCCCATTATTGGCTTTGTTCAGGTGTTTTATGCCAAGTGGTTGACAGCTATGGTGAGAACTGAATTCACTAAATGGTAGCTAATTAAGTTTGTCTTCCTGTCTTTCACAAAACAGCTGATTTGGCATAGTGGTATGTTTCTCTGACTGTTTTGCACAGGGTCCCCTGGGTTAAAGACGTGGCAGTGAAATGTATGGTGGTAACACAGCATTTTATTCTAGCAACTTTCCAACATTATACAAGCAATATTTAAAATGTGTCCCTGGTTTTTGGGCTTTTGTCCCCCCCCAATAAATTTCAGCTTTTTTCAGATTTCTTGTGCTGCAAAGTTCAGAGATACAGCTGTGTGTTGAGTAGATTTTACAAGGAGCTGAGAGGTGCAGGGGAACAAAACTTTAGTGCTGCTTATTCTGAGTCTGCTTGCATTGTTAATAGCATAACAGGTAGTGTACTTGCTTTTGATGCAGAAGGCTGTGGGTTCTATTCCCACAGTAGATAGATGCATTGCTGATACTGTACTGTGTTGTAAAGTGGGTGGATGCTGCAGTCCTTTTTGGCAAAGATACCTAGAGTAGTAACTATGAACCTGTTACCAGTTTGCCATACAGTCCCTATTGCGATATTACTAGCTTATCACTTTTTTTAATGCATGCAACAAAGGCAATTTATTCCTCAAGGGCAACAGGCACTTTATTTATAGATGAATAAATAATGACATATAAAGTTGTTTGCTAGCAGCAACCTCTTCATTGTTATAGATTTCTTTAATGTGGAATTATTTAGATGACTTTTACTACTTCAGAGATTGTGCATATTTACCAATACTGGTGGACTGTAGAAGGTTGAGTAGACTTTTATGATGGAAATGTTCTGAATTGGGTAGTTCTGTCATTGGTGCATGCATTTTGTTTCATTGTTAACTGGAAAAATGTTCAAAATAATAAATGTAAAATGCCGTCTAACAACTGTACTGTATTGTACAAGGAATATAATTTAGTACAATCAGGAAGGTGTATCAAAGAGCACATGTATGTTTCATGTGCAAGGGGCCAATGATTTGAAACCAGCCCAAAGTTAATCTTTATCTGCCACTGGCAAAATGTATTTTATTTGAATGTGGGTTTCAATGCTGTTTCATTGAATGTGAGTTTCAAGGGCAGAGAAGTTTTAATGCTAAGCCTGTTTTTATTGTGAGACTGCATTGCTTTGTTTAGCAGATGTCTTAGTGTTTGTGCTGTAAAATGCAAAATAAAACTTTCAAATGAAATCCAAATCATCATAGAAGTAAAGCAGTATGCACATTAGTGTTTATGGTAAATGGAGTGAAATAGCCAAGTAATTGATCACTGGAATGGCTGCAGGGGGGAGGGCTCCATTCGACCATGATTTTGGGAGGGGGAAGGGCGGCAAACTCAAAGACAGCCCCAGCTGAACTATACCTCCCAACTGTCCAGATTTTCACAGAATGAATAGGTTTTTGCTTCTTATTTTTGGTTTGTTCCTCATAAAATTTGTGGTTTTCTGGAAAATCATTTAGGAATTAAGTCACTAAATAATGACACACTGAGTTTCAGACTTCATAACCTTCAGAAAAATGCATGCTAAAGTAAGACCTGTTATTCTATCAACTGTCTCACTTTATACAAGAGCAATTTTTAGTATTGTTTATATGTTCCCCCAATATATTTGGCCTTGTCCAGATTTATTGCATTAACAGGTTGAGAGGTACATGCAAATAAATTTCTTTATAGAATTAGGCATAGCCAAACCTCTCAACTGTCCCCAAATTTGGCTCAAAATGTTGCTCTTCCCCTAATAATCCCTCCGCAAAATAGCAATTTTGGAAGAAAACATGGAGGGTTTACAATTAAGAAATAACTGTAATAATCAGAGTTATAGATTATTTTTATTTCAGAAATACATGTAGATTCTTTTATATTGTCAGCTGCTCAAGTTAGCAGTACTAATATTAAAAAAAAGTGTCCCTTCTTTGACAGGTTCCCAGCTATATTGTGTGGCTATTTTATATTTTTGCATCACATCTTTGGTCCATTTTTCATAAAATTGTGTTTTCTTTTGGCAAATTAGTGGCAAATCATTAAAGACTGAAGCTAGAAAATAATGACAGACATTTGAGTTTCAGATTTCATACCCTTCAGAAAATTCATACTAATGTAACACCTACGATTCTATTATCTTTCTAAGTTTATAAGAGCAATATTTAAAAATTGTCCTTATTTTTGGGCCTTTGTCTCACTTCTATGTATGTCTTCGTCCAGATTTCTTGCTCTGAGGTTGAGAGGTATGACAAGTGTGTCAGGGCCATCACAATCAGCCAGAGACATTTCAAATTGTGACATACTTGTTGCACCCCACTCCCCCATGTAGTGACTCTGGATGTGTCCAAGCAAGGCAAGGAGCAGTTATGCAGTGTAAATGTGCAGGGTATCCCCCCATCCAAGTTAGACACAAGTACTACAGTGGCTTTTCATCTGTTCTTGATTTTGCAGAATGGTCTGGTTTCTGTCATATTTTTGTACTGCTGATTTATGCTTATTACTCAGAAAGTGCCTGTTGTTCTGTGTTTTAAGCAGCAATGCTTTAATGACCATCAGGTAAGCTTGTCTGACATCATAACATGCAAGTAAGCTTTAATAAGCATACTGTTAAAGAATTGCCAACATTGAAAGCCTTTCTGTTGTTGCTATGCAGAGAATACTTAACTAGATAATGTATAAAGTTGGGTATTGAAATGCATATGACAGTATTTGTAATAAAGAACAGGATTACATTATTTTAAGAAGCTCATTACACTTGTTGGAGACTTCCAGTGATCTCTGAGGGCTTTACTCGTAAACTAAACAGAATGTCATTCATGTGTGGTCCATAACCCGTACAGTAATCCTTTAAGCAATGTATCTTGAGCTTGTTTCTTGTTTGCTTTTCATTTTTTACTTTGATTATGTTTTCTCCATGAAACAAGTAGATAGTTGTCAGGCAGCAGGTCTTTTTTGGATAAGAAACATTTTTACAAGTGAGGGCATCACAGAGATTGCTACTTTCAGCATGTTACTTGGTACTTTAATAAAGCTGAATATAAATTATAATTAGAACTGCAGTGCAAGGAGAAGCAGTTTGAGTTGAGTGCTGCTTGTTTTTCTTATACTTGATTTTGACTGGCATTCCAGTAATGTATTTAAAAAGTAATTTATTTTTTCATGCCTCACAACCTTTTTGTTTCCATCTAGATATTAAGTAGGCTGTCATGCAGCCAATGCATTGAAATGTTTTTATTCTTTTATACTTCATTTGTCTTGACTGGACTCTCATAATGAGGGTTTGGCACCCAGGGCAGCATATTTAATTAAAGTTATTTTTTGTGGTTTTGAGCATAACTCCTCCCCCTTCTAGTTGGTCACACCCCTTTCCATTGACCCCACCCATTCAGCTATCTCCTGCAGCCCCCCTTTGATTTGAAGTCACCAGCAGCCACTGAAGTTAAAACTAATTTTACAAGTTAAAATGGTGATATTTCTTACAGGCATATGACAATGGTGTCTGGTTCTCCTAACTGTATTCTGACAGTGCTCCAAAATGGCAAATAGGACACCCCAGTACTAATATATCATTCAAGGGTTACGGCAGATAGGTGAGACAATAATTGTAGATTACTAAAACCACACTTAACAGTTTCTTTATAAAGATGGGATAATTTATTTCAGGAATTCAGCAGGGGTCACTGAAGTACTAGGTACTGCCCATGACCATTATTTTTCACTGCTCTGTGATTTGGACTTATAAAGGGGATTTTTTTTTTTTATTTCAGGTGTGATGCATTGGTAGACTGGGTAATCCAACATCCATGTGACAACACAAACAATGAGCATCCCAGTGGCCTAATGGCAAATGGTGTTATGAGGGAAAAGCAGAAGGGGTGAGAGTAACAGAATTAATAACATGTTGACTTCTTTAATGGGTTTACCCAGTTATCAGTCATATAAATTATAAAACATAACATAATATATAATATATAAATAATAAAAGCAGTACTTAGACAAAGCCACAGCCACTGGTAGACTATACAGACAAAGCCACAGCCACTGCTAGACTATACAGACAAAACCATGGTCACTGGTAGACTATACAGACAAAGCCATGGTCACTGGTACACTATGTTCACTACTTCATATACGGGG
This sequence comes from Protopterus annectens, assembly GCF_019279795.1. NCBI lineage: Eukaryota > Metazoa > Chordata > Ceratodontiformes > Protopteridae > Protopterus > Protopterus annectens. The sequence goes on from NC_056733.1 coordinate 21,415,589, forward strand.
GGCACTAGCTTGTACAAAATGCCTTACTAACAATGCTTTGATTGGCTGCGATCAGTTACGAGTAACTGTTGGAAAGCTGCACATATTCCCTTGAGGAAAGCATTTGGATGAGGCTCAGCTTATATTTATTAAACAATGGTAGCACTTTGTGGGCTGGGGTCAGTTTTCCTGCATAGGGATCTAGTGCAGCCTGCTCATGAAATTTGACATGCTAACTTTTTCTTTATAAATTATTGTTGTTGTTTTAAGGGTAGCATGCATTTAATTTCTTTTTCTATTTCTTCCTTTTCTCTTCACAGTACTAGCAAGCAGACTCATTTACATGACCGGTAAAACACAGAATTAGAAATCAGAAATAAACAGAGTAATTAAACTATTTCAATACCTATGTTTTATGATTATTGATTGAAAATATGAAAAATATGTAGCAATATTGAATCAATCCATCCATCACCCATTTTGCACACAGGCTTGGGGTGTCACTTCAACAGTGAGAATCATCTAGAATCAATGTTCACAGCACCACTTGGATAGCCCTCCTGTAGCTGTTCTTTCATGCCAGATATACACAACACCCTTGGACAATTTACAGTATCCAAGCCACCTGCTGCATGTTTTTGGAATGTAGGAAACTGGACCGCCTGGAGAAAACCCACACAGACACAGGAAGGACATGCAGACTCTGCACAGAAGGCACCCTGACCCTAGAATCGAACAATAACTAAGAGATGAGCAATGCACCACACCATAAAACGTATCTCAACGATTTATTCAGAGCTGTATAAGATGCTCCATAACTCAGCCAGCGACACGGAGGCGTAACTTCTCTTCTGACCTTTCAAATATGAAAAATATGTAGCAATATTGAAGCTATCCATCCTTCACCCATTTTGCACACAGGCTTGGGGTGTCACTTCAACAGTGAGAATCATCTAGAACCAATGTTCACAGCACCACTTGGATAGCCCTGCTGTGGCTGTTCTTTCATGCCAGATATACACAACACCTTTGGACAATTTACAGTGTCCAAGCCACCTGCTGCATGTTTTTGGAATGTAGGAAACTGGACCGCCTGGAGAAAACCCACACAGACACAGGAAGGACATGTAGACTCTGCACAGAAGGCACCCTGACCCTAGAATCGAACCAGAGAACCTGTTGCTGGGAGATGACAACACTACCTGCTGCACGACTGTGCCACCCAGTTTAGCAAAACTAAATGTCTTAGGAAGTTATCAGGTAATCTGTGCTAAACGACAGATATTTTTGTTTGCAAGAGAGCTGAGGAGACACATTTGTTATAAAAAAATGCAACTTTAATTTATGTAATCAACTCTTAGATGCCTGATGTTAAAGTATATTATAATTATTAGGTCAGTTGGCTTAATCACAAGGATTCGTTTTTTTTTTCTTTTTTTTTTTTCAAAACCAGTTAAAGTAGATTATCAAGAGTATATTACTCCATCTGTTTAAAGCTTGACACTCATCCTGCTAAATATCAGCAGTTTTTCTGATTTCATACCGATGTATGAGAGCCATATTGTTGTGAGGAATGAGAACTTAATTTTGTAGTTAAATTCAAACTGAATTAGGCAGGTGGGTTGGGTGAGCAGAGAGTAAAATAAAAGTTTATCACAGGGCACATATGACAGTAACACCAACAGGTTACAGTACATAAAATAGAGGAGCAACTAGCCAGAGGTGGGGGCAAAAGTAGGACTACAGCAGTTTTAGTAGGATGAAATACAGAAATAACCGGAAGGTACAAGGCTTTGTCTTTTTACTGCAAGTCAAAACAGAGCACGCAAAGTTCATAAAAGTTGTAAAAATTGTATCTCACAGGCACAAAAGACACAAACTAGTTGGCAAGTGTTGGTTGTCAATATGGCAGTGTTTTAAACATATATGGAAATACAAGTAGTCAGGGTTGTAACATGAATTAAGGAAACTCCAGGTGGCTAGGACACACTAAGCATGGTATGTGGTTTAGAGGGACTGAAGAAAATTAACTAGTCTGTGAAGTTAAAATAGTGCACGACAGCAAAAGTGGAGTGCACTGAGGGTAAAACGTCATCTTACTTCATCACTAAGACTGCTCCATAAAGAAGAAATATACAACACATATAATGCAGTTTAGAAATTACTGGAATGACACAACCAACAGCAAATGTACTCACAATAAGTGTGATAAGGAGCCATTAAGGGTTGTGACACTTGGGGGAGCAACAGTCTCAGGGGTTAAACAGGGAGCATGGGCATGGGTATGCTGCACACATCAGGATTCTCCATCTCCCTTTTGAGATATATATATATACACGTGTGTATGTGTGTTTGTGTGTGTGTGTACTTTTTTTTCTAAACGACATACTGAATAACCAAGGGCAGAAACAAGAATGCAGCTATACAGCACAGCACTGTGGGAAATGAAGATGCATTTGGATAAAATAAAATAAAATTCACAGCAGCTCTCCTAACGCACTCCAATCTCCACACCTGAGTGGTTTTATAATTCTATCCTGTGTAATCCATTTTGTCCCCGACAGCCGTTTTTAATATCTTTTATTAATTAGAGCCATCTGACGGCTTGTCATTTGGAATATTACTCCATTCAGGGACCATTAGGTTGCCCTGTTTTCTTGCCGCCTCTGGTTGACACCATCAACCACGGCAGACTCACAGATCTATAACTCTGTGCAGTTGTACCACTAGCGCCTGGGTATTCACAGCTATTAATCCTCAGCCTTATGACACATTAGGGAATGGAGTTGCACTCACCTGAGTACTGAGCTTTAGTGCTGTGGGGGCAGGGATTGGAGATGCATTTACACTGGCTGCACTTAATTTATCTATAATTTTTAAAATCATAGCTAATTTGAAATACCTCCTTTACTGTTTTAATTTTGTTCTAATCAGGCATTCCTATAACATTTCATTTTGCCTTTACACATGCAGGTGCATTTAATCAACTCTTTTTAGTGCAACCAACCTTTCCTTAAATGTTGTCTTGTAGTTAATATGCCACTTCCTCATTCCTCTCTTCAAAGCACCCTGTAGCTACAGCAGTCATTAGATGATCCTTGTTTTATCCCCACATGTACCTCACGCTGCAAATTATTGTTATTGCCTTTTATTCTTCAACATGTTGAGAGCTGCAAATAAGTATCCAAGCCCCCATGAACCCAACATCTGTTTAGTAACATACTGCAGTTGTTTGCAAAAGTACAGAAGACAGTTTTTCTTATTTTAGCACTGCCAAAGAAACACTCGGTTAGGGGTGGGCGATGTGATACTGGGAAAGCTAAATGATCAAGTGATTAATCTCTGATTAAACTGTTGCTGCTGGTGCTATAAATGAATTAAGTCAATCTGAACACAGCATCAAAGACATTTGTTTTATGCTTTATAATAATATATTTAGGACTTTTACTCCTTCAGCTGGGCAGAAAAAAATATTCATAATTGTCAGAGTTTTTAGTGTCACTGTATCTGAGGACTACAGATTTCATCTGTCTGATATGTAACATGTTCATTGCCTGAATTATATGGACTACATTACACAGGATTTGCACAGGATAAAACCATAAGAGAATCATCACAGCTTTTCACTTGCTTCCCAGCATGTATGAAAGTAAATACTATGGCCTATAACAGTAGCATCAGTAATGCACACTGCTGGTTACATAGTTTATAACAGTATCATCACTAATGTACACTGCTGGTTACTTAGTTTATAACAGTAGCATCAGTAATGCACACTGCTGGTTAATTAGTTTATAACAGTAGCATCAGTAATGCACACTGCTGGTTACTTAGTTTATAACAGTAGCATCAGTAATGCACACTGCTGGTTACTTAGTTTATAACAGTAGCATCACTAATGTACACTGCTGGTTACTTAGTTTATAACAGTAGCATCACTAATGTACACTGCTGGTTACTTAGTTTATAACTGTAGCATCAGTAATGTACACTGCTGGTTACTTAGTTTATAACAGTAGCATCAGTAATGCGCACTGCTGGTTACTTAGTTTATAACAGTAGCATCAGTAATGCACACTGCTGGTTACTTAGTTTATAACAGTAGCATCAGTAATGCACACTGCTGGTTACTTAGTTTATAACAGTAGCATCAGTAATGCACACTGCTGGTTACTTAGTTTATAACAGTAGCATCAGTAATGCACACTGCTGGTTACTTAGTTTATAACAGTAGCATCAGTAATGCACACTGCTGGTTACTTAGTTTATAACAGTAGCATCAGTAATGCACACTGCTGGTTACTTAGTTTATAATAGTAGCATCAGTAATGCACACTGCTGGTTACTTAGTTTATAACAGTAGCATCAGTAATGCACACTGCTGGTTACTTAGTTTATAACAGTAGCATCACTAATGTACACTGCTGGTTACTTAGTTTATAACAGTAGCATCAGTAATGCACACTGCTGGTTACTTAGTTTATAACAGTAGCATCAGTAATGCACACTGCTGGTTACTTAGTTTATAACAGTAGCATCAGTAATGCACACTGCTGGTTACATAGTTTATAACAGTAGCATCACTAATGTACACTGCTGGTTACTTAGTTTATAACAGTAGCATCAGTAATGCACACTGCTGGTTACTTAGTTTATAACAGTAGCATCAGTAATGCACACTGCTGGTTACTTAGTTTATAACAGTAGCATCAGTAATGCACACTGCTGGTTACTTAGTTTATAACAGTAGCATCAGTAATGCACACTGCTGGTTACTTAGTTTATAACAGTAGCATCAGTAATGCACACTGCTGGTTACTTAGTTTATAATAGTAGCATCAGTAATGCACACTGCTGGTTACTTAGTTTATAACAGTAGCATCAGTAATGCACACTGCTGGTTACTTAGTTTATAACAGTAGCATCAGTAATGTACACTGCCGGTTACTTAGTTTATACCAGTATAATCAGTAATGCACACTGCTGGTTACTTAGTTTATAACAGTAGCATCACTAATGTACACTGCTGGTTACTTAGTTTATAACAGTAGCATCAGTAATGCACACTGCTGGTTACTTAGTTTATAACAGTAGCATCAGTAATGCACACTGCTGGTTACTTAGTTTATAACAGTAGCATCGGTAATGCACACTGCTGGTTACTTAGTTTATAACAGTAGCATCACTAATGTACACTGCTGGTTACTTAGTTTATAACAGTAGCATCAGTAATGCACACTGCTGGTTACTTAGTTTATAACAGTAGCATCAGTAATGCACACTGCTGGTTACTTAGTTTATAACAGTAGCATCAGTAATGCACACTGCTGGTTACATAGTTTATAACAGTAGCATCACTAATGTACACTGCTGGTTACTTAGTTTATAACAGTAGCATCAGTAATGCGCACTGCTGGTTACTTAGTTTATAACAGTAGCATCAGTAATGCACACTGCTGGTTACTTAGTTTATAACAGTAGCATCAGTAATGCACACTGCTGGTTACTTAGTTTATAACAGTAGCATCAGTAATGCACACTGCTGGTTACTTAGTTTATAACAGTAGCATCAGTAATGCACACTGCTGGTTACTTAGTTTATAACAGTATAATCAGTAATGCACACTGCTGGTTACTTCGTTTGTAACAGTAGCATCAGTAATGCACACTGCTGGTTACATAGTTTATAACAGTAGCATCACTAATGTACACTGCTGGTTACTTAGTTTATAACAGTAGCATCAGTAATGCACACTGCTGGTTACTTAGTTTATAACAGTAGCATCAGTAATGCACACTGCTGGTTACTTAGTTTATAACAGTAGCATCAGTAATGCGCACTGCTGGTTACTTAGTTTATAACAGTAGCATCAGTAATGCACACTGCTGGTTACTTAGTTTATAACAGTAGCATCAGTAATGCGCACTGCTGGTTACTTAGTTTATAACAGTAGCATCAGTAATGTGCACTGCTGGTTACTTAGTTTATAACAGTAGCATCAGTAATGCACACTGCTGGTTACTTAGTTTATAACAGTAGCATCAGTAATGCACACTGCTGGTTACTTAGTTTATAACAGTAGCATCAGTAATGCACACTGCTGGTTACTTAGTTTATAACAGTAGCATCAGTAATGCACACTGCTGGTTACTTAGTTTATAACAGTAGCATCAGTAATGCACACTGCTGGTTACTTAGTTTATAGCAGTATAATCAGTAATGCACACTGCTGGTTACTTAGTTTATAACAGTAGCATCAGTAATGCACACTGCTGGTTACTTAGTTTATAACAGTATAATCAGTAATGCACACTGCTGGTTACTTAGTTTATAACAGTATAATCAGTAATGCACACTGCTGGTTACTTAGCTTATAACAGTAGCATCAGTAATGTACACTGCTGGTTACTTAGTTTATAACAGTATAATCAGTAATGCACACTGCTGGTTACTTAGTTTATAACAGTAGCATCACTAATGTACACTGCTGGTTACTTAGTTTATAACAGTAGCATCAGTAATGCACACTGCTGGTTACTTAGTTTATAACAGTATAATCAGTAATGCACACTGCTGGTTACTTAGTTTATAACAGTAGCATCACTAATGTACACTGCTAGTTACTTAGTTTATAACAGTAGCATCAGTAATGCACACTGCTGGTTACTTATTTTATAACAGTATAATCAGTAATGCACACTGCTGGTTACTTAGTTTATAACAGTAGCATCACTAATGTACACTGCTGGTTACTTAGTTTATAACAGTAGCATCAGTAATGCACACTGCTGGTTACTTAGTTTATAACAGTATAATCAGTAATGCACACTGCTGGTTACTTAGTTTATAACAGTAGCATCAGTAATGCACACTGCTGGTTACTTAGTTTATAACAGTAGCATCAGTAATGTACACTGCTGGTTACTTAGTTTATAACAGTAGCATCACTAATGTACACTGCTGGTTACTTAGTTTATAACAGTAGCATCAGTAATGCACACTGCTGGTTACTTAGTTTATAACAGTATAATCAGTAATGCACACTGCTGGTTACTTAGTTTATAACAGTAGCATCACTAATGTACACTGCTGGTTACTTAGTTTATAACAGTAGCATCAGTAATGCACACTGCTGGTTACTTAGTTTATAACAGTAGCATCAGTAATGTACACTGCTGGTTACTTAGTTTATAACAGTAGCATCAGTAATGTACACTGTTGGTTACTTAGTTTATAACAGTAGCATCAGTAATGCACACTGCTGGTTACTTAGTTTATAACAGTATAATCAGTAATGCACACTGCTGGTTACTTAGTTTATAACAGTAGCATCACTAATGTACACTGCTGGTTACTTAGTTTATAACAGTAGCATCAGTAATGCACACTGCTGGTTACTTAGTTTATAGCAGTAGCATAAGTAATGTACACTGCTGGTTACTTAGTTTATAACAGTAGCATCAGTAATGCACACTGCTGGTTACTTAGTTTATAACAGTAGCATCAGTAATGCACACTGCTGGTTACTTAGTTTATAACAGTAGCATCAGTAATGCACACTGCTGATTACTTAGTTTATAACAGTAGCATCAGTAATGCACACTGCTGGTTACTTAGTTTATAACAGTAGCATCAGTAATGCACACTGCTGGTTACTTAGTTTATAACAGTAGCATCAGTAATTTCTGATTTATCAAGAAGCTCCTATTACTTTCTTCCATTTCTCTCACAATATAATCATTAGTGAGATCTTATAACACATTGAATTAGTCTACTGTAGTTTTTAAATGTTACAGAAATGTGGCCTGCTGAATCAGAAATAATAACGCATGCATGGACTAAGCAACTTGACTAAATATATTTCTATCACTTATATTCTGCTTGAGATACAAGCCCCCACCGCAAGCCACACATTTATATGACACTTTTTCTTGGATTTTGTACTTTACTTGGCTTGTATTAGATTATCAGACATGACTGTTCTCCACTGTCCAGATTTATTCCTCACTGATGGGATTCAGGGCTACATATCCTCACCATAGGTTCATAGGAGTGTACTAGGCTAATGGCCCTGGAGCCTTTACAAGCCTAGCCCAAAAAAATCGCCCAGGCGCCATGCCACCTGATGTTAGTTCGCTGTGCCCCTATCCAGTAGGGCAACTGGAGTGATCCCTGGGGTGAACTTTCTGTTGCTCATCCACTCATCAAGATTTCTCTTGAAGAGGGCCAGCGAGGTGCTCTGCTTGACATGAATGGCAAGCTTATTCCAGAGTATGGGCAGTCTTTGGGAAATGAACCTATCCCTCCACCATGTTTTGTTGATTGTGGTAATTAGGTTGTGATCTCTGGAGAGTGTGGTGTGGGGGGATTGGGATTTCTTTAGGTGTAGCATTTCAAGTAGGGCTGGGTCAGACATGGCTTTGTAAGTCAAGCAGAGATCAGTAGACAATAAGAGACTGAGAACAGCTGAAGTTTCTTGACTCTGTCCATGTAGGACAAGTGTTTAAGGCCTAGGATCCTTTTTGTGAAGTAATTTTGTGGCCTCTCCAGCTATTGTAGGTGTCTGGTCAGGTACATGCCAAACAGGGCTTTATATTCGATGCTTGGTCTAATGAGGGTTGAGTAGAGAAGGATGATGACCTCTTTCTTCCTGAATGTGAAATCTTTGGTTATAAGATGTGTCATGTAGAAGGACTTTCTGACCACAGTGGCAATGTGGTGGTCGAATGTGAGCTGGCTGTTGACCTGGTTGCCCAGATCTCTTATGGCCCCTTCAGTGTTCAGTGGGCTCCCATCAACATGATAATTCATGGGAACTGAGGCTGTGATTGAAAAGGGCACAGATGTGGTGCCAGTTCATTTTGTAGCTCATGTAGGACACAGCCAGGGATATAATCAGGTCCCATGGATGCTGTATTCTTGGCTTTGGATAATACAGTCTTTACCTGTGCTGCAGAAATGGTGGGTACCAGGCTTTCTTCTGGTATTGTGATAGGGCCCTGGGGGGGGGGGGTAAAGTTGACACTGAATCTGTCGGCCAGTATGTTGGCCATATCTGTTGGCTCAGTATAGGAGGTGCCATTGTGCAATAACTCAGAGCAAATCTGGATATTGACTTGGAGGTTTTTGATATAGCTATAGAAGTCTTTGTGTTTGTTTTTGGTGTCAGATGCAATTGTGCCTTCATAGCTGGCTTTAGAGGATTTGATAAGGGAACTCAGCTTTTTGTTGAGACAGATAAGGGAGGTTTTCCAGTCTTGTGACTTTACTTTTTTCTGCAACAGTTTCCTCCTCCTGTTGTAGAGTTTATTGATGGCTGGGGACCACCAGACTGACTTCTTTTTTTGGAGGAGAGCATCTTGGTTCTATTTGGTATGGCAAGGTCTGTGCATTTGTGTACATGCTCGTACAGTGCATTGGTGTATGATTTGGCAGTCATGCAGCTATTCTCCATTGGCATGGGTGCCGAGAAGTTAGCCACCTCTGTTTTTAGGACGCCAAAGTTGGATTTAGAGAATTTTTTCAGGGTGGTAACCTTAGCGGGGGGGGGGTGAAGGTATGATGGAGATTTCCATGGTGGTCAGTTTGTGGTCAGATTTAACCGGGGAGGAATTGACTACAGGTGTGGAGCAGTGGTCTCCTATGTTGGTGATAACCAGGTCGAGGATGTTGCTTCCTCTAGTGGGGGTCAGAATGAGCTGGTCCAGGGCATTGGAACTGATAAATTCCAGAAAGTGTGGGGCCTGTACATTGGTACTTGAATAGTTTTCCCAGTTGATGGAAGGGTAGTTGATGTCACCCAATATGAGAGTATTGGGTTGGACCGTGATAGATGCTCGGGTGCTTAGCAACTTGGAGTGAGAGTCTAGGGACATGTTTGGGGTTCTGGAGCAGGCTTTGACTTGTATCGCCGTCTTACCCAGTGTTAGCTTTACCTAAACTATCTTGGATGCATTATGCTGGGCTACCAGTCAAGAGGTGTTTGTATCCTTTAAGAATATGGAGACACCACCAACTTTGGAGCTTCTGGCCGTATTCTGGGGCTGAAAGGTATGGAATGAGTTGTAGCCTGGGAGTGCAGGGGTGTTTTCTGCCTCTTTAAACCAGGTCTCCATTACAGCACAGATGCCAACATTCTCCATTTTGAGGAGAGCTTTGAGTGAGTGCAGCTTGAGATTTAGACTTCTAGCATTGAGCAGCATGACCCTCAGATTGCATTTGTTTGTAGCTGTTACAGTAGAATTTTGGTCTTTGGAATACTGCCTAAAAAAGGCACTATAGTGGTGGCAAAAGCCTTAGCCAGTACCGGGAATCCCAGGGGTGACAGATGCAGGCCATCTCTGGCAAATCATCGAGGTCTGTTGATCATGTCGTCCCAGGCAGACAGATATTGGGTCCCCAGTAGAATGATATCAGAAACTTTAGCCAATTGTTGAAGTCAATCATTTTCTGCTCATACTGTGGTATCATTCTAGGTGATGGTAGAATAGTGCTCAGGGCTAGGGTCCTGCCTGGGCCACATAATCTGAGAGTTCCATCACATCTCTTTTCATGTTGTTCAGGGATGTACATCTCAGGTAATTCACACACACATGGGCAATGACTGAGTCATATTTGTACTTGTTGTGGAGTGACCTGAGTGCATGTGTTATGTGGCAGATCCTGGCACCTGAGAGACAACTGACTGTCACCTTCTCCTTCTTCACCCCTAGTGAGTGGGACATCGGTGTGCCTCAAAATTGAGTCTCCAATGATTAGTACATTGGGCAAATTATTTTGCTTTAAAGGCTTATGTTGAGGGCCACACTGTGGTGGTGGTGAGCTGTGTGTTCTGGGGCTGGTATTGTGTTGTGGTGGTGGAGTGCATTTCTGTCTCGGGGTCTCTGTTGTTTGGGTAACTTTTTATTGAGAGCCTCCATGAAGGTGGGTGTATGGTTTGTGTTTCTACGTGTAGATTGTGATGGCTGGTGTTTGGGAGGGCTGTGTATTCTATGTAGTAGCTATGTATAACTCTTTCCTGGGCTCTAATGCCTGGATTCAGTACTTTAGATGTTATCCGATGATATATCATAGTTGGCCATTTTTTCCAGCTTTACTCATGTTGTGCAGCACAAATTCAACAAGGCACATCTTCTCCCTGGATGATGCACTGTGGAATTCATCTGTACACATAACAAAAAACATTTAATATTTCTTACATTTCATTTAATGGCAGGCAACACCTGTTGAATCCTGAAGCTATGTATTCCATTGCTTCTATGAATAAGTAAATGCTCATCCATTTATATATTAGTTTCAGACAATATACTTCCAGGAGTTAGTTCTCCTGATCTCAACCACTGTGCATTCCCCACCCACAAACCACTCTCATTTCTATGACAAAGTGTGTATTTGAAGGGGGATTCAGTGTCCAGCTGTCAAGTTCCATACTTAAGACACTGGCATGTTCCCTAACATTCATTGTCAGTCCCTGTGATACAGAAAAGCATTCCTCCAAACCCTTTCCTATTACATACTTCATCCTCCCCTTCTACCCCTCTCTCAGATATACTATTACCATTCCCTCAAATCATATTCTTACTCACGTTAATACCCTTCTCCACCTACCACCCTTACCATGCTCACTAACCTCATACATACATCACTTCTTCTACTACTCTCCACCCTCACATCTTACCACACTAACATTCAGTATCTCAAATCAACACCTACCTCCTCCAGTATTCATAACACTTATTCAACCAAAGCATTTTATACCATATCTTCTTCACTTCATAACACCACAGTCTCTCACTTTTTCCATTATAAAATACTCCAGCTATCTCTCACCCATTGCATTAGGCTTAAACATTCACACATTTTGAAAGAAATTCTTCCTCCAAAACCTAACTTAAAACCTACCATCCTCCTACAAGTAGGTGATATACACCCTAACTCAGGGCCTACACAAATTTGCTCCCGCCAAGCCCTAAAAATCCACCCTTCTACCCAACTACTTAGCTCTACCGCACACAATACACACCCATCCCCCTCCTCTTCTACTCCCCATTCATCCAAACACTTATCTATAATAGCTATCAACACCCACAGCCTTCTTAATAAAATCACTGACCTTTATGCTTGGATGTCCCAATATTCCCCACACCTACTTGTACTAACAGAAACCTGTCTCAAACCGCATATTCAAGACTACAATATCTTACCCCCAGTTACAACATCTGGCGACTAGATAGGACATAAAAAAATGGTGGAGGTGTAGCAATTCTATATTCTCAACAACTCTCACTCTCTCCCATCCCTATAAACCTGCCTGACTTTCACCCAGCAGAAATCCTTATAGTTAACTAACACCTTAACAAACACAAAAAGCTTGCCATTGCTAATGTCTATATTCCTCCTGGAAAGAACGTCCAAATTCTTGAAAATATACTTTCCTGGCTCTCTCTAAATCTGCCCTATGAAACTATACTACTAGGGGATGTTAATATAGACTGCAAATCTCTTGAGACCCTTTCCCCTGTCCAAAGCATCAATTTCTTTGGTTCCACCCAACTTATCTCCAACCCCACAAAACTCTCCAAACATTCAGACCAAGGAAAAATAATTGACTGGATGCTGCATAACAACCCCTAACTCTATCACAACCCCACTACACTTCCTGATGCCCTGAGTGACCACCTACCCATCTATATTCAGAGATACTCACCCCGACAACAAAAATCACATCTTTACAAATTCTGCCGCAAACTCAAAAACTTCAACCCCTCCACTCTCAGTGATAGTGTTTCTGCCATTAGCTGATCTATCTTGCTTTCTCTTCCTCTTGAAGATGTTTTACTTGAATTTAAACTCATCTTCCTGAACACTCTAGACTCAATCGCCCCCACACGTAAAATTAGAATAAAGTCCCCTGGCTCAGTAAAGGCACCCGTCCACTAATGCATAAAAGAGACAACACCTAGAAAACTTGGCATAAAAGTAAATCCCCCTCCCACCTCCTATTATTTAAAGAACTCAGGAACCGTACCAGAAAACAAATATACAATGATAAAAAGAGCTACTACACTAATACACAACCCACTAGTCAATCAAACCTCAAACATTTCTGGAGAAGTATTAACTCTATACTCCACCCTGGCAAACCTCAAACTCCCAATCCCTATCCAGTCCTCCCCAACAGCCTCTCGCCTCAACCAATTTTTTATTGACTCCATAAGCAAATGAACTAATACAAATCAAAATCCCCTCCAAAAAACACCTCCCGTACCTACAAAAAATAACACAACTTTCTCTCTCAACCATGTCTCTACCTCCAACATAAAGTTTCTACTTCTCAAACTAAAACCCTGCTCTCCCTCAGCAGACATGTTTCCTCCTCAATTCCTCAAACTTGCAGCAGACTCCATTGCCTATCCAGTCTCTATTCTCATTAATTGATCTATTAAAGAAGTTACTGTACCCAAAATCTGGAAATACTCCTACATTATCCTCCTTCCCACTGATCCCTTTAACTACAGGCATAGTGCTGTACTTTCCCCAGTATCCAAGATTCTACAGAGATGCATTCACATCCAAATACTTAACTTCCTCCTCCAAAACAACCTCCTCACCTCCACACAACATGGTTTCCGGCCTCACCACAGTACCTCTACAGCTCTTTTATCCCTTACCCACACCATCGCTGAAGCTAGGAACAACAATAATCTAGTATCATGTCTGTTCCTGGATTTATCTAAGGCATTTGTCACAGTATCACACCCCAAATTTATGATTAAATTTGCTAACTTTAATCTATCCAGCTCAACTCTCTCCTGGTTTTCAAGTTATCTCACTGACAGGCTTCAGTCTGTCAGATGGCAATCATTCTGCTCTTCTTTCCTACCTCTACATGCTGGCATACCTCACAGCTCTATTCTTGGACCTCTCCTCTTCAACATCTTTATTAATGACCTTCACTCCTCCACCTCCCTCTCTACCCTCATACAATATGCCAACGACTCAACCCTGATAACTTCATCCAACTCAATCACACAACTTCACACACACACACACACAACAATCTTTCCTTCTTGATGAAAAATGGCTAATTGACAATCACCTTATCTTAAACACCCAAAAAACTAAGCTACTCCTCTTTCTCCCCAAAAATAATGACTGCCTTAAGACTACCTTCTCTATCTCTTCACTGAACAATACCATCATGCATTTAGACATCAACACAAAACTGCTTGGAATGACCATTGATGACCAGCTTAAATTTGATTCTCGTGCACCATGCAATTAAGAAAACTAACCAACGACTTGGCTTGCTTTACCGTAACTCATATTTCCTCTCTGCTGAATCCAGACACACCCTAGCCCGAGACTATCTCCTTCCCAGCCTCCTATATGGATTACCAATCCTTACTAATCTCCAATCCTGGCTACTCTCCAAGCTAGAACAAACCTATAACCAAATTGCCAAATTTCCTCCCAACTTACCAAATCCTACCCGTCATTGCACAGCTCTCCACAGCCTACAATGGTTTGAATTCTCCCACCATCTAAAACTATCCCAGCTATACTTAACCCACCCCATACTTAATAAACACCACTGCTTGTCCCTCTCTCACCAGGTTTACTATTCCACCCACCCCGTCCACTCCATAGTTCAGAGAAACTACTTCTCAAAACTTGTACACCAAAAATTAACATAGGCTATCTTCTTTATAAATCATCCATAATAAAAATCTGGAAAAACCTCCCCTCAGACTTACGAAATATTGCACAAGCAAATAGCTTTAAAGTAGAACTAAAAATCCACCTCCAGAAAAACTGGATCTGCCCCTGTCAGGATCCTACCTAACCACTCTAAGACTGCACAAAACATACTCAATCTCAACAATTCCTGACTGCAAATTGCATATGCCTCCTTGTTATTTATCTCAAATCGTGTTACTCTACTTAATTAAATGACATCTCTGTATATGTTAACAACTATGCTGTACTTTTTTTTTCTCTTTGACTCTCCTTTGTAATCTAATTAATACGCTAATATGTTTAATTATGTAAATGTATTACTGTTGGAGCTTTTCTCCTCGGGTCTCCACTGAAAATGGGCTTGTACTCAGTTGGATCAACCCGGTTAACAAATATGAAATAAAGTACAAAATTAGTTTACTATAAATGAATACATAAGGATAAAAAAGAATCTTTGGCCAGTAATTGTGTGCAGCTCTCTCCCTGACCCAAACACATGTCTAATGATTCAGGGGGCGTGTAGACTCCCAATGTCATCCACTATAGGAGTGATGCTGGTAGCATCCCAGTCTGGTACAAGTGACCAAAGCAGGCAAATTGGTCTCAGCTTGTTCTTGACCCAAAAAGCATACAAAGTGTGGCACTGTCATTATGAATTTCTCTTTCAGAAGAAACTGTTCAACCACTCTGCAAAAAATAACAACCCAAGCATTACACACATACTTTTACCACTTTAATTCATAACAGAAATGAGTCATAAGAGTTAAACTTTTGAAAATAAGGAAAACTACAGTAGTTATAATGATGTGATGATGTGTGGTAGTGCCAGCTATGCCAGGAGAAGTAGGAAGTGGATGTGTAACATATGCCAGCATAGCTAGCTGGAGTTTTGTAAAGAATTATATGTCATTTGTATACCAAACTGATTTTTACAGGTGCTTGTGTTGAAAATTTATTTTCTGTTGAAAATGTACCAACAGTGGGTCCTGCTGGGCAGAAAAGAAACACACCTGTATGTCAGACTGCATTGTAACTGTTGAAATGAATATATTGTAACAGAGGATACTGGAAGAGAAGAAGTTAATCTCAGTCCAGCTAACTTTGCAAAATAGTTTGAAATTAAATTACCTGATTTAGGCCATAAAGATTGCATCTTACAGTTCTGATTGCAGCCATAGACAAAACATTAGTGAAAACCAGGACTAAGAATCCTACTGAAGTGTCCCTAGAGGTGAGCTAATTGCTACACTGGAAGGGTGGAAGTTTTTGAAATGGTTTTATAGCAGATTCTCTAACACATCTTAGCAAAACTCTATGTGTGTGTATTACGACAAGTGCTAGATCCTGTTTCAATTGCTAGTAAAGTGGGTAGTGTGGAAACAAGAAATCAGATGACCAGATGTGTGTGACGTCATTCTGTAAGTCAGCACAATGCTAATTTAATACTAGATGAGACAGAAGTCTCAGGACAAGTTTGTTTTTGAAACCAGACAAAGAAGGATCACTTGCCTACATCATCTTCCCTTGCCCTAGTAAGTGAACTACGAGACAGTACTTTCATAGTGAGATTAGTTAAGTATTGTTTGTCTTTATCTGTGTGAATCTTTCCATCTGTGTTATTTTTAATATTTCCTGTGACTGAAACTCTGGTGTTTATTGTAAATAGATATTCAGTAGGTTCATGCTCTTTTGTTATTTATTATTAAATATATTTAAACTTTTCATTGCAGTTGGTCTTTTAGAGAATATTTTAATCTTTGAGAATACTTATACTTATTTGGTGACACTGTGGCCTTTTCTGAAAGCCTTGCTGCATTGGTCAAACACTACCATTTGTATTAGTATTAATTTTACTAAGTATAATTGGATACCCTGGTAAGAGACTTAGAGTAGCTGGCTTTGGAGTGTTCTGGTGGCAGTATCTACTTTATAGTCTGGGCAGAGGGGGCATAGCTGGTAAAGCTGTGCCAGCCTTTCCCAGGTGTGTGTGTGTGCGTGTGTGTGCGTGTGTGTGTGTGTGTGTGTGTGTGTGTGTGTGTGTGTGTGTGTGTGTGTGTGTGTGTGTGTGAATCAAGTCTAAAAGAGTGTGTGTGTCAGATACTTGGAGCAGGGACACAGAACAATGGTTTCACAGACAGGGTGGTAGAGGACTTGGCTTGAAATACTTGACTGAGGACTCAACTCTACAGCTGTAGTCAGTGTGGAGTCTTATTTCTTGCCTGGTGAGAGAGAAAGGAAACCCAGCCCCAGGATGGGAGTGTGTTCCCTGTGTGCTCTTAAGGGAAATTGTGCTTGGTGCAGAGAGCTATGTCTGAAAATACTGTGTGTAGCTATTTTTGTTCCAAGTGAACATCCCTCACCAGCAAAAGAGCTGTGTATGGAAATACTATGTGTATCTATTTTTGTTCCAAGTGAACATCCCTCAGCAGTGTCAGTGGTGGGGATTGAGGCTTCTTGATTACTGGCTCAGAGGAGGGATGTCACAGTTACATTATAATTAATGGGCAATAGTGGTCCTCTGGTGGACAGGACATGGCTCATTTAGAGGAGCAGGTTATCCCAGTATCCTGGGATGAGGTTTGGGTGGGGCTGTAAGGGACATGACTAAATGACTGAAGTGTAGGGGGTCTATACTACAATGCTGAAAAATCTTTACAGTGAACATCACTACATTGACACGTATTCAGCGAAATTCACTTCCGCAATTCACTGAACACTTAAAGGGCAAACAAATAATAGCCCTGCAACCCAACCCAACTAAATCTATCTAAATCAAACCCACCCCCCCCCTAACTAAATATACCAACTCTGAGATCGCACTGCAGTAGAGAAAAGGGCAAAATTGTGTAGTTGGGCAACTATGTCTTTGAATAGAGCTCAGCTTCAAGGTAAACACAACTCCAAGGTAAAGATTTTCAAATTCTTTACTAATCCTTTAGTAGCTTATGATTACTCAGAAGGTCTGATTGAGTAATATCCCTTTTCAGTGGAAGTCTGAGGAAAACAACTCCATATAACATACTTTTCACAGGCAATTAGTATGAGCTTACACTAAATATATACTATGTAACATCGAGCTATGCATAGTTTAACAGCTGATCATCATGTTACATACACTATACAGTATTTACACCATGGAAATGTCACACATATCTAAATAATATTAATGGCTATTTTACAGTTTATGTATAAAGTCTTATTGAAATTTAGTACATGGATAGCAGATGAGGCATATGCATGTTTTATCCAATCAGCTATTCACTTAAGACATGTTACCAGGTAAGAAAATGTGAGGATTTTATGATCCTTACTTGATTTGGCTGCATAAGGAGGGGACTTACTAATGGTACTGGTACAAGGGACAGGGTTGTTTTGTTGACATGTATGATTTCATTTGGATTTTAAAATATAAATGGGAAGTAGTTAGAATAAGTCGGGGGTTTAGTAATGGGAGTGAATTCTAAGACAGAGATGTCTTTCTTAATGTGGTTACTTGCATATTTTGTAGTCTTATTAAATGGTTGCTTCAATTTAGCTAGGTGAGGGGACTGTAGGTTTGTCAAAATTGACAAGACATACAGGAGACATGGGAGTATATAGGTTTGAGTAATGGCCTTCTCTGACAGCAAAGGTTTGACCTTATAAAGAAGTCCTAATTTATGGAAGGTTTTTTTTGAACAGCATATTGGATACACTGATGGAATCTTAATCTCTTGTCAGTTATTATACCTAGTAGTTTTGTGCTAAATCAATTCTAGTATTATCAAGCGATAATATTATTAAGTCACAGTAGTCTGATTGCTGGTTTGGGGTAAAAATCCCATTAGCTGAGTTTTCTTTGAGTTTAGGAATAGTTTGGTTTGCTAAAATCACTTTTAGTGGTTGTAAAGGAAAGCTGCACGTCACTTTGGAGCTGTTTGACTGAAGAAGTTGCACATACTGGTGATGAATTGTCTGTATGCTGGATTATATTTGATGGGACAAAGGATATATATATATTTTATTTATAAATATATTAAAGAGTAACGGTCCTAATACTGAACCTTGGGGCAGACATAAATGTTGTTTCCTGGGGAGCTGACAAATCGTCTGTGTAGTGTACATACTATACTCAGTGGCTAACTTTTAAACCAATTTACTGTATTGTTTGTGAGGACACATTCATTGAGCCTTGATGATAATATTGGAGGTGAAACTGTATCTAACAGATAGGTCTAGAAATAGCAACAGCTGATTTCATCTTTATGAGCATAGTTTATGAAAGTCGGTGTTGAAGTTTCTGTGCTGCGGCCTAGTCTAAGTCCATACTGTATTGAGAAAATTAATTTGTTTTCTGTTAGGTAGTTGATCAATGATAGATGAACACATTCTTCAAGTATTTTAGATAGAGGGGGCAAGATGGCTATAGGTCATTGTAGATTTGCTACCTTTATGCAAGGAAATAGAATTATTTCCAGAGTTTTGGGTCTAAATTCTTGATGATAGTATTTATAAGTATAGATACCCGTATGCAATGGCATCAGTAGCTGTTCTGAGGTATTCTACTCAAATGCTGCCTGCTGCAAGAGAAATGGGTTTAAGTTTTTGAATATTTTTTTATCATGCTGGTAGGAGTTGTGGTGTGAAGGTAATAGTGACACTATCTGTATCACTTACTTGTGCTATTAATGTACAGGGTTTATTAAATGTATTAGCAGCATTTATACAGAATTAATTAAATCTGCCTCTATGTTGTAGTTTGTTTCATCAAAGAAAGGCGGAGCTGTGATTTGTTTACCAAACTAAGATTGTTGACCAAAACAGTTTTGGGGCTTTAGTGTGTTTTTCTCCATACTCCAGTATTATAATTTTGTTCAGTCTTTAGAATGGTATTCTTAGTTTTAACAAGTGCTGATATTGTTGCCCATTGTTTGTTGCTTGTTTGTTTTTTTCTCCTAAATGCCATATTTTCCACAAGTTAACACATTGTGCATCATCTTTTTTTATATCTGATGTTAGCCATGGTGCAGGTTTTGAAAATAATTTTTTCTGTGCTGAGTTGTTAGGTTAAAATGGAGAGGTAGGTTTTGTTGAACAATTACTGCATCACCTAGACGCAGCGTTTTTAATGGCTCCCAGTTACAATACATAAGGATAGGCAAAAGTGTTTCCTTAACAAGTTTGGTTGCATTTCTACCTGTTTTATATTGGACATCCCTATTAATTTTGGTGTATTTCCATATGGTGAAGATCGGGTGATGATCATTAATTGTGTCAGGCATATTTCCTACAGGGGTAATTTTGGTGGGTCCTAAAGTTAATTTTCAGTCTAAGATAATTTCTTGCCCAGTAACTTTATCTGTTTTTGTGTTGCTGTCTATTATCTGTGTTAGTCCATATAGACTGATAGTGAGGTAAACAATTTTATGAGTACACTTGGACAAGTTAAGATCACCTTCTGTATGAGTATTTTTTCAAGAGGTATTTTAGTAATTAGCCAAGATATGTTCAGAGACATTGCTACCCATAATGTTTTTATTTGCATCCTTCTTTTCAGTCTTCCACTGACATAGTGGGATTGGAACTGGTCACACCTAGAAATCATATGTACTTAGGCTAATATGGCACCTTATAGACTAGAATTATTCATAGAAATATATCACCAGAAAAGGAAACTGCAGTTTCCAGAGCTTTCTTCACATATGGTGCAATCAACTTCTCCAGTCAGGGGAGCTACATTTCAACTTCTTTCATTTCATGTTAACATTAAGGAAACCTATCCAAGTGCCAACTTTCATTTTGTAATATTTTTCCAGTATAGAAAATACCAGGACACCTACTACTTTACTTTATTCTTTACCACAGAATCTCAAATATTATCCTTCAGCAATCTGTCAATTAAGCACTGCATCACCACTTTTTAAAGTATGCATTATCACTCAATATAGGATGGATGGCCCCTACTGACCTTTTAGAAGCAGGATAAAGGAGTCATTGTAGTCTAGTGTTTGAACTTAAGTCACCAGCTGTACATTTCGGGATCATTCCCTTACAACAATCAACCAGCTAGAAAGACACTTTGACTACTTAACACTGTCTGATTTTTATACTTTATCCTGTTAACATTTTGCATCTGAGAAACAAGTCATAAAATGTTAAATAAACATAGCTGGACAGGAACAGACAGGAACATTATAAGTACAGCAAGACACGCCGCATGCTTTAGTGCTTTCGAACATCTGGAGCAGACATCTCAAAACTGTTACATTAGGTCTTCTTTATGTATTTGATATAAGCATCAGTACACAATGACCTCACCTACTGCTGACTTCTTAGTATATAAAAATTTATTAATGATGCATTTAATTTATAGAAGTAATACATTCATAGATATTACAAGGCGGCTAATTTTTTTTTTACATCTTTATTAAATTATCATGTATGACATAGGCAATCATACATTTATATACGTGAAAGCAAACCATATTAACATAATTGTAGTTGCAAACATTATACATCATTTATAATCTATCCAGTCATTGTCAGGCAAACATTACAGTAGCTCATTCAAATCCTGCCTTCTTTTAAACCTCATTCCTCCTCTGCATATATTGTCCTGCAATTCCCATTTTTTCTACATAATTTGCTGCTACCCTTTTCTAAAGATCCCAATTCCAGTTGTTTTATCTCTGTTACTATATTCACTTCTTCTAGTATGGTTGGTTTAGACTTTGATTTCCATTTCTTGTAATTGCTTTTTTGGCAGCCGCCATAATTCGACTCAGCAAGGCCTTACTATGTCTAGGCAATTCTAATTCTGTATCATAGCTCAAAAAAATAATTTCCTTAGTTAAACCAATTTGCTCATTCAGTATCTCTGAAAGAGTAGTCTGCAGGGGAATCTTTAGCATCTGCCAACTCATTACACTCCCAGAACATATGTTTCCAATTACCTCTTTCTTCCGCATTACACCACTAACATTTGTTACACCTGAGGAAAAATTCTTTGGAGTCTACGTGGGGTATAAAATACCTATGTAAACACTTCCAAGCAAAGATCCTAAATCTTAAAGACTGTGTTGCATATTTGGGAGACATACATATATCTCCCCATTGTTTCTTGATACGACCCAGCATTCTATCTATTGATGACACCTGGACTCTCACTTGGGGTTTCAGTAGTGCAATCCATATGTAACTTATTCACCCCAATCCTTTTCTGCTCTGTTGCCATGTGTTCCCCTCCCCACAGCCAACACTTTATATCATTGCTGTTGTGACCCAAGTGTAGTTGTTATGTTTGTTTGCATTGGATCTGAACAACCCCTTTTCTGCCAATTTGTTCAGTTTTTCCAAGTGGATAGATCTGCATCCTTTACCACTGCACCTATCCTTTTTTTTATCAAATTTCTTTTTATTAAATATCTGTTCACAAACTATGCAGACAAAATATAACAAGACATATACATGTGGTACAGTTGGCGTTACAGAGTGCATACCATAAGCAAGTAATAATAGTTATTGCCCACTTTACTCACTAACATTCAAATTAAGTAGAATTACCATTTGTGTTACTACGAGGATATGGTTATATTATAAGTTAGTCCAAGAGATTTTATCATATAGCAGTTCTCGTGTACATTATTTTACAGCTGCAAGCAATATTAGAGGTATAGCATCAACCTATATAATGATAACAATCTACTCTACTAAACCTTATATACATATATACAAATATGTCACCTTAATTATTGTGGTTACTTATCTCAACAAAGTGATGTGTTTACTATCCTCATATAATTAGTATTTAACATACTGTTTATGACAGAATATCAATTAATGCTTTGCAGTACCTTTGATAGTAGGTGTGATTCTTCTGACATTTTGTATAAAGCATCTTGGCCAATATGTGTTTTTTCGCCATGATTTTGTATTCTGACCAGGTTAGTCTTGATCTGTCTATCCATTTTTTGCTATGTAAGCTTTTAATAGAGAGCATAGTGTTATTATAATGTGTTTAGATAAATTATTATTATTGCATTTGAATATATGCAGTATAGCTGTCTCCCACGACAATGTAAATTTTGAATACCCTAATTTTTCTAAAAGGAATCTAAGTGAGCACCATAGTTTATAAACTGTTTTGCAGCTCCAAAAGATGTGGCGGATATCTGCCTCTTTGTTAGGACAGAAGGAGCAATAGGGTGACTTGGATGGGTTGAATTTGTTAAGGTAGACAGGTGTATGGTAGGCACATGAAACAAGTGGAGCACCCATATAGATACCTTACTAAAAGGATACAAGGCCTAAACAACATGTCCTACATGTGCCAACTCAAAGCCCTGTCATTATACTCAGTATCATACAGACTGCTAAGAGGTGACCTGTGTCTGGCATACAAGGCATCTTCTGACCTATTACTGATAGATTTACTGCAAATCAGCAAGTCAAATGGCACCATAAATACTCTGTGTAGGGATCTAACCTCTTCTGCATCATTGACAGTTTGGAGGGACACGTACATCTCAGAGGATACTGCTGTTATGGAACTGACTCCCAATCCACATAAAACATAGTTCATCCCTGACCATATTCAAGCACAACTTAGATCTATGGATGGGAAACACAAAATATACTCCAGGACAGCCCCCTGTACTACTGATGGGCAGAGGCAGCTCCTAAATTCTTTATCTTATGCATGGGTTCCCTATGGTAAGATCCTAGTTATTTGCATTTGGGGTAATATATAATTATTGACCTTGGGATGGGTAAGGCAAAATTATAACCAAATGGGGTAGGTTATTTTTGAGCACAAAAAGGGAAGCTGGCTGGGCTTAAAGTGGCGCACAACTAGCCTAGTACTTACCTATGAACCTATAAACCTATGAGAAGTGGATCTACTTTAATTTATCAAATAACCATGTCATCAGATTGCAAACCACCGAGACGACATTGGCAAAAAGGTAATTTAACAAACTCCCAGAACACTGTATTTTACCTCCAGGAAACTGACCATTTGGCCACCAGCACTTAAAATGCAAACCAAAGCAATGATTCACCCCACCCCCCAAACTAAATATACCAACTTGGAGGTTGCAATTCGACAAAGTGGTAATTTGGTAAATCAAAGTAGATAGGATCACATATGTCAATGCTCACAGGAGATCAAAAATGGGGCAAACAGGTAAGACTAAGGAAAGAGGAAGTTGCAATGATGCTAGGAAAGATTAGACTTTTCAAAGTCAGAGAACCAGAAAAAAGTACAAAGAAAACAGTGTTTACAAATGTATACAGATGTTTGCAATAGTTTATAGGTTACATCTTTAGAATTAAAACCCAATATTTCTGGATCATGTGATATAGCTATAACAAGGCGGAAATCAATGTAAAGTTGAGCTTTCATTATTTTCCATGGAGACAGAACACACTGTACTGCATCTGTCACAGGATCTATGGCCTGATGTTTTAGCCTACACCAACCTCATGAGCCAAGATAAAATGTGTTGGCCACTGAGTATCGATAACCAGCATGTGGAAGGTGGACATGTTAGACTAACTGTGCCTCGAGATCCAAACTGCTGGGAGAAGCAACAAGATCAGTCTGTACCCGTGCAAAATGCAACGGAGAAAAGTTTTACAATATAGCTGGAGTGCTGCAGTGATGCCTCCACATGGTACTCACTAGCTCCTTAAAGATGCCTATACAAAGTACAATAATAATATTATCTAATGCTAGGGTGGTACTTTTCTGCGTACATGTAGCCTGTGTATTTAAGAACGTACTTCATATATGCAAACACTATGTTTATGAAGACAGTGGTAGCAGAATTTTGCCTCTGTCTCTGCAAAAGTATGTATGTGAAGAAAGTTGTAGAATTTTGTTTTTTGTGTTTATTCAGCATGAATGTCTGTGGACACTCTATTTATTGCTCTCTACATATGTACCACATATATCTTTGGAAACAATAGTAATACAATCTTAGGTTTGTGCACATGTAGCAGGAATGTGTGCGCTAGGCCAGTGGCAGAGAGTTTATTTTGTACACAGGCAGCATGCATGTCCATGAAAATTAGTGAACTCTTAGTGTACTAAAATGGACACCAACTAAATGCTAAAAAGTATATCATCATCACTTTTGGTAGACAAGGCATACTGCCATCATACTGTGTAGACAGCACACCTCTACAAAACAAAAATGTAGTAAGAAACATAGGTATTTGGGTTGATAACTCCCTCCTTCTCTTTTGACCATCATGTAACAAGAGTTGTCAGGAAATCATTTTATTTAACATAACTAATTGCCAAAGGAGTATCATCAAGATGTAAAGTGCTCATCACTCCCTTCTACACAGCATTGACATGCCAATTATTGAGTACAATGCCCTTTTGGGGATGTATCTCACTAAACATATCAAAGAATAAGAACGACCCCAGTGTTTTCTAACCAAAAAATGACAGGCTTAAAGTCCTTAAGCCATCTCCCTTTACTCAGTGTATTATAGATTATGCCATTAGAGACCCAATTGTTCTGGGCTTCCTATTTCTCTGCAAGTCTAAAACCTTCATTGATCCTAGAATCAGGGACCTAAATCTTTGCCAACAGATAAATAAAAAGATGATGGAGGTGCAGGTTGACAATGCTGTCCCTCCCAAACCTCTGGAACAAACTTCTCTGCATGTTAGACAGTGTAATTCACTATCTTCTTTTAATAATAAACTAGATACACTTGATGGGTATCTCCAAATTTACACCAGGATTGAATGGCATGGCTGTCCTGGAGAAAGGAGATGCTGCCTGAGGGAGGGTACTGGTAATATGAAAATGGTATGAGACTCAGTGGTCCTAGAATGTTTATAAATCTAAAGAGATGCATGTATAGGATCCACTATGACTTACCATTTGTCATTTAATTGACACAACATTAACAGCAGTGAAAAAATAAATGTTCAGTATGTTTCATATGCAAAACAGTGACACTACATGCTGCACAGCACTCATAGACAATTGTTTATTGAAGGAGGCAAGCTTCCCCCTGAACCCCTTATTTGAGGGGACAAGTCCCACACCCTGATCTCTGTATTGACAAGACTATGAGGTCATGAGCTCAGATAAAGGGGAAATGGTGAAAAGAAGACTCACCTTCTCCATCTTAAGGCCTCTGAACCAAATCTGAAAACATTGAATCTATGAAGCTAACAATAACAAAATGGATCTTCCTGTCATGATATTCAGAGGCTTATTTGAATACGGTGCAGCAAACTGAAGGTTTCCTGTTACATATATATTTTTTCTGCATACAGGAAAATATATATTCATTAGTGGAGACTGCTTATGAAAGGGAGAGATTTGTGGTAAATTACAAACCAATAATGCAAGGGAGTGGTTTAGAAGAAACATTTGTCTTCTTTTACAAAGCAGATATAGCATTCACCTTTTTGTATTCTAAACCCAAATGTAAACTGTTGGATGACAAATGAAGATAAGGGAGTTTAAAATAACCGCAGTGAGGTCCATTAGGCTTTAACATTGTTTTAACTTTGTTAGCAGCATTTTAAATGTATTTCTGGTGAATGTTTTATTTTTGCTGCAACTTCTAAAAAGAAATCAGATTTTGTGTCATTGTCTTGAAAACTACATCTTAGGAAGGAAAAATAATTGCATCGACATACTGTTTTACTGACCCAGTTGGATTAAAAGTATGTCAAAAAGCTCAAGCTCATTCTTTTCAGAAAACCTTGGAAATTCTTCCTTAGAAAATGTTACAAACACACATCTGAGACGTAAGAATGGTTGTCAGAGGTAAAAGTGTGCTGCATGTGGATATAGCCCAAGAAAGTACAAATAACTTGCTCACACAAATGAAAACATGGCAAATCTTATTTACTTTTACCAATTTTGCATCTCTTTTGCAATTAACAGCAGGTCCTGTGTTCATGGGAATACTTTTATTTTATTTTATTTTAGTTTTGAATACTGTTCTTCAAATGAGGGGCTACTCACAGATGCCATTATCAGATGAAATCCTTTTAAATGAGAGAAAGCTGTCTGACCTGCCAATGTAGTTGAAGTATATTTTTTTCAACTCTGAGGTCAGTGCAGATTACATAGATATATAATAATATAATGTATAATCTTTGTTTCACTTTATGGTGACCTCAGATTCAAAAGTAAGAAACAAGGTGGGCAGAAGTAAAATTTTCTAAGTGGGTGGTGAGAAGTCAGCTTTGTCCACAGCAAATGTTTCTGTGTTGTTATACATTGTGAGATTGTGTTTTTGGTATCATTGAATATGTGTACAAATCAGCAAGGTGCAATAAAAAAAATTAAAAGTTCATTATATCCCAGTAAGGGGATCACTTATTTTATCTGGTCCAAAAACACAAGAAAATTTATTTGCTAACAAGTTACAATTTCAGTTACATTTAATAACTGAATCACACTCTTCAAACATAGTAATATTTATTTATGGCAAAATATATCATGGCAAAAATATCTGCATGGGCAAAATATATGTATATAACTTAGTAAAGAGAAAACTAGCACATGGAGTTTTACTTTCCAAGACACAGATATCAACAAGAGGAAATAATGTAATTCTAGATGTACTTTAATCCAGGGATGAGGCACAGATGTATAAAGACCTCTTTGTAGTGGATACAATTAGCGGCTCAGGTACCCGAGGTGCTGGCAAGGAAAGATGGTCCTACCCAGCCTTGGGGGAAGGCCACACACCTGGACACTATTCCTGTCTGATCCCTGCTATCAGGAGGGGACTTTGTCCTTAATACGTAAGGATTGAGGGCATTGGCTGAGCATTAATATGTCAGCATGTCTGTACTGCACACCTGCTTATCTGACATTAGAGACAAAAGTGCAGGGAACCATGAAGTAGGGCATAATGAGCCCCCCCACCCCCACCCCAGTGCAGCAATATGACAGGATTCCAGGAAGCCTTCTTCTCCTTGTCAAGCCCAAATTTAACTGTATTGAGGCTAGGAGGGGCAGGCAGTCCTGAAAAATGAGGAGATGTATTCCATATGCATTCTAATCACTTGTACTGGGATTCACAGTATATCCATGCATACAAGATGCCAAACAGATGAATGATTTCAGAATGAATTTCTATATATACAAGAAAAGAGTCATGTCTAGTACAGGAGAAGAGGAAAATTATTATGTGTGCACACAGAAATTCTGAATCTGCAAAACTCAGCAAACTACACAATGTACCACAACTCACAAATGTGATGTGAAAAGAACTGGACACATTTCATGATGGAATAATGGCCAATTGTATCAACATTCTTACTGTCCAACTACTTACACTGCTGGTGCTCCATGCTGTGGGAAACCACTATCCTGACCTTCACAGTGGGCAGTTCCTAAGAACTCACTTCTGGTAGAGCAGTCTTTGTTGCCCAACCTGTTTCTCAGGTTGTCGGAAGTGTTGGGCCAGACAGAATTCCTAAAATTGGACAGTACAAAGAAATAATCTCCACAGTGAGTCTTTCAGCAACCCTCCCTTCATAAATCAAGCATGCTCATACATCAGAAAATAAATCAATAAGAGTTTTTTTTTAACTAAATACACGTTATTCCTCCTGAAATTGCTGTGGAGATTTCTTCTTTTACTATCCAGTTTTAGGAAACATTCACAGTGGGAAGATAAGAATGCAGAAAGTGAACAGAAAAATGAGAAAACAGTGTAATAATGTTGAAAGTCCAATGTTGGAATATACGGAACTGCTTTAAATGTCTGAATGCTTACCTGGTTTAAAAACTTCCTGTTTATGACTTTATTCTCCCTATTAAATAGAGAGACCTAACTAGATCCAGAATACAACTGAAAATTTTTTCATAAATCCTCAGAAACAAAAAAAATCACTATCCACAAATTCTTGGAATCACAATAATTAAGTTGCTTTGCAGAGTGAATCCCACAATGTGTGCTGCGTTCATTAAAAATGTTATCACTGTGCTTCCAGACTGCAGCATATTCACATATCCTCATCAGACAGTTCTACTGAACTGTTTTGGGACAAGTAAAAATACCTCCTAGTCTTATAAATGTAAGCACTGCTGAAACCACCTCATTGATCCCAGTGTGCCGTTTTGCTAACTTTGAAATGGGAAAATGGTGCTACCACTTAAAACAAAACAAATGTAGAGATTCCAGTCTTCTACTTAATTAAACCAAAGTACTCATGTTACAAAAAGATATCATGTCATCCTGCTTTTAGTGAAACTGGTACTAATTATAATCTGTGCCATCCGACATGTGCCATAGTGTTTAAATTAATAAACATTTAACACTTTATGGCATGGACAACACTAAATAACTTACATAAATAATGTTTTTTTTGGAGGGGGGTACCAAGCAGTATCATGTGATATGATACTGGCACTATTTTTACAAACTTTAACACTGCACAAAACACAAAGTAGTAGATGGGAATAAAAGCTGTTATAAGAAATGCATATTCATGGATTAAAACAACTAAGGGTACATAAAAACCTTACCATAATACCTGGCTTTATTGACCAGATGAAATACTCAATTACTCAGTCATTTACCAGAAAAATACATTCTTTTTGACAGACAAAACCAAAAAAAAAAAAAAAAAGTATAATCAGGGGCAGTTCAGAGCATCTTCACTCCACACACACACACACACACACACATATATATATATATATATATATATATATATATATATATATATATATAGATAGATAGATCTTCTTCACAAGTTCAAAGTTTCAAAACTTCAAACTATAAATGGTTGTGACCTGTGACAAAAGGAGATACTGCCAGCACAGCTATCTGGAATTGTGTAAATAATTATATGTCATTTGTGAATATCAACATGATGTATATAAGATGCTTGTGTTACAAATGTATTAGAACTGTATGCCATGTGTATATCAAACTGGTATGTACAGGCATGTGTGTAAAAAAAAAAAAGGTGTTTTGTAAAGTACTGAGCTTAAAGATGTATCCACAGTGTACCCTGCTGGAAGAGGACAGAAGTGTACCTACACTATTGTAACTTTTTAAATGTATATATTTTAACAGTGGAAACTGGCACACAGGAGGTTAACTTCAGTCCAGCAAAACCTCAGAAAATAGCTGAAGTTAAATTACTTTATGGCTATGCAATAAAATATGTTACCTTTCAGTTTCAATGCAGCAAGTAGACACAATGTCTAAAACTAGGGAGCATTCTGTATTCTGTTTTGGACCTGACAATAACTACAATAACCATTCACCACATTTGCCTTTCTCTTAAGTAAGTTACTAGGGACTAGTATAATTCTTTTAGATATAGTCGGGAATATAGCAAAGTTTAGTTTAGATATTTTTCTTCATTTATTTGAGACTGTCATGGAATGTTGCTTTAAATATTTCCTGTGATTTTGAACTCTGATGTCACTGTAAATGTATATTTAGTATTGTCTTGTTTTTCTATTATTTATTATTAAATATATTTAAACATTTCATTGTGGCTGATTTGTCTAGAGATATTTAAGTTCTGAGAGTACCTGCACATTTATTTGGTGACACTGTGGGCCACTCCTGATAGCCTTGCTATTGGTCAAACTACAATTTGTATTAATAGTAACATTACACAGTAAAATTGGACACCCTTTGTTAAGGGCCTTAAAGTAGCTGATAAGGAGCTGGCTGGTGGCAGTGATAACTACCTTATAGTCTGGAAAATGGGGCCATAGCTAATAAACCTGTACCAGCCTTTCCAAAGTGTGTGTGTGTGTGTGTGTGTGTGTGTGTGTGTGTGTGTGTGTGTGTGTGTGTGTGTGTGTGTGTGTGTGTGTGTAAATCAAACCCCAATGAGTGTGTGTATATCAGATACTTGGGCAGGGACACAAAGCACTGATTGGGAAGACAGGGTGCTGGAGATCTTGGCTTGGCCACTTAGCTGAGATCTCAATTCTATAGCTGTGCCAGTGTGGAGTCTTATTGGGGATCTGGAGAAACAGGGAGAACCCAGCCCTGGACTGACTGTGGTCTCTGCGTGCTCTTAAGGAAGATTGCACTTGATGAAGAGAGCTGCATCTGGTAATACTGTGTGTGTACCTTGTCATTTTCTTAGTTTACATCCCCACTGGTGCCAGTGCTGAGGATTGAGGATCCTTGATTACTGG
Source organism: Protopterus annectens (assembly GCF_019279795.1). Classification (NCBI taxonomy): domain Eukaryota; kingdom Metazoa; phylum Chordata; order Ceratodontiformes; family Protopteridae; genus Protopterus; species Protopterus annectens. The sequence goes on from NC_056733.1 coordinate 21,446,453, forward strand.
TTCAGTGGTGGGGCATCACAAGACTATAAGATCAAAGTTCTGAAACTGAAATTGTAACAAAAAAAAATAAAAACAAAAGCAATTTCTTTAGTTTTTGTAGAGGGACAAGCCCCCCTGCATCCCCCACACCCGCTAAATAAATATACTAACTCAGAGATTGCACTACAGTAAGAAAAATGGTAAATTTCCCATTTTGCGCTGTGCAGTGATCTCCATTCAAAATGTTCGAAGTTTCAAAACTTCGATCTTATGGTCTCGACCATTTGCAGTTCAAAGTTTTGAAACTTTGAGCTTGAAGGGAATCCCTATACACATACTCCCCACACACTTAAGTACATGCAAACATACATACACAAACACTCTAATAAATCAAGTGCTATATACCACATACTCACTTAAACACATACATTCCTACACCCCTTCTTACCAGCTTAAAAAAAACAAATTATCCTGCCCCCTGTCTCTGCATCTGAATATTAATGCCACGCTTCCCTTTCTGTATAAGGTTGTTTCACTCTCCTGAGGCAGCCTGAGCCAGTTTTAAGGGTGTCTCACTGCTGCAGGTGGCGGTTTGCTGAGCGACATTTTGGACATCCTCAGTAACCATGCAGACTGGTCAAAGTAAATGTAGCAAGGCCACAACCAAGTCTTGAAATCAGTCCAGTAAGTGAATTGAAACATTTTTTTCATTGTTTAATTTGGATTGCCTCTGAACTCTGTGCTTTGGCATGTATGGACTTTCAAGTACCCAGAACTAAGCAGAAAGTGGTAAAATTGATTATTATTTTTAATTTAAAAATAATAGTCAGCTTTCTAAATTTAATTTCACTTCCTTTTTTGTAATGGGGAAGGGCTGCAGTCCAGCAGTCAGTACCATGAGCTAGCCCAATCTCCCTTCTTGACCTACAGGTTGGTAACTGCTAGTTTCTGGATAGAAGAGTAAAGCCATCCATTACTATGGCTCTACTAGCTGTCTTATTCCTTGGCCCCTTTAGATTTCTTTCAGAGTATATCATAATTTCTGTTTCTTGTATTATGCAGTAATACCTTCCACTGTAAAAAGAAAAGATACTGTAGAAATAAAACTACTGAACAATGCATTTTTTCATTATTGTTCGGTTTCCTCCCAACCTAATAAAAACTCTTGGTACCCCAGGAATGCCAACTGCATAATTGTGGAGGACTGTGGTATGTTGTCCATTCTTCAATGTTGGAGCATAAATTTAAAACAAAGTAATCATGCATGTGATCCATTATGTTATTAAAGGGGATAAAGTATACGTCATAAATTATGTATGGTTTAATGCTTTCATCTCAGCTTTTTGGGGCTACATCCCACAGGCAGTTAATTGCAATGGTATTTCGTGGCCATCCCAGCATGGAATTTAGCACATCATGAGCTGAGCATATTCACTTTTCTTGCTGAATTTCAAATCTCTGTCTTCTCTTGTTCACATGAAAAAAAATGTATTAGAACTCTCTACTGAAGATGAGTTCTAAAAACATAAAAACAATAATATTATGAGCCTATGTTGAATTTTGATGAATGCAGACTCATAACTATGGTAATCTTCAATATTTGTATCTCAAGTTTACAACATAGCCATAGTTTTACTGCACCTCATGAATATTACAGAAGTCATTTTTCAGACCCTGATCAAAATATTTCTTCACATCAGCAAATGTTATTTTCTGCCACAGGATGAACTCAGCTTTCAGTCAAGACATGAGCAGTTCTCATTTCTGGCATGAAGCAATATAGAAATGTTGAAATTTTTGCAAATCTTCAAGAAAGCAAAAATAGAATTATTTACCTATTTTGCATTGATTACAATAAGAAACATTGGAAAAGTTCAGTATTTTCATCCTATGTTTAAAACATAACTACTTATTTGAGGAATTTCATGAATATATATGATTTAGAGTTGAAATGAAACAAGCAAATAAATTGGTCCAGCAAACTCCAGCTAGTTATTGCACAACTGTCTTCCTTGCCCATTTTTCAACCATGCAGCTTTGGACAACTAAACTTGTCTTATGACCAATGTTGAACTAGCAGAGTAATGTTTAGTAAAAAAAATTACTGCTGGTGTGATATATATATATATATATATATATATATATATATATATATATATATATATATATATGGGGTGGGGGAGTGTGTGTGTGTAAACTAACAGTGATTTGTATGTGGTCTTTTCTCCTTTCTGCATACTTGTTCAACTATAAAGTTAGTATATTTAGGTAATGGGGTATGGGATTTCATATGGTGGCGTTCCCCCTGAAAATGATGTTTTTAAGAATGTTTCATAATTTGAAGGCTTGACTATTAGTGCTTTAAAAATGTTGTTAAATTGAAGGTCTGACTTGTGTTCCAGTTTTCTCCCACACTTAAAACTTATGCATTATGTGGAATGTCTATTGTAAATTGGCCATAGGTGTGAGTGCATATGTGTGTGGTGAAGGTACAGAGATAATAACCTTGTTCCATACAAAGGAAAGGATTTGTTATCAAAACAGCAGCAAAGACCAGTTTGTTCTTGCCCATATGTGCCAGTCAATTACTTAATGGGCTGAAGAGAGAGAGAGGGAAGGTTTACAGCTTTTTCATCAGGTTGAATATTTTGTGACTTGCTGAAATGTAGGAGAAACTACAGTAAATGCTGCACAGGAGCTCCACAGGAGAGCATTTGGGAACTGCAAGTACTGCACAGCCCACTGACCGTAAAGTTAGAAGTGCAAAGTGGGAACACAAACCCTTAAGGTTCAATAACCATCCTGCAAGGTCTGTTAATTTCTCTGGTAACAGAGTATTCCATAAAAGTAAACAGTGACCAGTTTACCTATGGCTACAATTCCCAATCTGACAGCAAAATGAAAAAAACAAAAGTCTTCAGGATCTATGTGAGCTGGCCACTGTTTATGTAGGGTTCTGCCATCATTAATGAACCATCCTACATGAAGAACAGCTGAACATGGTAGTTCCCTTACACAAACTAGCTAGTAAAGACCCCTACGATAAGCTCAGCAAGATACTTTTATCTCCGAAACTGGTACCACAACACTGGCACATCTTATCATTTAATGGTTGACTCTGAGCATGTTACTGCAGACAAGGTATTAAATGTCTGATCAACTGGAAGGTGATGCATGATTCAATCACCCACTCTGCAGCTGAGGGGCTACTTCTCTCCTGGAGGGATGTTCATATACTGAAATGGGCATATGCTATTCTGTTCAGTCCGTGGACCTGTGCTATGACCTGTGCTATCCTGCTCAGTCTCCTTCAGTCAGACTACATCTGTAGACCTGGCATAATTGCAAGCACTACATTAAACAGAACACAAACAATGCTAAACATAATCCAAGATGTCAAAGCATATGGAACAAAAAAGTGGAAGACAATAGCAACATTTTCTTCAAGTGCATCAGAAAAATGAAGCAGGAAAGTGGTTTACTTAAAAAAGCACACAGTGAAGGAGGTGTATTTTTTTTTTTTTTTACACCAAAGGTATATATCAGTAAACTTGCTGTAAGATTTAGCAACAATTTTGAAATAACAAAAAGGAAGAAAAATAGAGTTAGAAGTTGGGAATAATATACTATTTCACAATCCTGACTACAACAAGAATTTCAAGTCTTTTGAACCCAATAATATTCAAGGGACTTTGATATATGAAATCAAAAACAACTTTGTCAGAGCTGTATATGGCAACAAGCAGTAGCAGTTTCTTTTCACAAATCTAGAGGTGAGGGTGCATTAATTACTTTAAATTCAGATCACTATAAATGAATCAGTCTAACATGGTTATTTTGTTAAATAAAGGAAAGGAGAGATCATATAATTTGATATATATATATATATATATATATATATATATATATATATATATATATATATATATATATATATATCCATATATATACTCGCACACAAACTCCATGGCTGTACTGACTTGAACAAGGGAGAAATCTCCCTTAAGAAGTTAATCATTGCCGTTGCACAATTAAAAATCTCACCAGCAATGATTTCCTATGGGAAAAGTGTTCATTGTTATGCCATTCATTTTTTTTTGTTCTGTGGGCTACTGATGCTTAAGCAATTTCATCCTGAGCATGTATAGGGAAGCCCATAGAGTTGCTACAGGAAGTAAAAGGAGGTGGCACTCTTTAAGAAAGTAATTGCTGCCAAGCATGCACACGCGCACACACACACACACACACACACACACACACACACACACACACACACACACACACACACACACACACACACACACACACACACACACACACACACACACACACACACACACACACACACAAATCTTAAGCTTAATGTGAAACAAGAGAAACATTTATGAGGTTCTAATGAAAACATTCAGCTAGTTTGGTATTTTCTCTAATATGCTGTCACAGATCTCAAGTGTTCCCGCCAAGAGCTTGTCTCATGAGTGACAGAAAGGACTTTCAAAATTCACTGGCAAGGACCAAACTTAGAAACATATGTTTAGCGGCATAAGCCATTCAAAAAAGAAGTCACATAAAATGTTTTATGTCAGACTACACACTCTGAAAAAAAACTCTTTGAGCTTAAATATTTAACTTTCTATTGTTAATTTAGGTTCTCTTATTGTGTCACTAAAATGCACATTCTATGATTGACATTTGCTGTCCCCGCGGTATAAGCTAGCAGACAGAACCACAATTTTTTTTTTTTTTTAATCCTATAGTTTTATTACTTTTTCCAGCAAAATTTTTGTATAGCATCCCTATTTGTCTAGAGAGAAATAATTGAGAAAACCCCAACTCCAAAAAGCCCCATAAAGGACACCATATGATGATAAGGTAAAACTGTCATTGGCTACCAAAAATGAAGAAAATAACAAAACAGTGTTATGTTACTCAGTCAAAAAGTAAGCTGAGAAACAGACTCAATTTAATTAAGATAGGAGATATTATTGAAGAATGAAAACACCAAGTTTCTCATTTCTTCCATACTGCATCATTCTATTTTTTATTAGTTTTACTGAACAGGAAAGACAAGAAAGGGAGGCTGTGAAATACTTGTGAGTTTGATCTAATCTAATTTAAATGTAGCCCAAAGGCTGTCTGGGGAAAGACAGCAAACCAATTTGTTAATTACAAGGGTTGCGCTATCAGCAGAACAGAAAATGCAGCCTCATATTTTAGTAGTACAATATAGCCTTTAATACTTGCATGAGCAACACAGGAAAAGTCAAGCAAGATACCAGTGTAAGAGTGATTCATAAACAGCAATATTCCTGCCCACAATGTCTGTCAGTAATGTGCAAACTGTTACATTGTGCATATCAGAATTCCATCAGATAAATAAACAGGATGGAGATGTAGCAATATGCAGCGTGTGTGATCTATTCATACAGGCAACAATCCAACAGACAACATGTTCAAACACCATCACTGATAAAAGCTGTCAGAACATCAGCGAGTCAGTTTATTTGGATCACGCCCACTCAGTAGTTAACCTAACTCCAGTTTCTGTTTTGGTCATTGTTAGTTAGCCTCTGTTATGTTCATGTTTTCACAGAAGTACATTAAAACAAAAAGAATGAGTAATTGGATATGTAACTGTAAAAATAAAGCTGTATTGCAAAACTGGAATATCGCACAGTCACAATTGTTTCCCCACACTGTGAGCAGGTTGTAAATTACTGTAATGTGGTTAACATATAATGACTGCAAGCTATATTTCTGCAGCCGTTAGTTCAGAAATGTTTTATTTTCAGAGATGGTTGCTGCAGAAGATATTCCTTTTTCCCCAGATCAGTGCTATTGCTGGAGCTTTGTCTTCCACTGAAAATCAGATTTCAAGCATCACTATGAATTTTATGTTATTTATTTATTTATTTATATAGTTTTTTGACTGTACAGTCTGAAATTCTGAAGTTAACATTTATTATATGGTCCTCTAGACAGCTTAGAGAGCAAGCCTTCAATCCATTCAAAGCTGTTTACTGCTTTACAATCTCATTTAATATGTGAGATGGTAATATATCTGGAATATTTCATAATCATACCTACCCCTTGTAGCCTTTCTGAGTATTTACTTTTACAAGGTATGCTTGTTACTAACTCTATTTTTTATGTTTTCCCTCAGTCTTCTAATTAATATCTGCTTGAATAAAGGAGAATGGCCCAATATAAACATTTTCTTTTGCAACAAATACATATAAAATAAACACAATTCACAGACTAGACAAAATTATGACAAAAAAATGAATAATTAAAGCTTTGCATAAAGTTTATACATATTTTGCTTCTTTTTTATTCGATTAAGACTTTCTAAAACTATAAAAACTGCTTTGTAATGAGTGAACATCATAGTGTTGTATCACATGGGAAGTTTTTAATTACAGCCTCGTTCCCAGTCTGTCAGGATCATAACAGCAATATCATGATGTCATGTTACTCATTAGGTTCTAATTACTTCTACCCTATGATATGTTAGCCGCTTAAAAAAGTAATGAGATGTGACCTTATAGTCAAAGAAGTCATTTTTCATATACCAACTGCTGCAGTTTCAATTTTATATCTAAGAGGAAAACCTGGTTTGTAACTAATCTCATAGAACATTTCTTTGTGAGAGACTTAGTGATTCATATATATAGTATATTATAGCAATAACCCACGCCTGGGTGTGGGTAATGATGGATTTACCCACGGTTGGTGTGGTTTGGTCACCAGGGCGAAGCCCGAGTGGCCAAACAAAGCCAACCATGGGTAAATCCAGCATTACCCACACCCAGAAGTGGGTTATTGCTATTATACAATGACATTATTTAAGAAAAAAAAAGATTACTTTTCTTAAACAATGGCATTGTATAATGTCTCCTTGCTGCCCTTCCGCAGCTGTCTGGTATTGTGTGGCAGTTCTGATGTACTGCACATGCGTATTCCTATGCAGTACATCAGAGCTGTGGACAAAAGCAATGGAGAAAGCAAGTTCTCCGTTGCTTTTGCCCAAACTGTTTCGCTATGTTAAATTTGTTTAACATAGCGAGACAGCTTTAAAAAAGCAACGGAGAATCTCTGTTGCTTTTTTTAAAGCTGTCTCGCTATGTTAAACCCATTTAACATAGTGAGACAGTTTTGAAAAAAGCAACGGAGAAAGCAAGATCTCCGTTGCTTTTTACAAACTGTCTCGCTATGTTAAAGGAGTTTGACATAGCGAGACAGCTTTAAAAAAAGCAATGGAGAATTTCCGTTGCTTTTTTTAAAGCTGCATGTTAAACTCGTTTAACATAGCGAGACAGTATGAAGCAACGGAGATCTTGCGTTCTCTGTTGCTTAAAAAAAAGTTATAGTAATGGAAAAAGTCTGGGTGACCGGACCTTTTTTCCATTACTATAACTGATTTACAACATGCACGCTGACCAATCAGCATGCACGTTTTTGAATATTAATGGGGGGGTTGTTGTATAATATATAGTATATTATATATACTGTGAATAAAATAGGTAAGTTGCATACTATTATACAGGCAAAAATGCAGGTACAAGGTACACTAACATTTCAACACTTGATGTAACAGCATAATGTAGAATAACAAAATAATGTGATGTACCATATAACACAATACAACACAGCATAATAAACGTATTCTAACTTGAAACATATAATGCAACACTGTATAACATGACAATATGACATATAACAGTGCAACACGGTATAAGATAATATAATAGAGACTTATTGTTTACTTCTGCAGTATAGTTTATCTCATATGTGCAAGTGTTGCAGTTAGGTTGAAACAAATGTTCTGCCCAGCACAGACATTTACTGGTCTACTACAAGCATTCAAGTCCCTGCATTCGAATAGTACCATCTCACTAACACTCAGACTTGCAAAATTTGTTCAGGCAAAGTGATATAGCCATGCAGAGAGAGTGAAACTGATGCAATTTGTATGAACACGTTAATTAAATTCAAGGAAGGTAAGTGCAGTAGTTATATGGAGGTAACGAAACGGGGGCGGGAGCATAGCTTAGGTTATCAGGCAGGAGTTGGGGAAGATTTAGGTTTAAGGAGCATCAGGGGAGATTTAGCTTAGGGAGAAGAAGAGGAGTTTTAGATTTAGGGAGCAACTGGCCATATTATGTGTAGATGTAAAAGTTTGTAAGAAAATGTGTAGATAGGGGTAGGTGTTGCCCCTCAGGGTATTTTATACCTATATCTTATCTTAGCATCTCTCAACTTTTCTGGTGAAAAAAGTTCATTGTACTCCTATTTCCTAACCTCTGGTCCCTTCACCACCCTCTAGCCACCTTCTTATGTACTACTGTATTGTGACGTTTCTTTCCCTGTAAGGTCTTCTGAACTGTTCACACCTCCCCAGCTGTAGCCTATCATCTACCTGACAGACTGGTAATGTTACCTTCCTGTCTTTTGGAGTCCACAGTCAGTAATGCATACCTCAGCATTTGTTTTTGTTTATTATATTTATATAATTGTTTCCCAGTAAGGTGGGCTGGTCTGAGAACCTTTTTCAGGTAGGACCAGGCCAGAAGCCATAGAAAGCCTGTTACAATATGTTGTAGTAACATGATATTAACTAACTGCATAACACTGAAAAAAGTGGAGAAATAATTACATAATTGTAGCTGTAGCACTTTTGTACCTAATAAAAGGGTCTATATCAGAACATCGAAGTATTAAAACTTTGAATGTTGTGATATTGAACACTATTCAGCGAACGCTAAGAATAGCGAAGCTGCAGAGCAGGGAATTCTTTCCTCAGGAAAAAATTTGGTTGGCCGTTTCTGTGGCTTTGCTATTCTTAGTGCTGTGGTGAAAAATTACAGGCTGGGTTCGGGTAAGTGTGCGATTGTTTGTACATTAGGGTTAGGGGTGGGTTAAGTGAGTTAGGGTTAGGGCGCGGGTTAGGCGTGTATGCGATAGTGACAGACTTTAGGGTTAGAGGTGGTTTAAGTGAGTTAGGGTTAGGGAGTGGGTTAGGTGAGTGTGCGATAGTGACGGACCTTAGGGTTAGGGTCTGGATTAAGGTAAGTGGGTAGATAGTAGTGTATGTTTAGTTTAGTGTAGCGTTAGATGTAGGCATTTAAGTGTATGTGTGTGGTTGCTGTTTGTTTGATGTGCTTGTGTTGTGTGTATGTGTTTCGGAGCAGCAAATTTTTTCCGTGGGAAAAAATTTGCTGTTCTGAATGTTTGATATTTTCATGTTTAGATGTTTTGGGGCCGATGAAATAGCGTTCGCTATTTTCATCTTTCGATAACATGATATAAATGCTAATGAAATACTAAAAAACAAAATACATGGGATGAGAACTAAGAAATATTAACTTGTAGCCAGAGACAGACACTATTATAACATACTTCACAAAATGGGAAGACAAAGGTGGAAGAACCTTATTGTTTTCTCTGAGGTTACTTCATCTAGACCTGTATAATGAACAGAAGCAGACTTGTTATTGGAAGGATGATCTCCAGCATCTCCAGAGCAATTTTTGTGGTCTTGTAGTTCAGGGGTTAGATAACCGGTCCATAAACCAGGGGTCATGAGTTCAAATCTCATCAGGGCCTCTAAATGTGCTTTAAAAGTTGGGGGTTGGCATAATGTTTAGGGTGTTTACCTCACAGGCCAATTGCACAGGGTTTGATTCAGGAAGGGAGTGGAGGTGCAATAGAGTCTTTACCTCTCAGACACAAGGTGCAGGGTTTGATTCTGACCTTTTTCGTTACTGGCTAAGCTTGTAATAGTCTGCAGATTGATTGTGTAGTATTTGACTGTGGCACCCACAGATTGTATCTGATTTTAAAAGGCAGTCAGTTCCAGTCTTCTGGGCTTAACTTAAACAATGACTTTTCAGTAAACAATGAGTGCTAAAATACAAGAAATCCGTCCTCTAGAGATGTAAGCACAGAATAGTCCTACATTTTACATTCTGAGAAGATGGGAAAGGGGACAGTAGCCAAAGTGCAGTACTTTGAAAAGAGCTGGACAGAGAAAATAGGAAGAAAGGTAACCCTTTTGATGATAAGGATGCAAGTAACTTTTTGTGAGGAAAGGCAATAGTGCTCTTTACTTTCAGACGAAGAAATTCATTAACAAACATTGTTTGGGGTAGTCTAAAATAATCAGATATTGTAGGATACATATACGTTATATAAAATTAGAGTATATTTGAGTCTGCTTATGAGCATATATTCAGCAACTATAGAATAAGTCTGTAAATCTCAGTCAAGTAGAAAATAAAAATAACAAAGAAAGCCTACCAAAGGCAAAACTTCCAGCCCACAAACACCACAAATATTCCAGCCACAGGATGTGAAAACGTCACCAATCCAAAATAGAATAATGAAGGGATTGAATGAAATTCACGAATGAATGAAGTTCACGAACCAAACTTTAATACTCCACAACAACAGGGTTAAGCGCTTTCATCTGGAAACTCAGACTTCATCAGTCTGATGAAGTCTGAATTTCCAGATGAAAGCGCTTAACCCTGTTGTTGTGGAGTATTAAAGTTTGGTTCGTGAACTTCATTCATTCGTGAATTTCATTCAATCCCTTCATTATTCTATTTTGGATTGGTGACATTTTCACATCCTGTGGCTGGAATATTTGTGGTGTTTGTGGGCTGGAAGTTTTGCCTTTGGTAGGCTTTCTTTGTTAACTATAGAATGAGCTTGTGGGATAAGCAGGCATGATATTTTGCAGTTTAGTTTAAGCTGTGATTTCAAAATATTTGACAATTGTTCTTTGTGAAAGTTAAAACGTATTGACCAGCCTAACCAAAACAATTTGATATTTAAAATGAAACGCTGGAGGTATTTCAAACTGATACCGCAGGAAAAATGAGGCATAGAACTATTTACTTCCTACTGACACCTCTAGGTGTCAAATATTGCTTGTTTTTAATTGCATCAATAATTCCAAAACTCTGCTACGTACAAGGTTTTAAAATATTTCTTCTTAAAGCTTACACAATGACAAAGTCAACTGCATTAATTTGATCTCTGTCTAGTCCAAGTAAAGAGATATTAACTGTTGTTTTTGTGATATTAATTTACATAGAGATAATTTTCACATTTTTCAAAATATCTCAACAACCAGGTATCACAGACAGAACTCCTTTGCTTCATATGAAAGCTCTCAGCTATATGAATAAAATGCTACTGACAGTATGTGTGTAACTTGAGTGGTTGTTGAGATATGAGCCTAAAAAACACTGCTGCTATAAAAATAGTTTGTGCTGAAGAGTTTGCCATTTAAGCTTCATTCATAACCCCTATGGTTCCAGAGATATGAACATTTGTTTTAAATATGACGACATAATTTGATTCTGTCAGAAGGCTTAGGCTCCGCCCATTGGAAGTTACTGTGTGAACTTCATGAGCTCCACTGGAGTAAATGAGTTAATGACAATGCCTTGCACGACAGCTTTATATCACTTTCATTCTCTCTGCACACCAGAAAGGTAATCCTAAGGAAATCAAAAGCTACAACAAGGAGCAGCCCAAGAAGGACAAGAAGATAGTGCCAACCATCAGCTTGCCTGGCAAAAAAAGCATTTTCAGAGATATATTAAGTGCTTATCGTCCTGTTGCATTTATTCTGAAGAAGTCAAATGATTGCACTTATGAAAGTACTCATTAAATCACTTTCCATTTTAGCGTGTTTTGTGTTGATTGCTTTAATGGTTAGTTTTTCATACCTTCCCAGATTTATCTTTTATGCTTTTCCATAGATCCCTCATGCCTCTTCACTCATGCCACCTGTCCAGCTCTTTAGTTATAATTCTATCATTCTGTTATATTATGCACCCCTATGATCTCAGACCATGGCTCTCTGGCCATGTCTAGCTTATTTATCACACATAGACCCTGAATTTGTGGCCCTTCCTGGTTCTTTCTTCATACCCTTGCCCTGTATTTGTAACTCTTCCAAGTTTATCCTTCGTAGTTAACATAGTATGCTAATGTTTGGTCACTATTAGGCAGACAAGTGCAAACGTCTAGATCCTAATCATCCCTATAGAACAGAAGATATACCTTTCTCAGTTACACGCTGTGCTGTTTGCTTGAAACCCTCCAGGTGAATCATTCCCTGATTCTGCTCACTTTGACCATTTTAGATGATTACCTAACTGTGGCAAATTGATGCCTTTCATCTTCACCACTCTCTCCTTCCAATTTGTTCACTTCCCATGCACTTGTTTGGGATCCACTATAGCAGCTACTGATGTAGCAACTTGCCCCCCCGCTGCAACAAGATTTATTGCTAGGATAGTTACTGTTCATTCTTTATCCATATCTCCCTATTTTGTGCCCTGTCTGTTCATCTCTGCTTTCACATTTCCATGTCTCATCATCTGCTATCTCTTCTTCCAATCTCTCCCCTTCATATTTTGTTGTTCTCTCTCCCCCCCACGGTTGCTACCCTTTTTTTCCTGAGCAACCTATACTATCAGTATTAAATTGTTCTGTCCTGTCCTCTTCAGTTACCCACATCACATCACTGTTATTTCTTTTAGTTTCCATATTTTCTGTTCTAGGCTTCTGAGAAGTCGCATACCTCAAGAACATTCTGTATTAGCAAGTCTCACACTCTCCAAGTTGTAATCATACAGCCTCCACTTAGTTTCTCCTTCATAGCCAGGCTCAGTCACAAAACTCAAAAGTGCACTATCACTCCAGAAATGGTAGGTTATTTGCTAATATTCACAGGTAATGCTGACAACCACAAAAGAGTGCAATACAGTAGAAGAAGCTGACACTGCTCCTAGCAAAATGTGGCCATGATAAAAGTGAAAATTCTAACTGAATTGCTTCTATCGATACAAATATTTTTATACCCCAAGTAGACTCCAAATAATTTTTCCTCAGGTGGATAGCAAGTGCTGGAGGTGTGATGGGAAAGAAAGAGGTAGCTGTTAACATATCTTTTTGGGAGTGTAGTGAGCTGGCAGACTTTAGAGATTCCCTGCAGACTGCTCTGTTGGAGATGCTGCGTGAGCAGATTGGATTGACTGAGGACATGATTTTTTTGAGTTATGGTACAGAACTGGAATTCTCTAGACATAGTAAAGCCTTGCTGAGTCTAATTATGGTGGCTGCCAAAAAAAGCAGTTACTAGAAAATGGAAATCAAAGTCTAGACCAACTTTATTAGAAGTAGTAAATATAGTAACAGAGATAAAACAACTGGAATTGGGATGTTTATAAAAGGGAAGGTGCAAACTACATACAGAAACATGGGAATTGTGGAACAATATATACAGAGAAGGAACAAGGTTTAAGAGGTAGAATTTGAATGAGCCATATAATGCTTAACTGACAATGACTGGATAGATTATAATGATGTATAATGTTTGCAACTACAGTTGTTTCAGTGGTGTCTGTGATGTAAACTGTTTGCAACTAAAGTGGTATAATTTTGTATGTTTTTCATTTATATACATGTAGGATTGCCTTTGTCATATGTGAAAATTTAATAAAGATGTTTGGAGAAAAAAATATACTGTATCAGCAGAAGACAAAACTACTAATTGTGGGAAGAATAAATGGTACTTGTCATTTTCAGGGTCTAACCAGTATTCTTGATAATTACAAAGGAAGGCTTTCCAAATTATCCAAAACCAAGTTTAGCTTCACAAGATTGCATCTGTTCTTCCAGATGTGACTTAGGTCCCAAACCCCACTCATCTCCATAATGTTGTTTCACAAACACTTTTCTCTGTATAGTTCTTTGCGGTAAGCTTTGCCTTTGCAAGGTAGTTTCATTAGGAGTTGTTCTTACATTAGGCTGTACTACAGATCTTTACAGCATTCTCATCGAGCTGACATTCACTGACCTTTGACCTTCACCAGCTTCACAAACTCTGTGCTGCGAAAAACCTGGTTAAGGTTAAAAACGACTTAGTCACTGTCTGATAATGGTCTTCTAATACAGACACTCAGTGACTGTTCTGTGGACCAAATTGTAATGTCACTGAGATAACTATATTCTTTGCTGTTTGCATTATTCCTGAGTTACAAGAGAGGGTCCTATGCTAAAGCCCCAGAAACATCAAACTGTTTGCCATCCTACATGATAAATGTAAATCATTAAAGGGCAGCAATCCCACTGGCATAGTGTGCAATTTTAATATAAATGAACTGTCAAAGGCCATACCACCATTGTCAATGCAATGCAAGGGCCTCTGAATGACCAAACATGCAGACAATTGCAAATTAAGAGCAGCCATAAAGTCCTCCACCGACACTAATGTTCTCCAGAAAGGGCTGACATAGTCAAATAACTTATGTCAGAGTCATGGACTAAAACTAAATGCCAAGAAATGCATGATAGCATCCTTTGAGAAGTCATCTACCCCTGGTAAACATCATATTGGCAACATACCCTTAAAACAGTCAACCCAGTAGTCAAGAGCATCGAGGCACACACAGACAGTAATCTAGCCTTTGACCACCATGTGTCAAGAGAAGAGGGAAAATCATTCTATGCTATGCAACTTATAAACAAAGGTATGGCATCTAGGACTATGGAAGTCATTGTTCCACTGCATTCAGTATTTTTCACACCCACCACTGAATACAATGCCCCCTTTTGGTATGCACCTAACCAGGTACATCCAACAATTAGAATGTCCACAGAGGTCCTAAACTAAAAGAATACAGAGCGTACGTAATATGTATTATGCAGACCACCTCAAAGCCCTAACCCTGTATTCTGTCTCATATGGGCTGTTGAGGGGAGGTCTATGGCTGGCATAAAAGGCATTTTCAGACCCCACCCTGATGAACCCCTTGCATATCTGCAAAACAAATAGCACCAGAATTACCCTTCTTACAGGTAGGTACAAATTCAAAAAGGTGCAATAAGCTGTACTCAATGTTGAGCTTTACTACTAAATCATGCAAATTCTGAACATCTGTATGGGAATTTCATCTTAAACACTTTGATATCCCTGCTAAGCTGGCCACAGCACACTCAGATACATTATCAACATGTTTTACAATGTCTTTCTGAGCCCTGGATGGATTAAATATATACATTTTAGTTTGTCCTTTGTTGTCTGATGTTATTCGTGCTTTGAATTACTTTTGTTATAGGTTTGAGTCTGCAGGAGTTTAATACCTGTAGCATTTTAGGGACAGGATGATATGTGAGAGTGCCAATCACATGACTAAATTTTAATATAATTACTCATGTTAACAGATCACTGTCCTGAAATACCCATGATAGTGCTGCTTATGAAGGTGAGCTATGATGGGGAAATATCCAGGACATTATCACCTGTATGCTTTGTGTGAGCTATGATGGGGAAATATCCAGGACATTATCACCTGTATGCTTTGTGTGAGCTATGATGGGGAAATATCCAGGACATTATCACCGGTATGCTTTGTGTGAGCGATGATGGAGAAATATCCAGGACATTATCGCCTGTATGCTTTGTGTGAGCTATGACGGGGAAATATCCAGGACATTATCACCAGTATGCTTTGTGTGAGCTACGATAGGGAAATATCCTGGACATTATCACCTGCATACTTTGTGTGAGCTATGATGGGGAAATATCGAAGACATTATCACCTGTATGCTTTGTGTGAGCTATGATGGGAAAATATCCAGGACATTATCACCTGTATGCTTTGTGAGAGCTACAATAGGGAAATATCCTGGAAATTATCACCTGTATGCTTTGTGTGAGCTATGATGGGGAAATATCCAGGACATTATCACCTGTATGCTTTGTGTGAGCTATGTAGGGGAAATATCCAGGACATTATCACCTGTATACTTTGTGTGAGCTATGATGGGGAAATATCCAGGACATTATCACCTGTATGCTTTGTGTTAGCTATGATGGGGAAATATCCAGGACATTATCACCTGTATGCTTTGTGTGAGCTATGATGGAGAAATATCCAGGACAATATCACCTGTATGCTTTGTGTGAGCTATGATGGGGAAATATCCAGGACATTATCATCTGTATGCTTTGTGTGAGCTATGATGGGGAAATATCCAGGACATTATCGCCTGTATGCTTTGTGTGACCTATGATGGGGAAATATCCAGGACATTATCGCCTGTATGCTTTGTGTGAGCTATGATGGGGAAATATCCAGGACATAAGCACCTGTATGCTTTGTGTGAGCTATGATGGAGAAATATCCAGGACATTATCACCTGTATGCTTTGTGTGAGCTATGATGGGGAAATATCCAGGACATTATCACCTGTATGCTTTGTGTGAGCTATGATGGTGAAATATCCAGGACATTATCACCTGTATGCTTTGTGTGAGCTATGATGGGGAAATATCCAGGACATTATCACATGTATGCTTTGTGTGAGCTATGATGGGGAAATATCCAGGACAGTATCACCTGTATGCTTTGTGTGAGCTATGATGGGGAAATATCCAGGACATTATCACCTGTATGCTTTGTGTGAGCTATGATGGGGAAATATCCAGGACATTATCACCTGTATGCTTTGTGTGAGCTATGATAGGGAAATATCCTGGACATTACACCTGTATGCTTTGTGTGAGCTACGATGGGGAAATATCCAGGACATTATTACCTGTATGATTTGTGTGAGGTATGACAGGTAAATATCCAGGTCATTATTATCTGTGTGCTTTGTGTGAGCTATGATGGGGAAATAACCTGGACATTATCACCTATATGCTTTGTGTGAGCTATGATGGGGAAATATCCAGGACATTATCACCCGTATGCTTTGAATGAGCTATGATGGGGAAATATCCAGGACATTATCACCTGTATGCTTTGTGTGAGCCATGATGGGGAAATATCCAGGAGATTATCACCTGTATGCTTTGTGTGAGCTATGATGGGGAAATATCCAAGACATTATCACCTGTATGCTTTGTGTGAGCTATGATGGGGAAATATCCAGGACATTATCACCTGTATGCTTTGTGTGAGCTATGGTGGGGAAATATCCAGGACATTATCACCTGTATGCTTTGTGTGAGCTATGATGGGGAAATATCCAGGACATTATCACCTGTATGCTTTGTGTGAGCTATGATGGGGAAATATCCAGGACATTATCACCTGTATGCTTTGTGTGAGCTATGATGGGGAAATATCCAGGACATTATCACCTGTATGCTTTGTGTGAGCTATGATAGGGAAATATCCTGGACATTATCACCTGTATGCTTTGTGTGAGCTATGATGGGGAAATATCCAGGACATTATCACCTGTATGCTTTGTGTGAGCTATGATGGGGAAATATCCAGGACAGTATCACCTGTATGCCTTGTGTGAGCTATGATGGGGAAATATCCAGGATAGTATCACCCATATGCCTTGTGTGAGCTATGATGGGGAAATATCCAGGACATTATCGCCTGTATGCTTTGTGTGAGCTATGATAGGGAAATATCCAGGACATTATCACCGGTATGCTTTGTGTGAGCGATGATGGAGAAATATCCAGGACATTATCACCTGTATGCTTTGTGTGAGCTATGATAGGGAAATATCCAAGACATTATCACCTGTATGCTTTGTGTGAGCTATGATGGGGAAATATCCAGGACATTATCACCTGTATGCTTTGTGTGAGCTATGATGGGGAAATATCCAGGACATTATCACCTGTATGCTTTGTGTGAGCTATGATGGGGAAATATCCAGGACATTATCACCTGTATGCTTTGTGTGAGCTATGATGGGGAAATATCCAGGACATTATCACCTGTATGCTTTGTGTGAGCTATGATGGGGAAATATCCTGGACATTATCACCTGTATGCTTTGTGTGAGCTATGATGGGGAAATATCCAGGATATTATCACCTGTATGCTTTGTGTGAGCTATGATGGGGAAATATCCAGGACATTATCACCCGTATGCTTTGTGTTAGCTATGATGGGGAAATATCTAGGACATTATAATGTGTATGCTTTGTGTGAGCTATGATGGAGAAATATCCAGGACAATATCATCTGTATGCTTTGTGTGAGCTATGATGGGGAAATATCCAGGACATTATCATCTGTATGCTTTGTGTGAGCTATGATGGGGAAATATCCAGGACATTATCACCTGTATGCTTTGTGTGACCTATGATGGGGAAATATCCAGGACATTATCACCTGTATGCTTTGTGTGAGCTATGATGGGTAAATATCCAAGACATTATCACCTGTATGCCTTGTGTGAGCTGTGATGGGGAAATATCCAGGAGATTATCACCTGTATGCTTTGTGTGAGCTATGATGGGGAAATATCCAGGACATTATCACCTGTATGCTTTGTGTGAGCTATGATGGGGAAATATCCAGGACATTATCCCCTGTATGCTTTGTGTGAGCTATGATGGGGAAATATCCAGGACATTATCACCTGTATGCTTTGTGTGAGCTATGATGGGGAAATATCCAGGACATTATCACCTGTATGCTTTATGTGAGCTATGATGGGGAAATATCCAGGACATTATCCCCTGTATGCTCTGTGTGAGCTATGATAGGGAAATATCCTGGACATTATCACCTGTATGCTTTGTGTGAGCTATGATGGGGAAATATCCAGGACATTATCACCTGTATGCTTTGTGTGAGCTATGATGGGGAAATATCCAGAACAGTATCACCTGTATTCCTTGTGTGAGCTATGATGGGGAAATATCCAGGACAGTATCACCCTTATGCCTTGTGTGAGCTATGATGGGGAAATATCGAGGACATTATCGCCTGTATGCTTTGTGTGAGCTATGATAGGGAAATATCAGGGACATTATCGCCTGTATGCTTTGTGTGAGCTATGATAGGGAAATATCCAGGACAGTATCATCTGTATGCTTTGTGTGAGCTATGATGGAGAAATATCCAGGATATTATCACCTATATGCTTTGTGTGAGCTATGATAGGGAAATATCCAAGACATTATCACCTGTATGCTTTGTGTGAGCTATGATGGGGAAATATCCAGGATATTATCACCTGTATGCTTTGTGTGAGCTATGATGGGGAAATATCCAGGACATTATCACCTGTATGCTTTGTGTGAGCTATGATGGGGAAATATCCAGGACATTATCACCTGTATGCTTTGTGTGAGCTATGATGGGGAAATATCCAGGACATTATCACCTGTATGCTTTGTGTGAGCTATGATGGGGAAATATCCAGGACATTATCACCTGTATGCTTTGTGTGAGCTAAGACAGGGAAATATCCTGGACATTATCACCTGTATGCTTTGTGTGAGCTATGATGGGGAAATATCCAGGACATTATCACCTGTATGCTCTGTGTGAGCTAGGATGGGGAAATATCCTGGACATTATCACATGTATGCTTTGTGTGAGCTATGATAGAGAAATATCCAGGACATTATCACCTGTATGCTTTGTGTGAGGTATGATGGGGAAATATCCAGGACATTATCACCTGTATGCTTTGTGTGAGCTATGATGGGGAAATATCCAGGACATTATCACCTGTATGCTTTGTGTGAGCTATGATGGGGAAATATCCAGGACATTATCACCTGTATGCTTTGTGTGAGCTATGATGGGGAAATATCCAGGACATTATCGCCTGTATGCTTTGTGTGAGCTATGTTGGGTAAATATCCTGGACATTAGCACCTGTATACTTTGTGTGAGCTATGATAGGGAAATATCCAGGACATTATCACCTGTATGCTTTGTGTGAGCTATGATGGGGAAATATCCAGGACATTATCACCTGCATGCTTTGTGTGAGCTATGATGGGGGAATATCCAGGACTTATAACCTGTATGCTTTGTGTGAGGTTTGATGGGGAAATATCCTGGACATTATCACTGTATGCCTTGTGTGAGCTGTGATGGGGAAATATCCAGGAGATTATCACCTGTATGCTTTGTGTGAGCTATGATGGGGAAATATCCAGGACATTATCACCTGTATGCTTTGTGTGAGCTATGATGGGGAAATATCCAGGACATTATCCCCTGTATGCTTTGTGTGAGCTATGATGGGGAAATATCCAGGACATTATCACCTGTATGCTTTGTGTGAGCTATGATGGGGAAATATCCAGGACATTATCACCTGTATGCTTTATGTGAGCTATGATGGGGAAATATCCAGGACATTATCACCTGTATGCTCTGTGTGAGCTATGATAGGGAAATATCCTGGACATTATCACCTGTATGCTTTGTGTGAGCTATGATAGGGAAATATCCTGGACATTATCACCTGTATGCTTTGTGTGAGCTATGATGGGGAAATATCCAGGACATTATCACCTGTATGCTTTGTGTGAGCTATGATGGGGAAATATCCAGAACAGTATCACCTGTATTCCTTGTGTGAGCTATGATGGGGAAATATCCAGGACAGTATCACCCTTATGCCTTGTGTGAGCTATGATGGGGAAATATCCAGGACATTATCGCCTGTATGCTTTGTGTGAGCTATGATAGGGAAATATCCAGGACATTATCGCCTGTATGCTTTGTGTGAGCTATGATAGGGAAATATCCAGGACAGTATCATCTGTATGCTTTGTGTGAGCTATGATGGAGAAATATCCAGGATATTATCACCTATATGCTTTGTGTGAGCTATGATAGGGAAATATCCAAGACATTATCACCTGTATGCTTTGTGTGAGCTATGATGGGGAAATATCCAGGATATTATCACCTGTATGCTTTGTGTGAGCTATGATGGGGAAATATCCAGGACATTATCACCTGTATGCTTTGTGTGAGCTATGATGGGGAAATATCCAGGACATTATCACCTGTATGCTTTGTGTGAGCTATGATGGGGAAATATCCAGGACATTATCACCTGTATGCTTTGTGTGAGCTATGATGGGGAAATATCCAGGACATTATCACCTGTATGCTTTGTGTGAGCTAAGACAGGGAAATATCCTGGACATTATCACCTGTATGCTTTGTGTGAGCTATGAATGGGAAATATCCAGGACATTATCACCTGTATGCTCTGTGTGAGCTAGGATGGGGAAATATCCTGGACATTATCACATGTATGCTTTGTGTGAGCTATGATAGAGAAATATCCAGGACATTATCACCTGTATGCTTTGTGTGAGGTATGATGGGGAAATATCCAGGACATTATCACCTGTATGCTTTGTGTGAGCTATGATGGGGAAATATCCAGGACATTATCACCTGTATGCTTTGTGTGAGCTATGATGGGGAAATATCCAGGACATTATCGCCTGTATGCTTTGTGTGAGCTATGTTGGGTAAATATCCTGGACATTAGCACCTGTATACTTTGTGTGAGCTATGATAGGGAAATATCCAGGACATTATCACCTGTATGCTTTGTGTGAGCTATGATGGGGAAATATCCAGGACATTATCACCTGCATGCTTTGTGTGAGCTATGATGGGGGAATATCCAGGACTTATAACCTGTATGCTTTGTGTGAGGTTTGATGGGGAAATATCCTGGACATTATCACTGTATGCTTTGTGTGAGCTATGATGGGGAAATATCCAGGACAGTATCACCTGTATGCTTTTTGTGAGCTATGATGGGGAAATATCCTGGACATTATCACCTGTATGCTTTGTGTGAGCTATGATGGGGAAATATCCTGGACATTATCACCTGTATGCTTTGTGTGAGTTATAGGTTCATAGGTTCATAGGTTCATACTAGGCTATCTGCCCTAGGGCATTTATAAGCCTAGCCAGAATGTGTTTGGCTTTCGCCACCCATTTTAAATTTATTTTGCTATGCCCTTTTTCGAGGTTAGTATACTGTGCCTCTGTCTAACAGTGACACAGAAGTGATACCCGGGGTAAACCTACGATCTCCCATCCACTCATCAAGATTCCTCTTGAAGAGAGTCAATGAGGGACTCTGCCTAACCTGGACTGGGATTTTAGTCCAGAGTGAAGGGAGCCTCTGGGTTATGAATCTGTCCCTCCAGCATGTCCTATTTATTTCAGTGCTGAGGTTCAAGTCTCTCGAGCGCGTAGCTCGATGGGATTTGGATTTTCTGAGGTGCAGCATGTCCATTAATTCTGCGTTGGACATGGCTTTATACGTCAGGCACAGATCGCCTCTGAACAGGCAGTATGCCACTGAGTAGAGCTGGAGTTTCTTTAACCGGGCAGCATATGGCATCTGTTTGAGCCCTTTGATCCTCTTGGTGAGGTACTTTTGGGGTCTTTCCAGTTGCTGCAGGTGTGATGGGGAAATATCCAGGACATTATCACCTGTATGCTTTGTGTGAGCTATGATGGGGAAATATCCAGGACATTATCACCTGTATGCTTTGTGTGAGCTATGATGGGGAAATATCCAGGACATTATCACTTGTATGCTTTGTGTGAGCTATGATGGGGAAATATCCAGGACATTATCGCCTGTATGCTTTGTGTGAGCTATGATGGGGAAATATCCAGGACATTATCGCCTGTATGCTTTGTGTGAGCTATGATGAGGAAATATCCAGGACATTATCGCCTGTATGCTTTGTGTGAGCTATGATGGGGAACTATCCAGGACATTATCACCTCTATGTTTTGTGTGAGCTATGATAGGGAAATATCCAGGAAATTATCACCTGTATGCTTTGTGTGAGCTATGATGGGGAAATATCCTGGACATTATCACCTTTATGCTTTGTGTGAGCTATGATGTGGAAATATCCAGGACATTATCAACTGTATGCTTTGTGCTTATTTTCTTTTCGCAGTGGTTATTTGCCCCATGCTTATATTGCAGCCCCTGAATTTGTCACATGGCTTGTGCTTGTGGTACTGCACCCATTTCCCAAGCAACATTTCTATTCTTGCTAGAACGTGTCTGCATCAGTGCTATGAGTGCCATTAATGCAGTATTGTAGTTGAGTTCATACTCTGCACCAGTGCTATGAGTGCCATAAATGCAGTATTGTAGCTGAGTTAATACTCTGCACCAGTGCTATGAGTGCCATTAATACAGTATTGTAGCTGATTTAATACTCTGCACCAGTGCTATGAGTACCATAAATGCAGTACTGTAGCTGAGTTAATACTCTGCACCAGTGCTATGAGTGTCATTAATGCAGTATTGTAGCTGATTTAATACTCTGCACCAGTGCTATGAGTGCCATAAATGCAGTATTGTAGCTGAGTTAATACTCTGCACCAATGCTATGAGTGCCATTAATGCAGTATTGTAGCTGAATTAATACTATGCACCAGTGCTATGAGTACCATAAATGCAGTATTGTAGCTGATTTAATACTTTGCACCAGTGCTATGAGTACCATAAATGCAGTACTGTAGCTGAGTTAATACTCTGCACCAGTGCTATGAGTGTCATTAATGCAGTATTGTAGCTGATTTAATACTCTGCACCAGTGCTATGAGTACCATAAATGTAGTATTGTAGCTAAGTTAATACTCTGCACCAGTGCTATGAGTGCCATTAATGCAGTATTGTAGCTGAATTAATACTCTGCACCAGTGCTATGAGTACCATAAATGCAGTATTGTAGCTGAGGTAATACCTTTCACCAGTGCTATGACTACCATAAATGCAGTATTGTAGCTGAGTTAATACTCTTCACTAGTGCTATGAGTACTATAAATGTAGTATTGTAGCTGAGTTAATACTCTTCACTAGTGCTATGAGTACCATAAATGCAGTATTGTAGCTGAGGTAATACTCTGTACCAGTGCTATGAGTGCCATAAATGCAGTACTGTAGCTGAGTTAATACTCTGTACCAGTGCTATGAGTGCCATTAATGCAGTATTGTAGCTGATTTAATACTCTGCATCAGTGCTATGAGTATCATAAATGCAGTATTGTTGCTGAGTTAATACTCTGCACCAGTGCTATGAGTGCCATTAATGCAGTATTGTAGCTAATTTAATACTCTGCACCAGTGCTATGAGTACCTTAAATGCAGTATTGTAGCTGAGGTAATACTTTTCACCAGTGCTATGAGTACCATAAATGCAGTATTGTAGCTCAGTTAATACTGCTGGTTAGATACCTCGAGGGTTAGGTCTGTGCCTGCATTGCATCCCTCAAGCTTGCAGTGAAATGACAGTATGACTGTTGCTAGAACAAGATGAGAAGGGTATTCATCATAGCTGGTGATGTGAGCAACACCCAAAAAAGGCATTAGGCAGATAACAATTGAAGAAGAGGTGTTTTTTCCAAGTTTAAATGTGGGAACTCATTTGTCTAGAAAAAGCCCTGCCTAGCACACCCCAGCTATGCTTCCAGTGCAATGCCCATGCATAAAGCGTCCTTTGCTATTTTCATTACTTTACTTGTTCCTGCAGGCAAACCTTTCATGTTTGATTATAGACTCAATATTTAGAATGGTATTTTCAGGCACTATACAACCCATTTTGACAAAACAAATAATAAAACTTTCCAATTTAAGAAAGTACTGTCCTGATTTTTGATAAATCTTTGTTTTGCTCATTGATAAAAACAATTAGCATGTAGTCTTTCGTCATCCTGTTAAAATGCAGGCACCAACAAGTGCAACTGAATAGGTATTGTAGTAACAAGCAGTAACAATACTTCTGCAGAAAGCCATTCTGTAATAATGACTAGTGTAGGAATACAGATTACTGTTTCAAACAAATAATGTAAATGTTCAAACCCAGAAATAGCTAAACAGATGCATATAAAATTTCTAATGACAGCTAAGCACTCTGCCCTTTACAAATTATCCAAAGCTTCAGGATTTAGTAAGGTAAACCACATGTAATACAAATCAACAAAGCACATTGTATGAGACACAAAAACAGCAAGACATTGTTGGATTAAATTCACTTTTCAAAATGCCTTGCCATTATAACACCCAGTAATGTTCGAAATACTTAAATGACCCAGGTAAAGAAATTCTAGATCCAGAATCTCTAGAGTCGGTTGTGCCTTGATGAAAGACCTCTAGTTTGATATTGGTTAGGGAAAGCCCTTGAGTATGTTTTAATAAGGATTTTAATGCCTAAATTAGGTGACAGCAAATGGGAGTGCGATGTCTCACGATGAGCAAGCAATGAGCCCATTTTGTTAATAACTGGTTATCTTTCGGTCTCTGCATTTCAAAGCTTTCTCTGATAACATCCTGCTCTGTCAGCCACAAATGGTTAATTAACTGTCTGAGAATAAGACTTTTGCTCTTCATTCCCCGCATTTTGGTTAAGGAATATTATCCATACTAATGATCCGTGGTGTTCATTTACTAAATGGGACAGGTTATTAAGCGTTATTATGTCTTAGAAAAAAAAATCGCCAATACCAAAAACAGAACAGAAAGCTGCCAAAAATAATTTACAACAATCATCAATTTTAATTAAACGCCCTCTAATTTGCAGCTGGAATGTCAATACTTTTGGCTATACAAAGCCTCCTGGGATACAGTAAGTGCTGCTGTTTGTGACATCTGGGGGCACTACAGGTTATTTGTTTCTGATGCAGTCACAAAGAGCAAAAGCAACTTTAATGGACTGTGATGGTATGCACATAAAATAAATAATCTCCTCCCCCAACCCATATAACCCCTCTTCCCCCTGGAGTTGGCATATTATTTGTCAAGTCTAATAAGATGCTGAGAATTATTAAAAAAGACACATAGAAAAGTCAGACTCTGTAGTACAGGACATAATGACTCCTAAGGAAAAACCCTACAGAACAAATTTGTAGACTTAAGATTCTATTTCATTAGCTCTCTGAAATCTTTGTTCCATTACAACAATGCATTACATTACAGCAATGCAGTAAAATATCTCTTCTTTCAGTGCAATACATGCAGATTCATAAATTAACCATAATGCAATATTCTAAGGTCCATAGTGCAATACTCTAATGTTCACAGTGCAATACTCGATGTCTCTTTCTGTGCAAGGATCAATGCAATGTCTTAACCAAGTACCTGTGCAAGGATCAATGCAATGTCTTAACCAAGTACCTGTGCAAGGATCAATGCAATGTCTTAACCAAGTACCTGTGCAATACTAAAGTCACATGCAAGTAAGTGTTCAGTTCAAAAAGTGTTAAAATGTGTTTCTAATTATGTGCAATATTAGTCTGTCTACCTGCATGTCTGTGATGTAATAGCCCGGTGTTACATGTGCAAATGTCTGTGAAAATAGTCTATATGTTGTCTGCACATTGAGTCTGGAGATACGGAATTGCATTCAGTTTTTGCACTTGTGTGATTTCTGAATGGCAATAAAGTTTACTTTGACTTTTGACATTTTTATTGCCAGTGAAATGAATGCATTCAGCCCATGGAAGACATTTGTTCCTGTTATTTGGAAATCAGTGGCTGTGTAAACTTTTATGCAGAGACAGTGAATGCAAACACACACACACATGCACATAAACTTCCATGCCAGCTATTTTGCCTTTCCCTCTTAGCCTGGCTGATTAGTAGCTTTTGCTCTTGCCTCCTTCTTCCCTAGTGACACTACTATCCTATAAAGCCCGAGTTTTGGTATCCTCTTTTCTGTTCCACACATATTAGAAATCATGGTTTTTGTGTCCACTGTTTCAGCTTGCAAATGGTCCCGTTCTTATATACCACCTTTTAAGCATAGCCCTGTTGAGCACACCAGTCATTCAGCAACATTCACCCTTGGCTTTATAATCCTTAGCTATTAATTCACACAGCATGTGGTGAAATACATATATGCACACCACAATGTTATGCTGCACTTTGATATGGCATATTTCTGCTATCCAGTCAAACAATGCTGCTTGAGTTTATGCAACACTCATGACATTTGAAGCTCACAAAGTCCACTTTTTCAAGAATATGAATGTGTCCTTCATCTGGTCTCTAATGAATATATATTTAGATCGCTGCACTGATCCTTACAAAAATTTACCTTAACAACCTCAACAGTTTTAAAACAAAAATACACTATTTAGTGAACATGTCAAGTATCAGTTCAGAACATGAGTCTTCACTTAAATCTTTGAAAACATATCAACCGACAATGCTTACAAATGGCATTGTGTCTTTATATCCTGCAGTCATCCTGATTTAAACAGTGGGGGAGGCAAAGCCTATCCAATGAGGCTCAGAAGCATAACCTGGAACACAGATCTGTAATCTCTGCGCTGCTTATTCTAAGTAATGGCAAATATTCCAATGCTAGTTTGATATTCTACATAGACACATACTACATAGCTGCTACATTGATATTCTACATAGTCACACACTGCATATCTGCTACACTGATATTCTACATAGTCACATACTGCATATCTGCTACATTGATATTCTACATAGTCACACACAGCGTATCTGCTACATTGATATTCTACATAGTCACATACTACATATCTGCTACATTTAAATTCTACATAGTCACACACTGCCAATCTGCTAGTTTGACATTCTACAGTCACATATTACATATCTGCTACATTGATATTCTACACAGTCACGTACCACAGATCTGCTACATTGATATTCAACAGTCACATACCACATATCTGCTCATTTGATATTCTACAGTCACACATTGCATATCTGTTAGTTTGATATTCTGCACTGTTACATAGGATCATAGAAGATTACTAGGCAATCGACCTGCAGGTCATTTCAAGCCTAGCCAGTTCATCCCAATGTAACACTATAGAAATGTTAGTTAATACTCAAGATTGCATTTAATAATGACTGCCCATGTCCAGGTGGGTTGTAGGTGCTATTCCTGGTAAGAATTTATGGTGCCCCATCCACTTGTCCAGGTTCCTTTTGAACAGTGTCATAGAGATGCTCTGTTTCACATGAAAAGGCAAGTTTGATATACTACAGTCACACAGTAGATATCTGTTAGCTTAATATTCTACACTGTCAAATACCACATATCTGCTAGTTTGATATTCTATGCAGTCACACACAACATATCTGTTAGTTTGATAGTCTACATTATCAGATACTATATATCTGCTAGTTTGATATTCTGTACTCTCAGATATAACATATCACTAGTTTGATGTTCTACACAGTCACACAATGCATATTTGACATTGTCTTGTTTTGATCATGTTCCTTTAATGTTTATACTCGAAAAAATTGCAATTTCCTAGGCTCATTATTAACTTGACATGCACAGTCATTTATTTTCATCAAATTACAAGCACACTTTCTGCAATCAGCCAAATGGATTATTTCTATACATGACCATGAAATCATGATTCACATATGTATTTCAGTTAACAATCATTATTAGTTTTATGTTTTAATTCAAAACACTTCCAGGAGTCTGCTTATAGTATGGGGATTATGCTATTTAAATGATAGAGTTTATTCTTCAGTCTAGAGCAGTCTATTTTAATTTTAATTTAAAACACGGCAGGTGTTGTGAGTCACACAGACATGCAATTCTTTCTTCCTTACTCATCCATAGAAGTAGAATCGTAGATTCATCCAGCACAAAGCCAACAAATATTGATCATATTTAACATGTCATGCAATTGCACTTAAAAAGAAAAAAAAAAGCACTACAGTCATCTTCATTGCAAGGCATTCTTGGAATTGTATGCATTCCCCATGATAAGTAATAGTAAAGTAACATGACTTTATTCCCAATCATATAAGATTTTCATTTGGGAGATACCACGACTTACTGACTGGAATCTTTAGACCAATTTCATTGGCCCATTAAAGTAAAAAAATACCAAAACCAACCTTGTAATCACTTAATCACTTCCCAAACACAGTGCACAAATGAATATGATAACGACAACGCTGGCATTAAAAAAAGGCTGATTCCTTAGCAAAACAATTGAAAAATCTGGGTTGCAGCTTTAAAATTTTCAAAATTCTACAATAAATAGCAGACATATTAAATTTTATAAAAAGCTGCCAAACGTTTCAGTGTTGCAGACTTTTCTAATATCGTACTATGTGATTATGGGCTCCACAGATGCAAAATAAATAAATAAATAAATTGTGAAAATAAAAAATTACCTGTGACCTAAGTAATCTAAAATATTCCAATATAAGGATGATGTACCAAAAGCAAAAAGTTTTCATTCAGCTTATTTACTATATATGGTTCACATTTACTGGCAGATGGTTTTCTTTATCTGCTGAGACTGAGTATTTAGTGTTGTGTACCCCTAGTAGACCCCTTTATTTCCCCTTTGTACTAATGAATCAGGAAATGAAGATAAGAACTGTGGGCCATTCAGCCATCAACTGTGTGAACTGGAGAATTAATATACCAGAGTTTCATGGCAGGTGGGGAGCACCCTACCAAGCCCTGGCATGCAGGGTTAGATGTTCAGCATGGCTTCCACACAATGAAAAGTAGCCTAATAGTTCTGTGCAGCCATAGCTGTTTCAACTAACATCCTATGTAGTGCTCTTTTCTCCCCACCCTGAAATTAAAAAAAAAAGTTAGTTTACCCTCTCTGGTACTTTGGCATAACACTTCATGCCTGCCAGATCTATGATCTACCCACTTCCTAACCCACTGACCTTGCACAACCTCAAGTAATGTGTGTGGGTAAGGTGTGGCAGCGTTCAAGCATGAGTGGCTGTCCGCATGAGCTGTAAGACACTTGAGTCCCTGCCTTTGAGACAGTTGGTTTTAAGCACTCGGAGCAGACCCATCCAACTCACACTCACTACCACCTTCTAGCCACAGCCGTTATATTTACCTTGCTTGTATCTGCTCTAGAAAGAGCAATTGTCAGCTGTCTGGAACACAATTATCTTCTATGAGACTTTTGTCTCTGAGTAGCTGGAATTCAAGCAATTGAAGGAAATCCCCAAGAAATCCCATCACTGATAAATGTGCTCATCTTTTTAGCTTCAGACTATATGAAAGAAACTAGTGCACTGGCAAAAGTACTGCTGTTTCTCCAAAGACCTTATTTTTTTCCAACATAATCCCCATCTTGTCTCAACCATAAAGAAAAGAATCACAAATTAGATGACATTTTTAAACAGTAGCCCAGCGATTTGGCATAGAAAACATTTTACATAGGTTGCTTGATGTTCCTATTATAAAATCTGAAAACAATACTGTGGATGCATTTATGTGAGTCAGCATAACATGTCAAATTTGGCATTCTTTTTTGTGCCTCAGATGAACATGTGTTGTCCTGTGGAAAAAAATATCAGCCGGGAGTAGCACCTGGAGTGCATTATATAGGAATATCGTAAAGCCTGCCCACATAGACAGTTAATATAAATAATAATAATAATAATAATAATAATAATAATAATAATAATAATAATAACATACATGCATGAATCACAGTTATTGAACTGAATAACTGAAGTGTTACTGGTCTATCCAAACATAAACTTCTAAACTACACTAAATTCCTACACACCCTGGCACATTAATAACCATGTTTCTCAGCCCTTTTTCATCAACAGCATCATATTTGTGAAATTCTGGAAAACTGCACATTTTATTTTAAATGTTTTCTTTTTCAACATTATTTGGTAACATCTACATAGTAGCAATCTCAGAGAAACAGCAGAATAGATGCATTCCTATTAAGATTTCTCATAACAGCTGTAAAAGAATAAAACAGTCCCTCAAATGATTGTGTGTGTGTGTGTGTGTGTGTGTGTGTGTGTGTGTGTGTGTGTGTGTGTGTGTGTGTGTGTGTGTGTGCGTGTGTGCATGTGTGTGTGTGCGTGTGTGCGTGTGTGCGTGTGTGTGTGTGTGCATGCTGGGGACACTCAGGCACATTCTCAGAGAAAGGGAGTTTTCCTACCACATGAAAAAATACATTTCTTAACGTTTCCTCTGTATACTAGTTCTGAGTGACTATAATTTCTGCTTCCTTTAGCAATGGAAACATGAACAGTACACCCTCAACTCTATCAGTCTAAAAATCTTCCCCTTGAACACATGATCCTCCCCACCACAACCTCCTCCAGATATTATTTTCACAACTCATGTTCATGTCTGAATGCAGCTTGCTGGACTGACATACAGACATAACTCCACTACAGTGCCAAAAGATGGCTATGCTGTCACAGATTTGAAAGCAGCAGGGACACGGTCATCAGATGACTGAACAGCGTCCCTTTATAGCTGTGCAAGATGTCACCACCACCACTAAAGCTATACTGAGAAAAAGTAGCAAGAGATTTATACTCTATATGTATATGTATATATATATATATATATATATATATATATATATATATATATATATATATATATATATTATTATTTTTTTTCCGTGTGTTGCTGGTGCTTTAAAACTGTACTTCCTAGAGTATATAGTAGAATTCATTCTGGCACTATGGAAACTCATCATTTTAATCCCTTTCACGGGATACCCATGAGCCAATGTCGGTCATTTATCATGTGTTGACGTATTCATTTTAGGAAGAACAAGCCAAGTGCATATTAATCCATCCACTGTCTAACACATTTCTAGATAACTAAAACACAGCAGGTTGCTTGAACAAATTAGCTGACTCCAGCACAGCAATTTCTGAACTGGGCAGACAAGGCAGAAACCATAGCCAAGTGTCTTCCCACACTGATTCCATGATGTTCCTGCTGGCTCCTTTCCATTGCTAAGAAGATGAATATTAGTTTCTGTTTTCTGTTCTAATATGTGGCTGGGTAACTGTAGTACAGTTATTTCTAGGTACAGCCTGACCAACAGGGTCAGACAAAAAGACATTCTGCTTAAGCTAAAAGTCTGATGTCACACAGAAGTATAAAACCCTGGCCGCAGTACCTCTTTACTGACAGATTATCCCTGAATCGGTCACAGTTCCAAAATAAGCAGTACTGTAGCTGTCTAATTAGTGGTCAGTGTCAGCCTTTCCACGTCCTAACTCACATTTATACATGGTGAGTTTTAGTGGGGCATTTCATACAATGGTTGACAGCAGGAGATGTCTAAGGGCTCCCTGAAGGTAAATGTAGAGGGCAGTGTGTGCCATGATTGTCTTTGCAGCAGCAATAAGGGCATGTTAGCTGAAAGGTGTGATAACAATCATTAAGCAGGATGCAGAGCTTGGTTACAGATTAAAATATCTGGATAACATGAGCAACTCTCATGGCTCACTAAACTGTTCCCGAAACTAAGTTTCTTGAAAAGTAAATATTTAGGGGCTAACAATCAGATGGAGCTAAAAGATGCAATCTGGGTGTAACAGTAGTAATAAAACAAAATAAAAATCTAGCACGGCTAGACTTTCTATTGTGTGGAAAGTCTAAAAAGAACATTGTAAAAAGAAAAAAGTCATGGACATTCAGAACTGCCATACAGCTGAAACACCTGATGTCCTTAAAGGGTCATTTGCATATATCCCATGTTGATTCTAATACAAGAGGTTTAACACAGTGGAAAGTCTAGCCTTGCTAGATTTTTCTTATGGTTTTTATTTGTTTTTTCTGTGTGACCTTTTTACTCATTACTTTAATTTAAATAAGATATAGCAACTTAGCATGCCCAAAGTGATAAAATACTTATGTAAGTGCAAGGCCATCATGATATGTTAACACCTTATAAAAAGCTGCACCTAACAAAAGGACCTACATTGTTTGGTAAAAGTCAAGCATACAAATTCAAGTTTATTTATTGTTAAAGAAAAAAAAAAAAAAAGCAAGCAAAATAAATATAAACAGAGATTGATCTTTGCTTGATTTATGATTTCAAGGCTATCTAGTTTATTTTTGAGATCCTGACAGCCACAATTTTTGGACTTATAGAAAATAAGAAGTTATTTGAATTTTTGATGCATTGCAAATCATAAGACACTACAAATATTTAGGTTTATGTCCAGTCACTTAAGACCACCTTAAAATTCTGCTAAAGTGTCCACTAAACTCATTTTCAAGATGATATGTCGACAGATCTCCTCTATGAGGAAAGCTGTTGATGTGCACTTCTCACCTGCCACTATCTGTCTCTCAATATTCATAGATTCATAGATTCATAGATTAGTACTAAGCTAACTGCCCTTGCAAGCCATTTTAAGCTTAGCCAATTATCCCTTGTGAGGCTCAAACCCTGCACCTTGTGTTTGTAAGGCAAACACCTTAACCATTAGGCCACCCTCCCAACCCTTAAATTTAGGTTCATAGGTTAGTACTAAGCAAACTGCCCTTGCGAGCCATTTTAAGCCTAGCCAATTATCCCTTGTGAGACTCAAACCCTGTACCTTGTGCTTGCAAGGCAAACACCTTAACCATTAGGCCACCCTCCCAACCTGTCATCACTTTTCAGCCAATATGGCAAATTGTCTGCATTTCAGCCATTTTATAACTGTGAAATTATAGTAGCCCTTCACAAAACTGTATATCATGTTCTAGGTGATGTGGAACATTTGTGTTTTCATCTACATCTACTTGCATATCAATTGTAATGGTTCTCACTTCTACACAACTCACATACATTACTGCTTAACTCTACAACAATCTCATCATAATTACATATATTATCTCAACAACAGCATTGTTCTACAGACATGATACAACATGCTCATATACCTCCCACAAATCTCTTTACGATGCTATCCTTATGTGCGATCAGCTCATCCAACAGCAAGTCATGTTTCTCCAATTTTTCAATATCAAGACGTAACTCATAAAAGCATAAAAACACAAAAAAATACCCCCTGTACCCCACAAGTATACGACTACCACTCACACACCCATTACATTTATATGAACTCCAGAATCGCAGTGCATTGAGGGAAAGTGAAAAAATGCATTGCACTAAGAGCTCACTGCATATAAATCATGTGATTATAACAAACTACAACAAAGCAAAATCGAGGAAAAAGCTTGAAGAGGAATGTCTTGATGAGTAGCTATGCCCATTGACATCTTGCTGACATAAGTCATTCCCAACTGGGGAGGTACCATCAAGAGATACACACAAAAAGTGCTGTAGTCCCAGAGGACTTACTGAGCTACAGTGACAATTGATGCATAAACGTTTAAATCATTACACTTGGGGTGGCTTGTGCTACTGGGTTGCAGGACTGCAGCCCCCCCCCACCAGCTGTACAAAAGAAAAGAAATTAATAAAAAACAAAAAAAAAAAAAAAACAAAAGAAAAATAAATAAAAACAAACACAAGTCCCGGAAACTTGCAGTATTTCCAGAGTCCTGACTGCTGGTAAGACAGTCCAGACTTGGAAGACAGCCTGCAACAGCAAAGATCCCAGAAGGTAACTGCATAGGGGATCAGCCCGCAGTGTGTGTGTGAGTGTGTATGTGAAATGCCCCAGTAGCTAAAAAGAAGTCAGGAAATATTCCTGGTGGCTAGTCTCAAACCCTGTGCTTTGGGAGAAGTTAGCAAATGCTTGAATTCCCTACCCACCACCACTTGTGAAATTTTTGCCTCATTTTTGTTCTATTCCTCATAAAATCTGCAGTTTTCTGAATTTTGCATTCACTAAATAATGACAGGCATTTCAACTTCAGACTTCATATTCTTCAGAAAGTACATGGTAACACAAACCCTTTTATTCTAGCAGTTTTCTGTTTATAAGATCAATATTTGAAATCTGTCCTATTTTTGGGGTTGAATTCCCCCATTATTGACTTTGTCTTGGTGTTTTGTGCAAAGAAGTTGAGAGCTATGGTGAGAACTGAATTCACTAAATGATAGCCATTTAAGTTTCAGACTACTTGTCTTTCAAGAAACAGCTGATTTGGCATAGCGGTATGTTGTTCTGATTGTAGTGCACAGGGTCTTGGGTTCAAGAATTGGCAGTGAAATGCATGGTGGTACCACAACATTTTATTCTACCAACTTTCCAAGATTATGCAAGCAATGTTTAAAATGTGCCCCTAGTTTTTGGGCTTTTGTCCCCCCCCCCAATAAAGTTTGACTTTTTCCAGATTTCTTGTGCTTCAAAGTTGAGAGATACAGTTGAGTGTCAAGTGCATTTTAGAAGGAGATGCGAGCTTGAAGAGAAATTTAGTGCTGCTTATGCTGTGGCTGCTTGCAATGTTAAAAGCACAACGATAGTGTACTTGCTTTTGATGCAGAAGACTCTGGGTTCTACTCCCACAGTATATAGATGGATTACTGCTACTGTACTGTGTTGTACTTTTAAAGGGGGTGGATGCTGCAGTCCTGATAATGTCCTCTTTGGCGGAGATACCTAGTAATGATGAACATGTTATCCGTTTGCCATCAATTCCCTATTGCAATATTACTAGCTTATAATTTTTGTAATGTAGCATAGGCAATTTATTCCTTAAGGGCAACAGGCACTTTATTTGTAGATGAAACAATTAAATATAAAGTTGTGTGCTAGCAGCAACCTCTTCATTAGTTACAGATCTCTTTAATGTGGAATTATTTAGATGACATTTACTCCTGTAGGGATTGTGCATATTTACTGATACTGGTGGACTGCAGAAGTTTGAGTAGACGTTTATGATGGAAAGGTTCTGAACTGGGCAGTTTTGTCATTATTGGTGCATGCATTCTGTTTCATTGTTTACTGGAAAAATGTTCAAAACAATACATTTAAAATGCCCTCTAACAACTGCACTGTATTATACAAGGAATATAATTTAATACAATCAGGAAGGTGTATCAAAGAACACATGTATGTTTCCCGTGCAAGGGGCCTATGATTTGAAAACAGCCCAAAGTTTATCTTTATCTATCACTGATCAGATGTATTTTCTTTGAATGTGGGTTTTGATGCTGTTTCAATGAATTTGAGTTTGAAGGGCAGAGGAGTTTTAATGCTAAGTCTATTTTCATTGTAAAACTGCATTGCTTTGTTTAGCAGATGTCTATTAGTGTTTGTGTTGTAAAATGTAAAATAAAATTTTTAAATGAAATCCAAATCATCATAGAACTAAAGCAGTATGCACATTACAGTGTTTATGGTAATTGTGGTGAAATAGCCAAGTAATGGGACATTGGAATAGCTAACCGACCAAAAGGGAGATAGCGTACCAAAATACAACTCCAAAAACCAAGAAAATAGGTACACACACAAAGCACCAAACATTTGGTGCTTTGTGTGTGTGTGTGCCTATTTTCTTGGACATTGGAATAGCTGCAGAGGGGAATGCCCCATTCGACTATGATTTTGTGAGGGGGGAAGGGTGGCAAACTCAGCCCTGACTGAACTATACCTCTCAACTGTTCAGATTTTTGCAGAATGAATAGATTTTTGCTTCTTATTTTTGGATTGTTCCTCATAACATGTGTGGTTTTCTGGCAAATCGTTTAGGAATGAAGTCACTAAATAATGACAGACACTGAGTTTCAGACTTCATACCCTTCAGAAAAATGCATGCTAAAGCACAATCTGTTATTCTGTCAACTGCCTAAGTTTATACAAGAGCAAGTTTTAGTACTGTTTGCATGTTCTCCCAATATATTTGGCCTTGTCCAGATTTCCTGCATTAAGAGGTTGAGAAGTATGAGCAAATAAATCGCTTTATAGAATTAGGTATATCCAAACCTCTCAACTGTCCCCAATTTTAGGTATTGAAATGCATATAACAGTATTTGTAATAAAGGACAGGAACACAGTATTTTCAGAAGCTCATTACATTTGTTGGAGACTTACAGTCATCTTTGCAGGCTTTAACCATAAACTAAACAGAATGCCAATATATCATGTGTGGTCCACAACCTGTGCACTAATCATTTAAGTAATTTATCTTGAGCTTGTTTCTTGTTTGCTATTAATTTTTTACTTTGATCATGTTTTCCACATGAAACAAGTAGATAGCTGTTGCCAGGCAGCAGGTCTTTTCTGGCTAAGAAACATTTTTATAACTGGGGGTATCACAGAGATTGCTACTTTCAGCATGTTACTTGGTACTTTTATAAAGCTGAATATAAATTATAATTAGAACTGCAGTGCAAGGAGAAGTGATTTGAGTTGAATGCTGCTTGTTTTTTTATACTTGATTTTGACTGGCATTCCAGCAATGTATTTAAAAAGTAATTTCTTTTTTCATGCCTTCACAACCTTTTTGTTTCCATCTAGATATTAACTAAGCTGTCATGTTGAAAATGCATTGAAATATTTTTTTTCTTCTACACTTCATTTTGTCTTGATTGGTCTCTCATAATGACAGTTTGGCACCCAGGGTAGCATATTTAATTAAAGTCCCAGTTTTTTGCGGTTTTTAGGATAGCCCCACCCCTTCTAGTTGGCCACACCCCTTCCCATTGGCCCCACTCACTCAGCTGTCTCCTGCAGCCCCCTTTGATTTGAAGCCTCCAGCCACCACTGCACTACACCTCAGCTGTTGCAGAAAACACTGCAACATAAGAACATTGAGAGAACAGATCACTGGTATTTACTGTTGGCACAATATTCCATCAAAGGTTAGTCAGTCAATCAATCAATCAATCAATCAATCAATCAATCAATCAATCAATCAGTCAATTGTTGTCTAAGTTGACTACCCTACTAGTGGACAAAGTATGATTTTCCTGCACTGAGAAATAAGCCAAGGTAGGGGTGAGGTCCTACTAACTTCTCTGAAATATGTCCAATATTCTGAGCAATTCCTGTAATAAGAGTCTCAGAACTTCACCAAGCACAGTATTGTACAAGCTAGCATATATAATTGTTAGAATGGAGAATAAAATGGTATATTTCTTTAATCATATCATTTGGCACAAATAATTTTGCTTCTAATATTCTCATAAAGTGATAAAAACATCACAGCAGATGATTCTGAGGAAGATGATGGTGGATTATTAATAAGGGTTTCAGTCTCCCAACATTATGTTCTGTGGTTCAATCTCAACCTTTGGCCACTGCCTGTATGGGGCTGCAAGATGAAACAAACACCAGGTAGGATATAGGAACACAGAGAAGACAGAAAGTTTAATGCATTTAAAGGATGAACTAAACTAGCTTATTATCTTCTTCTGCCAAATAATGTAATGTATTCCTGTTTACTCCCACCAATAAAATGTCAGTCAACTACCTAGTGTAAACTGTCCATATAGACTACATCTATTCTTGGCCCCCTGTGGCCGAAATTATGAGTGAAAAGGTTGAAAAGGTCCTGAGATGGACCAGTTGTTGACTTACCTAGTTAACAAACAGATTAAGTTATACTAAACAGAGAGATACAATTAAAGACTGTTAATTGATATATGGAGTACAAGTAGTGTTGCTTAGTCTTAAAAATACAAAGCCACATGTTTCCCATTTCCAGATGAATAAGTTTCCTTCACATTGTCAAGTGACAATACTAATGGCTCCTTTTATTCATTCACTCACACTTTCATTTCTTTATCCAGATGGAGATGCAGTCTGTTACATCTAAAAACAGAGAAATGAAGTCTGGATAGGATGG
Source organism: Protopterus annectens (assembly GCF_019279795.1). Taxonomy (NCBI): domain Eukaryota; kingdom Metazoa; phylum Chordata; order Ceratodontiformes; family Protopteridae; genus Protopterus; species Protopterus annectens. The sequence continues at coordinate 21,484,767 of NC_056733.1, forward strand.
CAGTCTACTGTAGGACACACTTTGTGTGTGGCATGGCAACATTACTCAGTGCAACCCCCTTAGTACTACATCACAGTTTCTGTGTACAAATGAGAGCACCAAGATATGCTTTTCTTTACATTAAACCACTTTACCAGTTGGCTGTTAGAAAGAGCATTACAGTCTGTTAATGTGTATTATCTAAATTATATAGAAAAAACAAGAAAGTGACCTCATAGATGTTTTGGACAAGGAGGCCAGTTCATTTGCTTAAGATCAGATCCAGTTATAAAAATATTGACACCAAGTCAGAGCTCAGCAGTCTATCTGGTGCTCAAGAAATTTTGATGATTCCCACACTGCTTTCTAACATTTTTTACTAATTTATAGAGTAAGCATACAAAATATATTTCTGTAACTGTTGGAGATTAGCTGTATCCCATGTGTTAATAAGAGCTTCTTTCAGAATGGTTTGCTGTTTCAGTCTACTCCTCCCTTAGTAATGACTTCTTCTATTAATGAATTTAATTAAAGTCCCAATTTTTGCATTTATTTAGCATAGCCTCACCCCTTTCTTGTTGGCCACACCCCTCCCTATTGGCCCCACCTATTCGGCTGTCTCCTGCAGCCTCCCTTTGATTTGAAGCCACCACTGGGCTACACCTCTTTAGAGTACTTGCATGCCTTTGGTAATATTGTACAAAGCCACTCCAATAGCTTTAGCCGTGGGCTATACTACCAATTGGATAACAATATTGCACAGTAATAATTGGACACCCTTTTAAGGGCCTTAATGTTGTTAGTTGTTTGTTGCTTCAGTCTACTCCTCCCTTAGTAACAACTTCTTCCATTAATGAATTAATGTTGTTAGTTGTTTGTTGCTTCAGTCTACTTCTCCCTTAGTAATGACTTCTTCCATTAATGAATTAATGTTGTTAGTTGTCTGTTGCTTCAGTCTACTCCTCCCTTAGTAATGACTTCTTCCAGTAATGAATTAATGTTGTTAGTTGTTTGTTGCTTCAGTCTACTCCTCCCTTGGTAACAACTTCTTCCATTAATGAATTAATGTTGTTAGCTGTTTGTTGCTTCAGTCTGCTCCTCCCTTAGTAACAACTTCTTCCATTAATGAATTAATGTTGTTAGTTGTTTGTTGCATCAGTGTACTCCTCCCTTAGTAACTACTTCTTCCATTACTGAATTAATGTTGTTCTCCTGCTTCAGACATGGTGACTTTTCTGTTCTTTGCTAACTCATCAAAATTCAGATTCCATTTTCATGCACAGTTATTTTGTAAGGAAACAATACCATTTCCAGTAAACGACCAGTTATCTAATACAGAAACAAGAGAGAAACTTTTTTTAATGAAATTTGTGTGGACATTTTTGTCTTGACCATCCAGATTATCATCACTGTCTTGCTCTATATGTAAGTTTATCTTAGACTTGTGTTTTCTCTTAGAAATAGATAGAAACTAGAAAGATTAGACTAAGTGTTTTCCTGTGATGTTAGAACTGTACTACTGAATTACTTTAAGCATTTCTCCGTGATCGCTGAACTCTTGACTAGCATTGTGTAGTAAAAGTATTGTCTTGTGTTTTGACTATTTGTTATTAAATATTTTTAAACCCTTTCAACTGTGGCTGTTTTTGTAGAGATAATTTAAGCTCTTTAGAGTACTTGCATGCCTTTGTTAAAATTGTACAAAGCCACTCCAATAGCTTTGGCCGTGGGCTATACTACCAATTGGATAATAATATTGCACAGTAATAATTGGACACCTTTTTAAGGGCCATTGAGTAGCTGATAAATATTAGTAGGTGGTGGCAGTTGGTACTACCATATAGTCTGGGAAAAAGGGGCACAGCTGGAGAACCTGTGCCAGCCTTTCCCAGGAGTGTCTGTGTGGTTGTATAAACTCTTATTAAAGTTTGTGTGTGTGTGTGTGTGTGTGTGTGTGTGTGTGTGTGTGTGTGTGTGTGTGTGTGTGTGTGTGTGTCAGGTACTTGGGCAGAGACACGAAGCACTGGTTGGACAGAGAGGATGCTGGAGGTTTAAGCTTGCCCACTAGACTGAGATCTGGACCCTATAGCTGCGCCAGTGGGGAGTCTTATTGGTGACCTGGAGAGGAAGGGAGCAACCAGCCCCGGACTGACTGTGATCTCTGTGTGCTCTTAGAGGAAATTGCCCTTTACTGTGTGTATTGGTTATCCATTCCTCATATATGAGACGCCCCTCACTGGTGTTAGTGGTGAGGATTGAGGCTCCTTGATTGCTGGGCCAGGGCACGGGCATCACATATTAATTATTAACAATTAATTGTTGTGTCTCTTGAATTGTCCAATTAATATGTGATGCCCATGCCCTAGCCCAGCAATCAATGAGCCTCAATCCTCACCACTAACACCATTGAGGTGCCTCTCATATAGGAGGAAAGGATAACAAATACACACTGTAAACCATCTCTGAAAATTTTAGAATTTAATTTTTCTGAAATACTAAGTATAAAAGCAGAACTATATCCATAAAAAACACACACAATAATGGCTCTTCCCACCAAAAAGTTCCGTATTAGCTGCAACTGGAAGTAGAGATGTAGAATTATGTGAAAACTCATGCTTTATTCCATTAAGTGGTGTTTCATTCTGGCACTTGTATGTTAGAAAATAGAGACAAACTGCAACAGTAAATAATCTGTGTGCAGTGGTCTTTAACACAGCCAGTTATGAATAAACAATGTCTGTAGTTCATAGCCTACTGTCACTACTGCCTCTCTGCTTGTCATTTGATAAAACACCTAGCCTGCTCCTGCTACTGTTTCAGTCCATTTCAGCAGTACGACTAGTTTTATATATACAACAGTTTTTTTTCAGCAATTTTGCAATAGAAATGAAACTCTCCTTCTTCCTCACATAGTCGTGTTCACTACAAAGAAAATATTTTTCACATTTTGCTCTGTGATTTAAATGTAAATATTCACAGTAGCTTTAAACATCCAAGTTCAAATACATATCTAGAGCCATTTAAGCCCTGTATCCTGTGATGAAAAGGAATCCCTAGAACAAGCTAAAAAGTATAGAATATACACAACAAATTTCAGTTTTCCCACGCAGGAAGTTTCCTCTCAAGCCATGAGGGTTGGGGGGGGGATGTGTCTTGTATGAGAATTTTGTATCAGTGGGTTTCCAGCTATGTATGTCATTTATGGCACAGCAGCGCAGCACAGAGCCCCCCTTTCCCATCTGGTCATGAGAGGGCAATGGGCATCTGTGAGGTGGTTCTTTTCACCCTTGCATTTTCCCTGCTTTCTTGGGCCACTGGACTGGCTTGGTGGTTGGGGAGTGAGTCGTTCAAATGCTGCCCCCTTCAGTGAATAATGTGCTGCAGGGGACCTTGGTTGGACAAGCCAGGAAGGAATGGTGAATACGCTACCTAGAATAGGCTGTCCATATGTTGGTTTCAGTTTGTAACACTGTCTTTGCAATAATTTTTGTTTTGTGATGTTAAATAGTCATTGGTTGTGGCAAATAAGAGACACTCTTCCAAGAATGACATATGGAGCTAGCTAACCACCAGAGAAGACATTCTTCCCTGGTCCCAGCTGCCTCAGAGATAACTTCCTCCATGGGAAAAAGGATAATTTCCCCTAGAACAAGTTAAAAAAAGTTAAGAATGGCTGATTCTATTAACATGCTAAAGTACAAACTGGTCAAATAATAAGGGGGTCAAAAAGAAACCTCCAAAATACTGTTGAAACAAAGTAGTAAAGATAAGTTGATTAAATATAAAAATACTTAAAGGGCGTGACCATTTTTGAAGAAATCTGATTCAAGATGAAGGCCTATATGAGAGAATTATGGCATGTTTTATTTATTGCATTTTATTTTGGTGCTTTAATAATTCCGCTAAAATGCAAATGCATCTCTTTGTTGGGGAAAACTCAGAAATAAAACTTTCAGTAAAAAGTAATAAGTCCAGCACCAAAAACTAAAGTGAAAATCAAGAGGAAAGAACAATGAACCGAATTGCGAAAGGTTACCATAAGACTTCATGGTAACCAATTCTGATTCAAAGACAGCTCTGCCATGGTGCTGAAACATGAAGACTTGCAGCACCACGAAGGGCTGGCCCTGAGGCCATGCTAAATGCTAATGAGACATTCCAGAGGGAGAGGCATATGCTAATTAGCCAAGCGCTCTCCCTCACATCTTTTTGTGGTAAGCCATTTATGCAGCCATTCCTGGTTGTTCGTGGTAATGAACATGGCCAAAAGCTCATTTTCATCCATCACAGTACAGATAAGTTCCAAGAGTTTGGTGGATAGGTAGTGGGGGTGTATGCGCATTCATATATGAGTGGGGCTACATTTGTGAGAGCATGTGTGACTGTGTGTGTCTGCCTGAGAGGTTGCAGTATGGGTTTAGGTAGGGTAGGTGTGTGTGTGTGTGTGTGTGTGTGTGTGTGTGTGTGTGTGTGTGTGTGTGTGTGTGTGTGTGTGTGTGTGTGTTGGGGGGGGGGGTTAGACCGCTGTCATACCTCCACATTCTCACAATACCAATGAGCAAATCTTACCACATTAGGAAGGGCCACTAAATACCAGGGATAACTGCAAAGATGTGGAACAAAAAGGAACACTAGAAACCAGGGATAACTGTAAAGAAGTGGGTGAAAGGGAACACTAGGCACCAGGGTAACCCTACAGACATGGGTTGCGAGGACATTAGATACCAGGGATAACACTTTAAAAATATACCTCAACAGTACTTAAATATGACATTGGATAGAGAGAACGCTAGACATCAGAGATATCTTTATGATCGTGCCCTAATCGCGCTTAAACATGGGTTTGGAGGGAAATACCTCACTAAAAGAATCACAGGCCTAAAGCAGATGCCCTATGCTGACCGCCTTAAAAAACTCCAGCTATACTCTGTTGCATATCATCTACTCAGAGGCGATCTTTGCTTAACATACAAGGCCATGTCAAACCCAGAGCTGTTGGACATGCTACACTTAAAGAAATCCCAGTCTCTCAGAGCCACACACTCCAGGGATCTAAACCTTGTCATCACAATAAACAAAACATGCTGGAGGTATAGGTTCCTGTCTCAGAGACTCCCCAGACTCTGGAATAGACTGCCCATACATGTTAAGCAGAGTGCCTCTTTGGCCCTCTTCAAAAGGAACCTTGACGATTGGATGGGAGAAAGGAAATTAACCCCGGGGATCACATCAGTCACCCTACTTGACAGGGGTCCAGGGAAGTAAATAGTGTGAGAAGAAATAGCTAGGGAATTGTTATGGCTAGGTTTGTATAGGCCCTAGGTCTGATAGCCTAGTACCAACCTATGAACCTATAAACCTGTGAGCACTAGCACCAAGGTAACTCTACAGACATGAGTTGCAAGGCCATTAGATACCAGGGATAACACTTTAAGAATGTACCTCGACAGTACTTATGACATTGGATGGAGAGAATGCTAGACACCAGAAATATCTTTATGATTGGTTCATAGGTTCATAGGTAGGTACTAGGCTATCGGCCCAAGGGCCTAAGTAAGCCTAGCCAGCAAGGTACCATAGCTTACGCCACCCAAGAAAGTTATTTTCCTGTGCCACTGTCCAGCAGAGACACAGAAGTGATCCCCGGGGTGTATTTCCTTTTTCCCATCCACTCATCAAGATTTTTCTTGAAGAGTGCTAATGAAGAACTTTGCTTGACATAGATGGGTAGCTTGTTCCAGAGTATAGGAAGTTTCTGGGACAGGAATCTATCCTTCGAGCATGTCCTGTTTATTGTGGTGACAAGGTTTAGGTCCCTAGAGCGTGTAGCTTGGAGGGATTGGGATTTCTTTAGGTGTAGTATGTCCAGCAGCTCTGGGTTTGACATAGCTTTATATGTTAGGCAGAGAGTAGGTGATATGCTATGGAGTAAAGCTGGTGTTTTTTGCTCTAATGGTGCTTAAACATGGGTTGGAGGGAATACTAGACACCAGAGATATTTTTATGATTGTGCTTTAATGGTGCTTAAACATGGGTTGGAGGGAACACTACACACCAGAGATATATTTATGATTGTGCCTTAATGGTGCTTAAACATGGGTTGGAGGGAACACTAGACATCAGAGATATCTTTATGACTGTGCCCTAATGGTGCTTAAACATGGGTTGGAGGGAACACCAGCACCAGGGATATCTTTAGGATCGTGCCTTAATGCTGCTTAAACATGGGTTGGAGGGAACACTACACACCAGAGATATCTTTATGATTGTGCCTTAATGGTGCTTAAACATTGGTTGGAGGGAACACTAGACACCAGAGATATCTTTATGATTGTGCCCTAATGGTGCTTAAACATACTACCACTAGACACCAGAGACAGCATTACATAAAAGATAAAGGTAAAAAAAAAATTACATTAGAATGTAGTGGGAAAAGGTTTTGAATCCTGCACTTTTAAAGTAGTAAATATTAGCACTGACCCACTGCACTAACTAATATGCCAGTATAACATCCATTTTATTCTATATAGTTGCAAGAGAGGTGAGTGTCTCCATGTGGGGAAGAGGCTTCAGAAACAAAAAACTCAGTAGGAATGTTAGATGATACCAAGGAGAATTTTTGAAATGTGATTTGGAGTCACTTAAGAAGTTAACAGAGCAACAAGTCAGCATTAGAGTGCAGTTTTTGCACAATAAGTATGAACCCCTAATGTCTGGCATTATTGACTGACTAATAATCTGTGATTTCCAAGTGTCAGAAAACCAAAGGAGCCATTGTGGACATTCTAACAACTCAGGGACATGTATGGGGTATGAAGTCTGTGTTTGTGTTTGAATTGTGAAATATTTAATGGAGAGGGGGCTGTGCCTTTACCAAAATGATGCACGGAACGACAGTGTTAACTACCACAGAAAAGCTCTGATCTAATCTCGTGATAGTTGTCAGCAATTCAGAGACATGCAAATTAACAAATAATGACGCTTTTCCTTATTGTGGCTAATTTGTCTCCAAATCACAGATTCCCACATTATGTAAACAGTTACTTTTTACCACAACTCTTAACATGAGTGATGGGGCTGTTTCTTAATTCCTTGGGAATGTCAGAAACATTGCAGTATTTGGTTAAAATCAATTACAACATAAGATGACCAACAGTATTTACACAGAGCAGATCAGGAGATAAGTTGATTATATGATAAATAACATATATCGCTATGTTATGTATATGGTTAAGAACATGCAGCCATGTCAAGTTACAGTTATTTAATAAATGAACCATTTAATTTCAGTGAACCTCTAACCCACAGTTTTAGCTTTTCCTTCTACAGGACAAGAATGAATACAAGCAGAAGTAACTTTGAATTACACTTCCACTTAAAAGAAAAATGACTAAATAAAATGTATGACTTAAAATGTTTAGTTGGGTGGGAAGAAATATAAGACAGTAAAAATACTGGCCACTATCCAGCATACAAAGGAGCTTGATGACACAGTAGAGCTGAGTTTTGAAAGTTGCTTTAAAATGAACCTACTGTGTAACTCAGCCGTACAGTTGAATGAAAGCTTGCAGCATTGCATAAAGTGGAACACTGAGGGAGGCAAAGGTAAAAAAAAACAAAAAACAACTGTAGTGTAAATAAGTAAATTACTGCCAAGTGTTTATCTTAACTAGATTAAAAAGACCGATATTTACATGGGAATTAAACAGAACAAAGTACATGGATTTAAAAATTCATAATCTAAACATTGGATAGAACCCTTATAAGAAAATAAAGAAAACTAAAAACATCTTACATTCATTACTACCTGACCTTTAAAAGTGAATATTAGGGTATTAAGTCTGTCTTCCTATCCTTGCCTGCCAAATGACTGATCTCTCACATTCCATGGCAAGTAAAATCCCATCTGATGGTACTTCCTGGTGCAGGATCTCTGTCAGCTTGTAGGCACAGCTCATTCTGTTGGAGGGGTCAGTGGAGTGGCGGTGACGAAAGTGTAGAAGAATGCATGCAGATATGTTTAGTCCTGGACAATTTGGCATGGGTCTGTGCCATACCTGCATGACCGCTAGGTCATTTCAACAGATTGTGCATGTTGTTTAGTGGATTATTAAATACTACAGTTATTGCTTTCCAGAATGATGAATACTTTATGCAAGCTATTATACTGTTGATATAGATGAGGAATACCTGACGATCCCCTGCAAATGTATAAAATTACAATCATGGGAGTGTATTTATGACACATGCTCTCTGTCTGCAGCCTTTCATCCTGTTTCTCCCTGATATCACTGAAGGCTGCATTCCTTCTGTCCTCAGAAATCTTAAGAAAAGCACATCTACAGAGCTAGAAGGCAATGACTCCATCCAAGTACAAAGTGAAGGAGATTAGTGCGTGGTTGGAATCACATGTCTCAGTAAAACAGGGTTCCAGTGATGATATAAAAAGAGGCAGCAGCTTGTGGAGGTCCAAAGAAGATACTACTTGTACAAAGGAAAGAAAGAAAGACAAAAAAAACTTGCTTTACCTACTCCAAATGTTAATCCGAAGCAATACAAACCAGAGGTCTAATAACACATTCAGGCTGAGATCAAGCCATAAAACAAATATTTTGTGATAACATACTCATGTTTTCTTCCAGAAACGGACAGTTTAAGTTTAATTTCTATCACAGAAGTTGACTACAATGCTCAAAATGGTCCCTTTAAAAACATAAGCAATTAAATAAAAAAAATATTTATTATACTGTATAAAGAGAACTTTATTTCTGTTCAATTAATTTAAATAAGCTTCAGTCTAAGTATAGTACTGATCCATTAAACATTTAAATAACAAAACTGTTCAATAAACTGCAGAACTGAAACCACAAAATAAAATAGTGTGTGTAGTTGATATTTGCTTAACAAGTATGCACAGTAAAATCAGACTGAAACAGGGTTTGTATTAAAATACACCTTATAAAAAGATAAGCCATAAGGGACCACAAAACAAGTGAAGGTTTGTTCTTGCATCACTAATTTATGGGGTGAATTTCACAGGTCAGGGGCCCAGAATGTTCCAAGTTTAACTTGAAGATCATTAGTAACTTTGTTGCAGTGCAGCATAAAGTGTGAGGAATCTGACAGGGAACTAGTAACTGTTGAATACAGCCAAGACCTAGACCAAGCTGGTATGTTAAATCCAGGAGTCTGCACTAAATTCTGCCTCTCACTGGCATCCAGTATAGACCATACAACATGAGATGATTTCTACAGCATGTATACCATTTGTCAAAACATGCGTCACAGCATTCTGCACTTCCTGCAAGTACCACTGGTCACCCAATAAACCCAATGTAGAAGGTGCTCCAGTAGTCCAACCACGAGGAAAGTAAAGAATGCACAACATTTGACAACTCTTCCAAGCCTTTAGTTTGTACCAGATGTTTGATACAGCTGAGATTCCAAAGATGGTTTAACAAGAGATAACAACTATTCCCTCAGTGCTGTCTGATCAGTAACACTAATTTATTTATTTGTATCTGTTAACCTGGAGAGAGATCTGATCCTCATGAATCTTAATCAAACTCATACCATGAGTACTCACTGTTTAAGTGATTTGAGTAGAGCCACACAGTAAACAAATGGCAGCTGCCAGAATCAAAAGCTGGACTATAGGAAGTAGCTCATTACGAACTCATAGAATACTCCTTTGTACTAATCTTCAGACTATGTTACAGAATATAAACTATATTAGAGACTAGACTATAATGTTTAGACTACACAACAAAGATCCAAATTCCAGCCCATTAAACCCACAGACTGTAACAAGGAGAAACAGCAGAATATTAGAATGTCTTAGCGTGGTATGGCAGTCCACTGACTTGGTCTTACTTGGACTGAAAGTAACAGACTATTCTCCATCCAATTAAATAATAGTATTCAAACTGTTCTGAATGGTTTAATGGGCCAACAAATACCCATGAAGGAAGAAGAGGTTTAACATAGCTATATCAGCACAGCAGTGCTAAACAAAATCGCACCATACAATAAATTATCCAAGCAGAAGCATTCACATGATGACTAACACAGGACCAAGGAATGGATTCAGAGGAATTCCACACTGCAAAGGAAGATTTAAGGAAGAGTACATTCTGGAAACAACCATCTGCTTGTGCACTTGTGTCCCAAAAGGTCTGAAATGAATAAAGTGACAACAAACCACAGGAAGGTCTCTGGCACACCAAAAGGATGCAGTGATTCAGTGTACCAAATGCTTTTGAAAGGTCAAGGATGACCAACATAGAATAATAACTTTGACAAGACAGATGATCTGCTGCTCACCTTTCTGGTCTCTGTACTGAATGTCCCAGTAAGGACATTACAGTTTTTATACAGAACTGCTGCCTGTACAATCCACTAAGTTACATGTCTCTTTAGTAACTTCCACCTCTGGAAAATCATAAAATGTATATGTTTAAATATAACTACTGTTTGTGTATAAATGTAAATAGAAATGTAAGTACTCTGTGTTTGACTGGAACTTTGTATGATGCAATGTAAACAAATGGAGCTTTTCTCCTCGGGCCTCCACTGAAAATGGTTATTACCCAGTCGGACTTTCCCAGTAGACCATGACAAATAAAATAAATAAGAGACGTTACCAGTGGCAGCTTGCTACTGATTTGCTCATTCCCCAGTTGCTTGTGATTTTTGACTCCGTGTTTGCTCATAACTACCTGAGGACTGTATATAGTAAGAGTGTGTGAGGGATTCAACTGTACTAAGGGTCATGGACTTCAAGACAGCCAACGACAATGCTTTTTCCCTTGTTTCTTATTGAATGCCCCTTCTCTGAAACTCAGTTATCACAGAGTAAGCATATATAAGTAAGGTGGGCATGAGGAAAAGCCCCCATATGTGGGGAGATGCAGAGCAGCTTCCTGCAAAAACATTTATTTTTGAATCCGAGTGGGTACACAAATAGACTCTTTCTCTGAATGCTATGAATGCTAAGAGTGATCCTACATATATTTAAAAATATAGTTTAATGCCTTGTGCACAAGCTACTGTTTTTTTTCTGAGCACTGTGGATTGTAGTGACATAGTAAACCCCATCAAATCATCTAGTTTGATGAGATGCATACTTTGTCATTTCCTTTTAATGAGCACAGTCCTCAAGATTTAGCCCAAAATACCAGCACCATCCCTTCCACCACCTGCTATCTCTGATCCCCAGTATAGGGTGTTCTGCTGCCACATCTTCTTCACTTAGGTATGATCTCCTCATAAAGGCACAACAATAGTAAATTATTGCAGTCTAGTGAAGTTTCTCCCCATGAAACACAACTATGCACCTTGTTGTTGACCTACACAATTAAATAAAATACTGTCATCACCAATTCTGTATGACACTACCATTCATTACATCCAATCAACTCTGATTACTAAGTCAGCAGTCACTAGTAGCTGGTGTAGAGGATTGATGCTCTTGTTTCCTGTAACCAAGGTACAGGGTTTGAGCCTGAGTAAGCTAATTAACTAACCTGCCATTCCTGACTAGGGCATTACTTGCACACCCTTCTTGGAATAAAAGTTCCAATGTGGGTTGAGTACTACTATTACCTAGTTCTGGTTCTAGACAAAGCAGTACATTTTTTGCTGATTAAAATCAAAGAAATGTGTTATGGGTGAATAAACATAAATGCATAAGCAGATATTGTGTTCTTTACCAACATTGAAAGTATGTGAATACACTGTACTTCTAGCTTGACTGAAGAGAAGAGACATCAGTGTGGTACTCTCTCTGTGGTAAGGCTACATGAACCATTAAGGCAATCGAAGTGGACAGTATGGAAGATTGACCTGCTACTATGTGCCAGGACTAAATGCTGTTCTATATAGTGTCTATTTTATTACATAAGCATTTGATATGGATCTTTCTGAAGCTATGTATTTGATATGCTTAGTCACTTAAGCAGTTAAATAGATTTTAACATGAACATGAACAGTAACTCTCTGTTTCTCCCTCTGCAAAAAGGCCACAAATTACATGAGTAAACACTGCCAGTTGATTGTAATGCACAGATAAGGCCTTTTTTCATTTCATTCAATTTGAAAAAGCTCTGTCGTTCATATCATGAGCACCTACCTGAAACATAAATTACACCAGCACAGCTGCTGATTGTGAAACTTGTATTTAAGTTGCTTTTTCAAAGTACTGACAGCGATGGCACAAAAACATGTAACTGAGACTTAGGCAGTAAGCTCTTTCATGAAACAGCATGGGAAAGGCATTGATTTACAATGTGGATTCTGGTGTAACACATGAAACAAGTCTAAGAAGTATGGATACAAAAAAAACAGTTAGTTCTTAGTAACAAAACAACATGAAATGAGGTGAAGAAATAATTAATCAGAACAAATTACATTTCACTATTAGGTGCCCCTCTCTTTATTTGATAGTTTGAGGGTGCATTAATAACTGACATATGCATTACCCAAGAACAGATTGATAAATGATCCAAAATAGAATAAGAGAAATCATGCAGAGTTGGTAATATGTGACTCAGTTAGATATGTTGATTTTCATGTGTGCAAAGGTGATATATTTATTATGGGGTTGTACTATCATGCACAGCTAAAAAATTACAATGTGAGAAAGAGAATCTATAAACACAATTCAGTATTTTTTCTCAGTATAAAAGTATAGGAGAAATGCATGTCAAAGATGAAAGGGGACACAAGACTTGGACCCTGAGATGTCTGAAGCATTTTGAATCCATTTACATTACTTTAGTACTTTATAATCTTTAACAGTCTGGCAGTTTTTATTTGGAGCAGTAGATAGGCGTGGCACACTGCCCATACAACCAGTATCTGGAGAAGAAATATTTTTGTTGAATATATACAAGGTTAATTGATAGCGGAAGAAAAAATGTTCACTGATAACAGAAGAAAATGTCAGGTTTTGTATGTTTGAAAGACAGACTTCGGTTAAACAATAAAGATATTATAACTTTAGCTTATAGTATTACAAAGACACTGAGACATAAGCAAGCTGATGGTTAAATGGAGATTGTGGTTCTGGAGTTATTGGGGAAATAATAAAGTAGAATGGTGTTGTGATGCTTGATCTTGCAGGTAGATGACCTCTCTACCCCTGGAAGGTCTATTATTTTCCCAATAATGCCCACCCTGGAGGGCAGTATTCCACATAGATAAGGAGCTACCTGTTAATTTGCTTCACTTTTTTTAGTATATACATTTTTTTCTATTTTTAACATAAAATAGTTCCTCCACTTAAAATTTCAAAGTTTCTGCACCATATGCAATTACTGCTGAAGGATATATTTTACATATGAAATATGAGGGTAATGCTACTCAATGCCAGAAGTCTAAACCTCAAAATGCATGCACTCAAGGCACTCCTCAGTATGGAGAACATCGATATCTGTGCAGTAACAGAAGCCTGGTTTAAGGCTCCAGAGAGCACCCCAGCACTACCAGGCTATAACTCATACCATACTTTTCGGCCACAGAACCCTGACCGAAACACAAAAGGTGGAGGGGTATCCATATTCTTCAAGGATACCCACACCTCCAGGTTAGTGGCACAGCACAATGCTTCAGAGATCATCCATGTGCAACTAACAATGGGCAAAACTGCAATTCAAATTGTAGCTTGCTACAGATCACCCACCATGACCCAGGACCCCCATTCCGCATTTCTGGAGACACTGGAAAATATGAAGGTCCTACCAAATGCCCTAATATTGGGTGCTTTCAATTACCCAAACATTAACTGGGAGAACTACTCAAGTACTAACTCCCTTGCCCAACACTTCCTAGAATTTATAAACTCGAATGCCCTGGATCAGCTGTCAACACCCCACCAGAGGTGATAACATATTGGACCTGGTCATCACAATGGGTGACCGGTGTTCTACACTGGAGGTCAAACCCTCGCTGGTTAGATCAGACCATAGACTAATCACTCTGGATATCCACATTCTGCCCCCACCTCCAATCAAGGAAACCACTGTGAAAAACTTTTCAAAAGCAAACTTCATGTTACTTAAGACCAAGGTGGAAAGGTTCACAGCCCCCATGCTAAAGGACAATGCTGTCCAAGCTGTTGAATTCCTTACAAAGGCACTCTATGAGCACCTGCAAGAATACATGGATCGTGCTATCGCAAGCAAAACCAAGACTCACTCCTCCAAGAAAAGGAAACAAGTCTGGTGCACCCCTGCCAAAAACAAGCTATACAATAGAAGGAGGAAACTAGTGCAGAAAAGAGTAAAATCCCAAGAAGGAAAGGCATCCCTGATCAGTATCACCAAGAAACTACGAGCCCTCATAAAATCATCCAAGGCTAGATTTGAAAGGAAAATTGCCAAGGACACCAAAGATAACCACAAAGCATTCTTTAGCTATGTCAAGAACCTAAGTGGAGACTCTCAGATCTGCTCTGAGTTAGTGCAGAATGGCACAAAATACACTGAACCGACTGATATTGCCAATATTCTGGCAGACAAGTTTAATGCAAACTTCACCCCACTCTCACCCCCTAAAGGGCCCATAACCATACCAGAAGAATGTAATGCCCCAGCAATTACTGACACACAGGTTAAAACAGCCCTATCCAAAGACTAAAATACAGCTTCAATGGGACCAGATGGTGTTCCAGGCTGTGTCTTACAAAAGCTCCAAAATGAACTAACCCCTCACCTAAACACACTGTTCAAACTCAGCCTCTCTACAGGCTACATACCCATAGAGTGGCACACAGCAACATTTATCCCACTTCACAAAGGTGGAGCCACAACGGACCCCAGGAACTATCGCACTATAAGCCTGACTAGCCTGGTCTGCAAGGCTATGGAATGCATCATGGAATTCATTAACAGAGACATTGGAAACCTTCAAACATTGTACCCTACCCAGTTTGGATTTGTTAAGGGCAGATCATGCCTCCTAAACCTGGTGGACTTCTTTGAGACAGTTACCAAGGCTTTAGATGAGGGAAAGGAGGTCCACAAAGCCTACCTAGACCTTGCAAAGGCTTTCAACACCATTCCCCATTCTGGTATTATAGACAAGCTCACCAGCCTGAACATAAACCCCTATGTCACGAGATGGGTTGCCAATTGGCTCATGGATAGAACCCACACGGTAAGAGTTGCAGGCTCTAGGTCCGACTCTAAACCAGTTACAAGTGGCGTCCCCCAGGGCTCAATCCTGGGATCCCTCCTGTTTGGTATATACTTCTCAGAGGTACAGGCAAGCACAGGAGGACTATGGCTGACCAAGTTCGCAGACGACTGCAAACTGGGGGCCATAACTGACTCTCTTCCAGTGACTGCAGGTTGTCAGCTATACATCGTCTATTGTGTCAAATCCAAGCCAATATTTGTCTAACTAATCTAACTAGTCCTCAGTCTTTATGTCTACCTTTGTTTATATTTGTGTAACAATGTCATTACTTTATATCATGTATGTCTTTCTCTCTCACACGTGCGTGTGTGTGTGTGTGTGTGTGTGTGTGTGTGTGTGTGTGTGTGTGTGTGTGTGTGTGTGTGTGTGTGTGTGTATGCAGACCCCTAATAACATTTTTTACAAGTATACTCCTGTACCCTAGTTACCAACATTCCTTTTATGCTTGGCCTATGCCAACAAAAAGAGGCCTCACCCTCCCTCAAACATATGTGAGCCAGTATCCCTATACCTCACATCTGCTGTGTTTCCCATCCCAGTTCGTAGTGAATTAACTTGCGATTGCTTCACTATACTCTAACCTAATCACACTGTTAACCCCTTTTCTTGACATTTCTTTGTGTTGCTCTTTGTGAAGTCCAACCCAGTTCATCTTGTGCCCCTTTTATTAGAATTGCATATGGAGTAATGCATCATCTGCTGGTAGTCACTGGATCTGTCCAGTCATGCAATGAGTGTCCAGAGATGAATATTATGCCTGTCTTGGAAGTGGTGGAAGTATTTTGCTATGGATTTTAATTGGTTTATAGTATTTTATTCAGTTACAATGATGTCACTTGAAACATGATTTGTGATTTATACTATGGTTGCATAACTGAGACCTAAGTATTATAGTAGTATATTTTATTTTAACTGTATGACATTATCCAATGAGTATGGAGTTTGTAAGAAGTTTACAGGTAACTGATTATCAGAAGTTATTGTATGCAATGTTGTTCTTTTGGATATATGTTTGCCCACTTCTAATGTTAACTGTTACTTTGTGATGTGACTTGTACAAAGTTATATATAAGCTGTCGACATTATGCTAATAATATGGTTTGATATTTTTCTACATGGTTATATGTAAGCTATCCTCATTTTTTATAATCTTTACCTGGGTAAGTCACTAAACACAAGTGTTACTTTTACAGAGAATTCTGGGAACACTGTTTGCTTACGTGATTTGCTCAGATCATGAGGTATGCAAATGGAAATGGCTTCTAGGTAGATACCAGGTATGCAGTCCAGAGAATGATTTCAGAGCCCAAATTCCCGAATATCCCAAATTACTGTCTAGTTAAGTGACTTGTTCAAAGTCACACAGCAGGCAAATTAAGATTTTGGAATCAAACCCTGTACCACATGAAACAGCTCATTAACACATTACAGCCTTAATAATATGTGTTTACTGCCAGGAATCAAACTCTGCAGGAAGCAACTCATTAACACCTCAGGGCCTAAATCCTCTGCACTAACTGCATCCTCAGCAAATTATACAACATTGTGCTAATGATACAGTGTGATTTATACATAAGTATATATAAGCTGTGAACATTACGTTGATGATATTGTGTGATTTGTACATGATTATACATAAGCTGTGATCATTATGTTAATGATACATAAGCTGTGAATATTATGTTAATGATATGGTGTCATTTGTACATGATTATACATAAGCTGTGAACATTATGTTAATGATACATAAGCTGTGAATATTATATTAATGATATGGTGTCATTTGTACATGATTATACATAAGCTGTGAACATTATGTTAATGATACATAAGCTGTGAACATTACGTTAATGATATGTTGTGATTTGTACATAGTTATACATAAGCTATGAACATTATGTTAATGATACATATGCTGTGAACATTATGTTGATGATATAGTGTAATTTGTACATGATTATACATAAGCTGTGAACATTATGTTAACCATACATAAGCTGTGAAGATTGCATTAATGATATGGTGGATTTGTACATGGTTATACATAAGCAGTGGACATTATGTTGATGATATGGTGTGATTTATACATGATTATACATAAGCTGTGAACATTATGTTAACACTATGGTGCGATTTGTACATGATTATACATAAGCTGTGAACATTATGTTAACCATACATAAGCTGTGAAGATTGCATTAATGATATGGTGGATTTGTACATGGTTATACATAAGCTGTGGACATTATGTTGATGACATGGTGTAATTTGTACATGATTATGTATAAGCTGTGAAAATTACTTTAATGATACATAGGTTCATAGGTGTGTACAAGGCTAATGGCCCTGGAGCCTTTACAAGCCTAGCCCAAAGGATTACCCTGGCATCGTGCCACCCGACTTTAGCTCTCAGTGCCTCTGTTGAGTAGAACCATTGGAGTGATACCCAAGGTAAATTTTCTATTTCCCATCCACTCATCAAGATTTCTCTTGAAGATGGTTAGTGAGGTGCTTTGTTTGACATGTATGGGAGGTCTATTCCATAGCATGGGCAGTCTCTGGGTTATGAACCTGTCCCTCCAGCATGTTCTGTTGATTGTGGTAATGAGGTTGAGGTCTCTGGAGCATGTGGTGCCGAGAGATTGGGATTTCTTTAGATGTAGCATTTCTAACAGCTGGGTCAGACATGGCTTTGTAAGTCAAGCAGAGATCGCCTCTAAGTAGGTGATATGAGACAGAGAATAGTTGGAGTTTTTTGAGTCTGTCCATATAGGACAACTGTTTAAGGCCTATAATCCTATTTGTGAGACACAATAAACTGTCACAATAAGCTGGGAATATTATATTAATTATATGGTGTAATTTGTACATGATTATACATAAGCTGTGATCATTATGTTAATGATACATAAGCTGTGAATATTATGTTAATGATATGGTGTCATTTGTACATGAGTATACATAAGCTGTGAACATTAATAATATGATGTGATATGTGCATGATTATATATAAGCTGTGGGCATTATGCTAATGATATGATGTGATTTGTTCATTGCTCTACATAAGCTGATAAAGGTGACCAGAGTGGCCATTTTAGTTACATGTACCATATAGAACATATCTGGGCCATTCAATGGATAAGGATACATCTGTTTGGAGGTGCAATATTAGGCTTATATCAAGGCCAAGATATTATGGAGGGAGAAGGTCTGAAGCACGTGTCACTCATTGATGGATTTGTTGGCTACTTAGCTAGATGTAATCAGTATTATAGAATAAACATGATGACAAACTTTTGGCACTTAAAAATGAAAACCGATTATTGATGGTGCTGTGTGTTTTGAGCGTGTTTATGCACTGCATGCATTTATGTATTTTAATGCATGTCTGCATATTTCCCCCTCACTAGTCTTGTGAGTCCGGACTTACATGTTTATCATTGCACTATGCATGTTTAGTGCATTACTTTGTAAGTTCCCATCATCACTTGACAGTGTTCCTCACCTTAATATATTCAGTACTTATGTCAAGGATCAGTATTGCATATGAATATGGCTGCTGACATGATTATAGTATATATCCCTGGACTTATATTTATGGTGGGCTTTAAATTTCTGGGTGCATACAGGCTTAAGCAGCAATAGTCAGAGCATGTTCTTCATACATCTGTAATCCATGCAAGTCCTGTTTCATTAGTGTCTGCTCTTTCAGATATGTGCTGTCGTATCACAACACCCTCATTCTGTGAATCTGTGAACTGTCACAGGATAGTCTACTGATTGACTTCTGACTAATGGTTTAGCAAGGTTCAGTCATTGTTCAGTTTGGGATAACATGTACCTTAGGTTTACATCACAGGTAATTTCTGATGACTACAGTGTATATAGCAACTGCACAGAATTATATGGAGATAACTAATTTAGGTTTGCTGTGAAATGTCAGACTACTTTGTTACTCTGTCTGTGTTGCTCACCATAGGTCTAGTGCTGATTTGTGATTTTTGTTTTCCTAAAACTGCGTTTTATCTTTTTGATTTTTTTCATCGTTAGAAATGCGCAGCACTGGTACAAATGTCTGTGAACTTCCACATTCATGAAAATGACTTCATATTTTTTATTCAAGGTTTATATGCACATTCCTAATATAAATGTAAATTCAACAAAATGAGATGTCAGCTTTTTTATTTAGGTTATCTGATACCCCTCACCTCTGCCTTCTTCTGTTATGCTGCAAACTACACAGAGTTCTGTGTAGATATTCTGGTATTCACTGCTACCTCCTGATCAGTTTCATGAGGCATTCCCAACATTAGACACTTGTGCAATGCAGCTCCAATGTCTTTGCATTCTGTCCCACTCTAATCATGACCTTACATGTAGGAGTGATGTGGCATGTTTCACTTTTCTTGTCCTCTGCACATGTGTACATAACATGTAAAGTCTAGTAAAAACACAGAACCCTCAACCTCACTGTCATTAGGAGTGTACATAACATGTAAAGTCTAGTAAAAACACAGAACCCTCAACCTCACTGTCATTAGGAGTGTACATAACATGTAAACTCTAGCAAAAACAGAGAACCCTCTACCTCACTGTCATTAGGAGTGTACATAACATGTAAAGTCTAGTAAAAACACAGAACCCTCTACCTCACTGTCATTAGAAGTGTACATAACATGTAAAGTCTAGTAAAAACACAGAACCCTCTACCTCACTGTCATTAGGAGTGTACATAACATGTAAAGACTAGTAAAAACACAGAACCCTCTACCTCACTGTCATTAGGAGTGTACATAACATGTAAAGTCTAGCAAAAACACAGAACCCTCTACCTCACTGTCATTAGGAGTGTACATAACATGAAAAGTCTAGTAAAAACACAGAACCCTCTACCTCACTGTCATTAGAAGTGTACATAACATGAAAAGTCTAGTAAAAACACAGAACCCTCTACCTCACTGTCATTAGGAGTATACATAACATGTAAAGTCTAGTAAAAACACAGAACCCTCTACCTCACTGTCATTAGGAGTGTACATAACATGTAAAGTCTAGTAAAAACACAGAACCCTCTACCTCACTATCATTAGGAGTGTACATAACATGTAAAGTCTAGTAAAAACACAGAACCCTCTACCTCACTGTCATTAGGAGTGTACATAACATGTAAAGTCTAGTAAAACACAGAACCCTCTACCTCACTGTCATTAGGAGTGTACATAACATGTAAAGTCTAGTAAAAACACAGAACCCTCTACCTCACTGTCATTAGGAGTGTACATAACATGTAAAGTCTAGTAAAAACACAGAACCCTCTACCTCACTGTCATTAGGAGTGCACATAACATGTAAAGTCTAGTAAAAACACAGAACGCTCTACCTCACTGTCATTAGGAGTGTACATAACATGAAAAGTCTAGTAAAAACACAGAACCCTCTACCTCACTGTCATTAGGAGTGTACATAACATGTAAAGTCTAGTAAAAACACAGAACCCTCTACCTCACTGTCATTAGGAGTGTACATAACATGTAAAGTCTAGTAAAACACAGAACCCTCTACCTCACTGTCATTAGGAGTGTACATAACATGTAAAGTCTAGTAAAAACACAGAACCCTCTACCTCACTGTCATTAGGAGTGTACATAACGTGTAAAGTCTAGTAAAAACACAGAACCCTCTACCTCACTGTCATTAGGAGTGTACATAACGTGTAAAGTCTAGTAAAAACACAGAACCCTCTACCTCACTGCCATTAGGAGTGTACATAACATGTAAAGTCTAGTAAAAACACAGAACCCTCTACCTCACTGCCATTAGGAATGTACATAACATGTAAAGTCTAGTAAAAACACAGAACCCTCTACCTCACTGCCATTAGGAGTGTACATAACATGTAAAGTCTAGTAAAAACACAGAACCCTCTACCTCACTGTCATTAGGAGTGTACATAACATGTAAAGTCTAGTAAAAACACAGAACCCTCTACCTCACTGTCATTAGGAGTGTACATAACATGAAAAGTCTAGTAAAAACACAGAACCCTCTACCTCACTGTCATTAGGAGTGTACATAACATGTAAAGTCTAGTAAAAACACAGAACCCTCTACCTCACTGTCATTAGGAGTGTACATAACATGTAAAGTCTAGTAAAAACGCAGAACCCTCTACCTCACTGCCATTAGGAGTGTACATAACATGTAAAGTCTAGTAAAAACACAGAACCCTCTACCTCACTGTCATTAGGAGTGTACATAACATGTAAAGTCTAGTAAAAACACAGAACCCTCTACCTCACTGCCATTAGGAGTGCACATAACATGTAAAGTCTAGTAAAAACACAGAACCCTCTACCTCACTGTCATTAGGAGTGTACATAACATGTAACATCTAATAAAAACACAGAACCCTCTACCTCACTGTCATTAGGAGTGTACATAACATGTAAAGTCTAGTAAAAACACAGAACCCTCTACCTCACTGTCATTAGGAGTGTACATAACATGTAAAGTCTAGTAAAAACACAGAACCCTCTACCTCACTGCCATTAGGAGTGTACATAACATGTAAAGTCTAGTAAAAACACAGAACCCTCTACCTCACTGTCATTAGGAGTGTACATAACATGTAAAGTCTAGTAAAAACACAGAACCCCCTACCTCACTGTCATTAGGAGTGTACATAACATGTAAAGTCTAGCAAAAACACAGAACCCTCTACCTCACTGTCATTAGGAGTGTACATAACATGAAAAGTCTAGTAAAAACACAGAACCCTCTACCTCACTGTCATTAGGAGTGTACATAACATGTAAAGTCTAGTAAAAACACAGAACCCTCTACCTCACTGCCATTAGGAGTGTACATAACATGTAAAGTCTAGTAAAAACACAGAACCCTCTACCTCACTGTCATTAGGAGTGTACATAACATGTAAAGTCTAGTAAAAACACAGAACCCTCTACCTCACTGTCATTAGGAGTGTACATAACATGTAAAGTCTAGTAAAAACACAGAACCCTCTACCTCACTGTCATTAGGAGTGTGCATAACATGTAAAGTCTAGTAAAAACACAGAACCCTCTACCTCACTGTCGTTAGGAGTGTACATAACATGAAAAGTCTAGTAAAAACACAGAACCCTCTACCTCACTGTCATTAGGAGTGTACATAACATGTAAAGACTAGTAAAAACACAGAACCCTCTACCTCACTGTCATTAGGAGTGTACATAACATGTAAAGACTAGTAAAAACACAGAACCTTCTACCTCACTGTCATTAGGAGTGTACATAACATGTAAAGTCTAGCAAAAACACAGAACCCTCTACCTCACTGTCATTAGGAGTGTACATAACATGAAAAGTCTAGTAAAAACACAGAACCCTCTACCTCACTGTCATTAGGAGTGTACATAACATGTAAAGTCTAGTAAAAACACAGAACCCTCTACCTCACTGTCATTAGGAGTGTACATAACATGAAAAGTCTAGTAAAAACACAGAACCCTCTACCTCACTGTCATTAGGAGTGTACATAACATGTAAAGTCTAGTAAAAACACAGAACCCTCTACCTCACTGCCATTAGGAGTGCACATAACATGTAAAGTCTAGTAAAAACACAGAACCCTCTACCTCACTGTCATTAGGAGTGTACATAACATGTAAAGTCTAGTCAAAACACAGAACCCTCTACCTCACTGTCATTAGGAGTGTACATAACATGTAAAGTCTAGTCAAAACACAGAACCCTCTACCTCACTGTCATTAGGAGTGTACATAACATGTAAAGTCTAGTAAAAACACAGAACCCTCTACCTCACTGTCATTAGGAGTGTACATAACATGTAAAGTCTAGTAAAAACACAGAACCCTCTACCTCACTGTCATTAGGAGTGTACATAACATGTAAAGTCTAGTAAAAACACAGAACCCTCTACCTCACTGCCATTAGGAGTGTACCTAACATGAAAAGTCTAGTAAAAACACAGAACCCTCTACCTCACTGTCAGTAGGAGTGTACATAACATGTAAAGTCTAGTAAAAACACAGAACCCTCTACTTCACTGCCATTAGGAGTGTACATAACATGTAAAGTCTAGTAAAAACACAGAACCCTCTACCTCACTGTCATTAGGAGTGTACATAACATGTAAAGTCTAGTAAAAACACAGAACCCTCTACCTCACTGTCATTAGGAGTGTACATAACATGTAAAGTCCAGTAAAAACACAGAACCCTCTACCTCACTGTCATTAGGAGTGTACATAACATGTAAAGTCTAGTAAAAACACAGAACCCTCTACCTCACTGTCATTAGGAGTGTACATAACATGAAAAGTCTAGTAAAAACACAGAACCCTCTACCTCACTGTCATTAGGAGTGTACATAACATGTAAAGTCTAGTAAAAACACAGAACCCTCTACCTCACTGTCATTAGGAGTGTACATAACATGAAAAGTCTAGTAAAAACACAGAACCCTCTACCTCACTGTCATTAGGAGTGTACATAACATGTAAAATCTAGTAAAAACACAGAACCCTCTACCTCACTGTCATTAGGAGTGTACATAACATGTAAAGTCTAGAAAAACACAGAACCCTCTACCTCACTGTCATTAGGAGTGTACATAACATGAAAAGTCTAGTAAAAACACAGAACCCTCTACCTCACTGTCATTAGGAGTGTGCATAACATGTAAAGTCTAGTAAAAACACAGAACCTTCTACCTCACTGTCATTAGGAGTGTACATAACATGTAAAGTCTAGTAAAAACACAGAACCCTCTACCTCACTGTCATTAGGAGTGTACATAACATGTAAAATCTAGTACAAACACAGAACCCTCTACCTCACTGTCATTACGAGTGTACTTAACATGTAAAGTCTAGTAAAAACACAGAACCCTCTACCTCACTGTCATTAGGAGTGTACATAACATGTAAAGTCTAGTAAAAACACAGAACCCTCTACCTCACTGTCATTAGGAGTGTACATAACATGTAAAGTCTAGTAAAAACACAGAACCCTCTACCTCACTGTCATTAGGAGTGTACATAACATGAAAAGTCTAGTAAAAACACAGAACCCTCTACCTCACTGTCATTAGGAGTGTACATAACATGTAAAGTCTAGTAAAAACACAGAACCCTCTACCTCACTGTCATTAGGAGTGTACATAACATGTAAAGTCTAGTAAAAACACAGAACCCTCTACCTCACTGTCATTAGGAGTGCACATAACATGTAAAATCTAGTAAAAACACAGAACCCTCTACCTCACTGTCATTAGGAGTGTACATAACATGTAAAGTCTAGAAAAACACAGAACCCTCTACCTCACTGTCATTAGGAGTGTACATAACATGTAAAGACTAGTAAAAACACAGAACCCTCTACCTCACTGTCATTAGGAGTGTACATAACATGTAAAGTCTAGCAAAAACACAGAACCCTCTACCTCACTGTCATTAGGAGTGTACATAACATGAAAAGTCTAGTAAAAACACAGAACCCTCTACCTCACTGTCATTAGAAGTGTACATAACATGAAAAGTCTAGTAAAAACACAGAACCCTCTACCTCACTGTCATTAGGAGTATACATAACATGTAAAGTCTAGTAAAAACACAGAACCCTCTACCTCACTGTCATTAGGAGTGTACATAACATGTAAAGTCTAGTAAAAACACAGAACCCTCTACCTCACTATCATTAGGAGTGTACATAACCTGTAAAGTCTAGTAAAAACACAGAACCCTCTACCTCACTGTCATTAGGAGTGTACATAACATGTAAAGTCTAGTAAAAACACAGAACCCTCTACCTCACTGTCATTAGGAGTGTACATAACATGTAAAGTCTAGTAGAAACACAGAACCCTCTACCTCACTGTCATTAGGAGTGTACATAACATGTAAAGTCTAGTAAAAACACAGAACCCTCTACCTCACTGTCATTAGGAGTGCACATAACATGTAAAGTCTAGTAAAAACACAGAACCCTCTACCTCACTGTCATTAGGAGAGTACATAACATGTAAAGTCTAGTAAAAACACAGAACCCTCTA
Organism: Protopterus annectens; assembly: GCF_019279795.1. Lineage (NCBI taxonomy): Eukaryota > Metazoa > Chordata > Ceratodontiformes > Protopteridae > Protopterus > Protopterus annectens. Next base: position 21,510,017 of record NC_056733.1, read on the forward strand.
CCTCACTGTCATTAGGAGTGTACATAACATGAAAAGTCTAGTAAAAACACAGAACCCTCTATCTCACTGTCATTAGGAGTGTACATAACATGTAAAGTCTAGTAAAAACAGAACCCTCTACCTCACTGTCATTAGGAGTGTACATAACATGTAAAGTCTAGTAAAAACACAGAACCCTCTACCTCACTGTCATTAGGAGTGTACATAACATGTAAAGTCTAGTAAAAACACAGAACCCTCTACCTCACTGTCATTAGGAGTGTACATAACGTGTAAAGTCTAGTAAAAACACAGAACCCTCTACCTCACTGTCATTAGGAGTGTACATAACGTGTAAAGTCTAGTAAAAACACAGAACCCTCTAACTCACTGCCATTAGGAGTGTACATAACATGTAAAGTCTAGTAAAAACACAGAACCCTCTACCTCACTGCCATTAGGAGTGTACATAACATGTAAAGTCTAGTAAAAACACAGAACCCTCTACCTCACTGCCATTAGGAGTGTACATAACATGTAAAGTCTAGTAAAAACACAGAACCCTCTACCTCACTGTCATTAGGAGTGTACATAACATGTAAAGTCTAGTAAAACACAGAACCCTCTACCTCACTGTCATTAGGAGTGTACATAACATGAAAAGTCTAGTAAAACACAGAACCCTCTACCTCACTGTCATTAGGAGTGTACATAACATGTAAAGTCTAGTAAAAACACAGAACCCTCTACCTCACTGTCATTAGGAGTGTACATAACATGTAAAGTCTAGTAAAAACGCAGAACCCTCTACCTCACTGCCATTAGGAGTGTACATAACATGTAAAGTCTAGTAAAAACACAGAACCCTCTACCTCACTGTCATTAGGAGTGTACATAACATGTAAAGTCTAGTAAAAACACAGAACCCTCTACCTCACTGTCATTAGGAGTGTACATAACATGTAAAGTCTAGTAAAAACACAGAACCCTCTACCTCACTGCCATTAGGAGTGCACATAACATGTAAAGTCTAGTAAAAACACAGAACCCTCTACCTCACTGTCATTAGGAGTGCACATAACATGTAACATCTAATAAAAACACAGAACCCTCTACCTCACTGTCATTAGGAGTGTACATAACATGTAAAGTCTAGTAAAAACACAGAACCCTCTACCTCACTGTCATTAGGAGTGTACATAACATGTAAAGTCTAGTAAAAACACAGAACCCTCTACCTCACTGTCATTAGGAGTGTACATAACATGTAAAGTCTAGTAAAAACACAGAACCCTCTACCTCACTGTCGTTAGGAGTGTACATAACATGAAAAGTCTAGTAAAAACACAGAACCCTCTACCTCACTGTCATTAGGAGTGTACATAACATGTAAAGACTAGTAAAAACACAGAACCCTCTACCTCACTGTCATTAGGAGTGTACATAACATGTAAAGACTAGTGAAAACACAGAACACTCTACCTCACTGTCATTAGGAGTGTACATAACATGTAAAGTCTAGCAAAAACACAGAACCCTCTACCTCACTGTCATTAGGAGTGTACATAACATGAAAAGTCTAGTAAAAACACAGAACCCTCTACCTCACTGTCATTAGGAGTGTACATAACATGTAAAGTCTACTAAAAACACAGAACCCTCTACCTCACTGTCATTAGGAGTGTACATAACATGTAAAGTCTAGTAAAAACACAGAACCGTCTACCTCACTGTCATTAGGAGTGTACATAACATGTAAAGTCTAGTAAAAACACAGAACCCTCTACCTCACTGCCATTAGGAGTGCACATAACATGTAAAGTCTAGTCAAAACACAGAACCCTCTACCTCACTGTCATTAGGAGTGTACATAACATGTAAAGTCTAGTCAAAACACAGAACCCTCTACCTCACTGTCATTAGGAGTGTACATAACATGTAAAGTCTAGTAAAAACACAGAACCCTCTACCTCACTGTCATTAGGAGTGTACATAACATGTAAAGTCTAGTAAAAACACAGAACCCTCTACCTCACTGTCATTAGGAGTGTACATAACATGTAAAGTCTAGTAAAAACACAGAACCCTCTACCTCACTGCCATTAGGAGTGTACCTAACATGAAAAGTCTAGTAAAAACACAGAACCCTCTACCTCACTGTCATTAGGAGTGTACATAACATGTAAAGTCTAGTAAAAACACAGAACCCTCTACCTCACTGCCATTAGGAGTGTACATAACATGTAAAGTCTAGTAAAAACACAGAACCTTCTACCTCACTGTCATTAGGAGTGTACATAACATGTAAAGTCTAGTAAAAACACAGAACCCTCTACCTCACTGTCATTAGGAGTGTACATAACATGTAAAGTCTAGTAAAAACACAGAACCCTCTACCTCACTGCCATTAGGAGTGTACCTAACATGAAAAGTCTTGTAAAAACACAGAACCCTCTACCTCACTGTCATTAGGAGTGTACATAACATGTAAAGTCTAGGAAAAACACAGAACCCTCTACCTCACTGCCATTAGGAGTGTACATAACATGTAAAGTCTAGTAAAAACACAGAACCCTCTACCTCACTGTCATTAGGAGTGTACATAACATGAAAAGTCTAGTAAAAACACAGAACCCTCTACCTCACTGTCATTAGGAGTGTACATAACATGTAAAATCTAGTAAAAACACAGAACCCTCTACCTCACTGTCATTAGGAGTGTACATAACATGAAAAGTCTAGTAAAACACAGAACCTTCTACCTCACTGTCATTACGAGTGTACTTACCATGTAAAGACTAGTAAAACCACAGAACGCACTACCTCACTGTCATTAGGAGTGTACATAACATGTAAAGTCTAGTAAAAACACAGAACCCTCTACCTCACTGTCATTAGGAGTGTACATAACATGTAAAGACTAGTAAAAACACAGAACCCTCTACGTCACTGTCATTAGGAGTGTACATAACAAGTAAAGTCTAGCAAAAACACAGAACCATCTACCTCACTGTCATTAGGAGTGTACATAACATGAAAAGTCTAGTAAAAACAGAACCCTCTACCTCACTGTCATTAGGAGTGTACATAACATGTAAAGTCTAGTAAAAACACAGAACCCTCTACCTCACAGCCATTAGGAGTGTACCTTACATGAAAAGTCTAGTAAAAATACAGAACCCTCTACCTCACTGTCATTAGGAGTGTACATAACATGTAAAGTCTAGTAAAAACACAGAACCCTCTACCTCACTGTCATTAGGAGTGTACATAACATGTAAAGTCTAGTAAAAACACAGAACCCTCTACCTCACTGCCATTAGGAGTGTACCTAATATGAAAAGTCTAGTAAAAACACAGAACCCTCTACCTCACTGTCATTAGGAGTGTACATAACATGTAAAGTCTAGTAAAAACACAGAACCCTCTACCTCACTGTCATTAGGAGTGTACATAACATGTAAAGTCTAGTAAAAACACAGAACCCTCTACCTCACTGCCAATAGGAGTGTACCTAATATGAAAAGTCTAGTAAAAACACAGTACCCTCTACCTCACTGTCATTAGGAGTGTACATAACATGTAAAGTCTAGTAAAACACAGAACCCTCTACCTGACTGTCATTAGGAGTGTACATAACATGTAAAGACTAGTAAAAACACAGAACCCTCTACCTCACTGTCATTAGGAGTGTACATAACATGTAAAGTCTAGTAAAACACAGAACCCTCTACCTCACTGTCATTAGGAGTGTACATAACATGTAAAGTCTAGTAAAACACAGAACCCTCTACCTCACTGTCATTAGGAGTGTACATAACATGTAAAGTCTAGAAAAACACAGAACCCTCTACCTCACTGTCATTAGGAGTGTACATAACATGAAAAGTCTAGTAAAACACAGAACCCTCTACCTCACTATCATTAGGAGTGTACATAACATGTAAAGTCTAGTAAAAACACAGAACCCTCTACCTCACTGTCATTAGGAGTGTACATAACATGTAAAGTCTAGTAAAAACACAGAACCCTCTACCTCACTGTCATTAGGAGTGTACATAACCTGTAAAGTCTAGTAAAACACAGAACCCTCTACCTCACTGTCATTAGGAGTGTACATAACATGTAAAGTCTAGTAAAAACACAGAACCCTCTACCTCACTGTCATTAGGAGTGTACATAACATGTAAAGTCTAGTAAAACACAGAACCCTCTACCTCACTGTCATTAGGAGTGTACATAACATGTAAAGTCTAGTAAAAACACAGAACCCTCTACCTCACTGTCATTAGGAGTGTACATAACATGTAAAGTCTAGTAAAACACAGAACCCTCTACCTCACTGTCATTAGGAGTGTACATAACATGTAAAGTCTAGTAAAAACACAGAACCCTCTACCTCACTGTCATTAGGAGTGTACATAACATGTAAAGTCTAGTAAAAACACAGAACCCTCTACCTCACTGTCATTAGGAGTGTACATAACATGTAAAGTCTAGTAAAAACACAGAACCCTCTACCTCACTGTCATTAGGAGTGTACATAACATGTAAAGTCTAGTAAAACACAGAACCCTCTACCTCACTGTCATTAGGAGTGTACATAACATGTAAAGTCTAGTAAAAACACAGAACCCTCTACCTCACTGTCATTAGGAGTGTACATAACATGTAAAGTCTAGAAAAACACAGAACCCTCTACCTCACTGTCATTAGGAGTGTACATAACATGTAAAGTCTAGTAAAAACACAGAACCCTCTACCTCACTGTCATTAGGAGGTACATAACATGTAAAGTCTAGTAAAACACAGAACCCTCTACCTCACTGTCATTAGGAGTGTACATAACATGTAAAGTCTAGTAAAACACAGAACCCTCTACCTCACTGTCATTAGGAGTGTACATAACATGTAAAGTCTAGTAAAACACAGAACCCTCTACCTCACTGTCATTAGGAGTGTACATAACATGTAAAGTCTAGTAAAAACACAGAACCCTCTACCTCACTGTCATTAGGAGTGTACATAACATGTAAAGTCTAGTAAAAACACAGAACCCTCTACCTCACTGTCATTAGGAGTGTACATAACATGTAAAGTCTAGTAAAAACACAGAACCCTCTACCTCACTGTCATTAGGAGTGTACATAACATGTAAAGTCTAGTAAAAACACAGAACCCTCTACCTCACTGTCATTAGGAGTGTACATAACATGTAAAGTCTAGTAAAAACACAGAACCCTCTACCTCACTGTCATTAGGAGTGTACATAACATGTAAAGTCTAGAAAAACACAGAACCCTCTACCTCACTGTCATTAGGAGTGTACATAACATGTAAAGTCTAGTAAAACACAGAACCCTCTACCTCACTGTCATTAGGAGTGTACATAACATGTAAAGTCTAGTAAAACACAGAACCTTCTACCTCACTGTCATTAGGAGTGTACATAACATGTAAAGTCTAGTAAAAACACAGAACCCTCTACCTCACTGTCATTAGGAGTGTACATAACATGTAAAGACTAGTAAAACACAGAACCCTCTACCTCACTGTCATTAGGAGTGTACATAACATGTAAAGTCTAGTAAAACACAGAACCCTCTACCTCACTGTCATTAGGAGTGTACATAACATGTAAAGTCTAGTAAAAACACAGAAGCCTCTACCTCACTGTCATTAGGAGGTACATAACATGTAAAGTCTAGTAAAACACAGAACCCTCTACCTCACTGTCATTAGGAGTGTACATAACATGTAAAGTCGAGTAAAAACACAGAACCCTGTACCTCACTGTGATTAGGAGTGTACATAACATGTAAAGTCTAGTAAAACACAGAACCCTCTACCTCACTGTCATTAGGAGTGTACATAACATGTAAAGTCTAGTAAAACACAGAACCCTCTACCTCGCTGTCATTAGGAGCGTACATAAGATGTAAAGTCTAGTAGAAACACAGAACCCTCTACCTCACTGTCATTAGGAGTGTACATAACATGTAAAGTCTAGTAAAAACACAGAACCCTCTACCTCACTGTCATTAGGAGTGTACATAACATGTAAAGTCTAGTAAAAACACAGAACCCTCTACCTCACTGTCATTAGGAGTGTACATAACATGTAAAGTCTAGTAAAACACAGAACCCTCTACCTCACTGTCATTAGGAGTGTACATAACATGTAAAATCTAGTACAAACACAGAACCCTCTACCTCACTGTCATTAGGAGTGTACATAACATGTAAAGTCTAGTAAAAACACAGAACCCTCTACCTCACTGTCATTAGGAGTGTACATAACATGTAAAGTCTAGTAAAACACAGAACCCTCTACCTCACTGTCATTAGGAGTGTACATAACATGTAAAGTCTAGTAAAAACACAGAACCCTCTACCTCACTGTCATTAGGAGGTACATAACATGTAAAGTCTAGTAAAACACAGAACCCTCTACCTCACTGTCATTAGGAGTGTACATAACATGTAAAGTCTAGTAAAACACAGAACCCTCTACCTCACTGTCATTAGGAGTGTACATAACATGTAAAGTCTAGTAAAACACAGAACCCTCTACCTCACTGTCATTAGGAGTGTACATAACATGTAAAGTCTAGTAAAAACACAGAACCCTCTACCTCACTGTCATTAGGAGTGTACATAACATGTAAAGTCTAGTAAAAACACAGAACCCTCTACATCACTGTCATTAGGAGTGTACATAACATGTAAAGTCTAGTAAAACACAGAACCCTCTACCTCACTGTCATTAGGAGTGTACATAACATGTAAAGTCTAGTAAAACACAGAACCCTCTACCTCACTGTCATTAGGAGTGTACATAACATGTAAAGTCTAGTAAAACACAGAACCCTCTACCTCACTGTCATTAGGAGTGTACATAACATGTAAAGTCTAGTAAAAACACAGAACCCTCTACCTCACTGTCATTAGGAGTGTACATAACATGTAAAGTCTAGTAAAACACAGAACCCTCTACCTCACTGTCATTAGGAGGTACATAACATGTAAAGTCTAGTAAAACACAGAACCCTCTACCTCACTGTCATTAGGAGTGTACATAACATGTAAAGTCTAGTAAAACACAGAACCCTCTACCTCACTGTCATTAGGAGTGTACATAACATGTAAAGTCTAGTAAAAACACAGAACCCTCTACCTCACTGTCATTAGGAGTGTACATAACATGTAAAGTCTAGTAAAAACACAGAACCCTCTACCTCACTGTCATTAGGAGTGTACATAACATGTAAAATCTAGTAAAAACACAGAACCCTCTACCTCACTGTCATTAGGAGTGTACATAACATGTAAAGTCTAGTAAAACACAGAACCCTCTACCTCACTGTCATTAGGAGTGTACATAACATGTAAAGTCTAGAAAAACACAGAACCATCTACCTCACTGTCATTAGGGGTGTACAAAACATGTAAAGTCTAGTAAAACACAGAACCCTCTACCTCACTGTCATTAGGAGTGTGCATAACATGTAAAGTCTAGTAAAAACACAGAACCTTCTACCTCACTGTCATTAGGAGTGTACATAACATGTAAAGTCTAGTAAAAACACAGAACCCTCTACCTCACTGTCATTAGGAGTGTACATAACATGTAAAGTCTAGTAAAACACAGAACCCTCTACCTCACTGTCATTAGGAGTGTACATAACATGTAAAGTCTAGTAAAAACACAGAACCCTCTACCTCACTGTCATTAGGAGTGTACATAACATGTAAAGTCTAGTAAAAACACAGAACCCTCTACCTCACTGTCATTAGGAGTGTACATAACATGAAAAGTCTAGTAAAACACAGAACCCTCTACCTCACTGTCATTAGGAGGTACATAACATGTAAAGTCTAGTAAAACACAGAACCCTCTACCTCACTGTCATTAGGAGTGTACATAACATGAAAAGTCTAGTAAAAACACAGAACCCTCTACCTCACTGTCATTAGGAGTGTACATAACATGTAAAATCTAGTAAAAACACAGAACCCTCTACCTCACTGTCATTAGGAGGTACATAACATGTAAAGTCTAGTAAAAACACAGAACCCTCTACCTCACTGTCATTAGGAGTGTACATAACATGAAAAGTCTAGTAAAAACACAGAATCCTCTACCTCACGTTCATTAGGAGTGTACATAACATGTAAAGTCTAGTAAAAACACAGAACCCTCTACCTCACTGTCATTAGGAGTGTACATAACATGTAAAGTCTAGTAAAAACACAGAACCCTCTACCTCACTGTCATTAGAGGTACATAACATGTAAAATCTAGTAAAAACACAGAACCCTCTACCTCACTGTCATTAGGAGTGTACATAACATGTAAAGTCTAGTAAAAACACAGAACCCTCTACCTCACTGTCATTAGGAGTGTACATAACATGTAAAGTCTAGTAAAAACACAGAACCCTCTACCTCACTGTCATTAGGAGTGTACATAACATGTAAAGTCTAGTAAAAACACAGAACCCTCTACCTCACTGTCATTAGGAGTGTACATAACATGTAAAGTCTAGTAAAAACACAGAACCCTCTACCTCACTGTCATTAGGAGTGTACATAACATGTAAAGTCTAGTAAAAACACAGAACCCTCTACCTCACTGCCATTAGGAGTGTACATAACATGTAAAGTCTAGTAAAAACACAGAACCCTGTACCTCACTGTCATTAGGAGTGTACATAAAATGTAAAGTCTAGTAAAAACACAGAACCCCCTACCTCACTGTCATTAGGACAGCATAACAAAGGGGTAGATTACCAAAGTAGTCAGTGTTTTTCCCTTTTATTCCCACCAAAACATAACAAAGGGGTAGATTACCAAATCAGCCAGTGTTTTACCTCCCTACTACCACCACAACATAACAAAGGTTTAGATTACTGAAATAGCTAGTAGTTTACCTTTGTACTCCCACCAAAACATATCAAAGGGCTAGATTACCGAAGTAGCCAGTGTTTTACCCTTTTACTCCTGCCAAAACATAACAAAGGACTAGATTACCGAAATAGCCAGTGTTTTACCCTTTTACTCCTGCCAAAATATAACAAAGGGCTAGATTACCAAAGTAGCTAGTGTTTACCCTTTTACTCCCGCCAAAACATAAGAAAGGGCTAGATTACCAAAGTAGCCAGTGTTTTACCTCCCTACTACCACCAAAACAAGTATATTCAGTAAAAATCAAATAGAACTGTGCCTGTAGATGACTGGTAGTTTGCCCCAGTACAAGAAGAGGCTTGTCAATGTGTAAAATGTCTCTACTATAAATTGTTAGAATTTGATCACTAGCTAAATGTCATTAAATTATTTCTACTTCATAAACTGCTGTACTCTCCAAATTCCCTGTCTTTATATAACACAGTCATATGCAGGCACCCCCCCCCCCCCCCATCACCACCATGAAGTCCATACCTTGATAGTTCAGGGAGAGAGAGAGAGAGAGAGAATATGCCTAAAATAAAAATAGATTTGGTGACTTGTGATTTACTTTTGCTGTCAGCACCAGGAGTATTCCCTCTTGGAAACACTTTAAGACCAAGGTAGAAGGCTATCTGACAAAAAATGTTGCAGAATTACATAAACTACTATATCAGCAATTAAATCCCAGTATGTATGTATATAGAAGTAAGTGTACATGTGTGTGTGTGTGTGTGTGTGTGTGTGTGTGTATATATATATATATATATATATATATATATATATATATATATATATATATATATATATATATATATATATAAAATGTGTGTGTGTGTGTGCGTGTGTGCGCATATCTATCTATATATATAGATATATATATATATATATATATATATATATATGTATGGATCCGTAACAGTAGCTCAAATTTCCAAAACTCCGAAGACCATATGGCTAAGACCATATGTCCGAAGTTTTGGAATTTCAAAACAACAATAAAAAACAATAAAATAAAATACAACAACTTACATTTACTTTGAGCCCCCCTGCACCCCCCACACCACCTGCTACTTAAATATACCAACTCCGAGATCGCACCTCAGTTTTATATGTATATATTTATATGGGTCTACTTTGACCCATCAAAATTACAGTTCAGTGAACTGCAACTTCCCAAGTCCATTTTCAAGAAAGTGCATTTATCCGAAAATGCACTTTCATGAAAATCAGTTCAGCGAAGAGAGGTCGCCGGTTCTGGGATACTGTGGTTGTGGAGGTATGGTGTTTTCAGAGCGGTGTATGGGAGGATGGGAGGGGTGCTTGTTATTGTAGATCATGGTACAGTAAGGAAAAGAGAATATTCCTTCTTCCCCACTGCAGTGTGATTTCAGAGTTAGTATATATAAGTAGTGGGGGTATGGGTTGCTGGGGGGCACTGCATAAATGTGTTTAGTGTGATTTTATTTTGTTTTTTTTTTGTTTCAGTGACTCCATTTTGGCGAAAGTGCATTTTCAGATATATGAACTTTCGCAAAAATGGACTTGGGAAATTTCAGTTTGGTGAACTGTAATGTCTATTGGTCAACTGGTCAACATAGACCCATGTACATACACACATATATATATATATATATATATATATATATATATATATATATATATATATATACTGTCATTTCCTTTACTGTATAAATGTACCCTGTCCATTCTCCTGCTATGCTGAGTCTATGACCATCATAACAGTAGCATCCTAACTTGATGCAACATGAGGCAGGTAACATTCTAGCTATTTTCCTCTATTTCATTGTATACCTGCACAAGTCCACAAATGGGGTACCTCATACCACTGTAACACAATGCTTTGTACTGAAGGAATTTAGATTTATTATCAATGTTATACAACTGGTGTATTAATAGTTTTGTCAATTAATATGCCTGGAATTTGCACAAGTGCTGCATTAGTTTTTTGTTCTACCTTCTACACATTTTGTGATTTGTCTGCTGCACAAAACAGCATATCAGTCTGTTTACAATTTGCCCAATTTGTTGTATTCTGTTTTTATGGCTAGAGTGGTGCTGCGGTCGCATTGTCGCCTCACAGCAAGACATTGTCCCGTTCGATTCTCAGCTAGAGCGTCTTCTGTGTGGAGGCATGCATGAATGGGCGTGCGTTCGTTGTAGGTTGTGCATCAGGGCTGGTAAATCGGCATGTAAAAATGCACTACCAAACATTAGCGGACTGGAGTTCCGCTGTGGTGACCCCTAACCGATAAGCCGAAAGACACAACATCTCATTACACATAACTGAAATTGGAATTCTCATTAAATTAACCTTTCCAGGTGAAATTCCTTTACAACAAATGAAAACAAGCAAATAAGTTTGCAACTGTTATGCATATATTTTAAAACATTTGTATTAATCCCTAATGATTAGACTTCTTACCATCTTCTTGTCATCTTGCACAAAATCACATAATGTCTTTGATGACTGCTGTGGATGTGAAAATACTCACTGATTCTCTTTTCATACCCTGCCCTACCAATGCATCATAGACAAGCAACCTACTAAATGTGTCTTGCTTAGGTCATAATAAAGTCTTTCTTGTTTTGCACACAAGTAGAGAAAGATCTTTTCAAAGGAGAAATAGTCTTAATGCTGTTAAAGCAACAGTGTTGTTTATTTTCTGATAACAAAAGGTTATTTTTATAAGCAGCACTTCCAGTGAATTAGAAATATATTTACCTGTCTAGCTTACTCCATTAAACCAAAGTATCCATAAAGGTTTGTTTAATTAGAATAATGGACTTTGACATACATTTTCAGAATAAGAAACTCTTGATCATCGACTCGTTGTTACACAGACTTTGCAGAGAACTCATGATACCTACTTCCAATCCATTCACTTGAACTTCTGAATTCACTTTTACACCACATCTCTTTCTTTCCCTGTGGGCATCTGTTTGATGTTGCAGCAATCGATATTTATACATTTTGCCTCTGGCTAGTTGGGCAGGCAAGTGAATGCCTTTTCAGCCAAGTATAATATACCAACCTCAACTTACACAGTCAAAGTCAAGCATAACAATTGTAAGGCACACACCCCTCCAACTATCAATATTTCAATACAGCAGCCAAAAACACACTTCAGTCTTCACTAATGTATTCTATAGCTGTCCAACATCTGCTAAGAGACACTACAGACAGTAGTAAAAAAACTAACATTTTTAAATTTCTTAAATAAATTTATAACAAATGTACTACTGTTTTCAGATTGACACATTTTGTGTTACTATAATTCTTAAGAATGTTTTAAAAAAATAAATGAGTTTCTCTAGCTACCCACTTTTGTCATCCATGTCACAAATACATTCAAAGAACTGGCAATAAAACATTTATAATATGTTTCCTACTAAAACACATTTTCTGATTTTTTCCTTTAAACTGTTTCAGACCACCTATGACTAAAGGCAGAATACTGCTACAGGCAGCTTGCTGTGCTAAACACTCAGATATAAGCATAGACATGAAATAATGTTGTTTATTTACTTACTTCAAATAGGACATTCGACAACACAGCATCTATTTTATGAAAAACCCAGGGGAAAACAAGTTCATACTTTTTTGATGATTTTCATGGTCCCAGCGGTGGTCTAATTATCTTTCTGAACCACTGGCCCCTACTTTTTCACTTTGTCATGTATGTCTGACTTGTGTCTTCAAACCTTGTGTTCACAACCACCCAGTCCTGAATCTGTAACACCCTGACATTTGACAGGTGTTACCTCTGCAGAAGGAGTCTAATGAAGTTTGTTTGTCCCCTTTCCCAATTACCCCGGGATCTCTATAGCAGGACTCTGATGAAGTTTGTTCTCCTCACATCACACCCCAGGATCTCTGCAGCAGGATTTCTCTGAAATGTCCCTCATCCTTCCTTTACTCAAGACCTTTGTAGCAGGACTCTGATAAAATCTGTTCTTCCCCCTCCTTCCCAGGGTATCTGCATTTGGACTCTGATGAATTTTGCTCTGCCCCTCCTTTCCCTAGGATGTCAGCAGCATGGCTCTGATGAAGTCTGGTCTTCCCTACTTTGTGCGGTACAGATGATTGACACTGGTTGTTCATTCTCATCCCTAACTCCTCCCCCAACACACCCAGACCAACCAGCTGTAGCTGGACTACTGTGATCACATTCAGAGCTGCTTCACTCTGTGCAGTGCTCCTGGTTTACAGGACCACTCATCCAATAACATAAATGATTGTTAGATGACTAAATAATGCAACAACAAAAAAATCAGATGACTCACTCAGTATAATTCTTCTTTTATTAAACTGGTCAAATAAGGACATATACCAAAACCAGTTATTTTAAATAATGTTGCTTGTTTTCCTTGTAAGAAAGTAGTTTAATGCAGGTCCCCCCTTGCACAAGCACAGCATTACAAGCTTCCAGTAAATTCAGAAATGATTACATTAACCCTATATTATATCATGAACAGTAAGCAGGAAGTATGAACCAAGTTATTTGGTCGCTTGCAGTGAACCACTTCATCGGTTTTACATCTATTTGACTACCAACTTAAGAATGAATGAAGTTTCAGACAAGTCGTCATGCAAATTAATAAGCATAAAATTTCACAGCCCTATTACTAGCTCCATTGCTAACTATTTTCTTTGGATGGTAGCTAATCTAATAATTCTCACTTCACAGCAGATCAGGGGAAGAGTATTGGCTTTATTTTTGAAACTTGTTGTGGTTCTAAATCATTTATAGGCTGCAAGGAAAGAGATCCTGTGGCATAAGATCAGCTGTCTAGAAGTGGTATAGAGAAAAGAAACTGACTGAAGATCACCTCGAAGATACAGAGAAAAGGAAAGTATTGTTGGGGTGGTGGTTCATAAGGCTGATATAAAATGTAAAATGGAGCACCGTGCATGCATCCACACCTAACATTATGATCATTCTTTTTTTTGTCCCATCAGACATCTTTGACACTGGTCTAGCCCCCAGTGCTCCAGATCCCTGCCAGGTCTAACAGTATCCTTCTAACCTCTTCCAGACTTCCTGTGATGTTGCTGGAACCAGTAGTGGATCTTAACAGTGTCCTGGGGGTTTGGCTATCTGTGCTTCCATCCAGTGTTTTTTATTTATTTTTATTTTATATGCCATACCCACATTTTGTTTATTCTGACTCCACCTTCACACTCTGTGGTTGTATGCTAGGGCAATTTCCTTCTTTAGACTGCACCTCCCTTTATGGAATGTTACCCACAAGTTCCCTTCCTCCGTACCCAACCTCTCTGCCAGTCCTTCAGTCATCCGAGCATCTAATCGAACCTGGGTCAGCTAGGCCATTGTTAGGGCTTTATTCCTCTATGCCACTAGGACAGCCAACTTTGCAATGATTCTTGATACTCTGCTGGGCAGGATAATCAGGCATCAGACATATGCTGCTGAAGCCTATCTGAGAAGTGTCAGGCTTAAACCTGGCACTGTCAAAGTGAAAAGGAGAAGACATTTTGCAAGTGGAAGTGGTCAGCCATTTGATAAAAGTGATCATTAAATGATGAGGTTCACAATTAGCTTAAGTTCACTCAATCCAACAAGGAACTGGCATTTCAGACATAAATGGTAGATTAGTATTTGCAACTATAAAATTATGGATTAAGGAATGATACATCTTTATGAGAAATCTTCCTTATAAATACACTTTACGTGATATCATGAAGCAACTCTTAGATGACAGCTAAGTTTTTTTCCATCAATCATTCTTTCCTTTTTCTGATTACTACTAGCATTCCACTTCCATTTCTTTGATTATCCCATAGCTTTCTAGGTAATTATTAGGCTAGCTGCCCTTGAAGGCTATTTTAGTCCTACCCAGTTTTTCGCAAAGGTAAGCATCAAACAAGGTAGCCTATGTCTATAAAGTAAACACATTAACCATTAAGCCAAACCTCGGTCCTTTACTTTGCTTAAGTGGCAGACAGGGCACCCCCCTTTCCCCATGTATCAATTAACCTTCATTCCCCCTCTCTTTATTAATCTTATTCAACCTAAGATTGGGTAGATAGTTTGGTCTTGCTTCCCCTCCATTTTTATTCTTCCACCAAACTTCCTCCCTTGTGTAACCCATTCTTCCCTACTTTCATCGTTAACTGAAATTGGAGCTCAGGATCTCACACAAAGTCTCTTTGCCTCTGTCTCCTCAAAACTTTAATTCTACTTACAGCAAGTGATCATCTCTGTGTCTAGCTGTCCGTCATACAATTCCCTTCTACTTCACCTTCCCACCCATCAACTTGGGGTCAAGTACAGTTAACCATACCTTAGCCAAAAGCCCCACTACTTCACCTTCCCACCCATCAACTTGGGGGCAAGTACAGTTAACCATACCTTAGCCAAAAGCCCCTCTACTTCACCTTCCCACCCATCAACTTGGGGGCAAGTACAGTTAACCATACCTTAGCCAAACGCCTCTCTACTTCACCTTCCCACCCATCAACTCTCTTATAACAGAGAATTCTCCTTCTAGGAACATCGCTCCTAATTTTCCATTAATTCAGTGAAATATTACTGATAAAGTCAAGCTTTGCAGTTATGCATTCCTTAAACCTACTCACCCTTGAATCCTCTCTCATTTCCATCCTATCATACTCTAGCAAACATTACAGTAGGAGGTGAGCTAAGCATCGACTTTCTTAGACCCTACACATACCAAGTCAATAACTTCATCTTAAACAACCTTTCACAACTAGTCATCTAACCCAATTATGAAAAAAAAAACAAAGATTTACTACTAGGTGTCTTCATCACTAACATACCCCAAAAATTAAAATTAATATCCTGCCTACCCAATGTCTTATGTCACTATCTCCCCATTCGTGCCTGTCTTCCAAAAATCCGGCATTTTCCTCTTTTCTCACAAAGCTTTTCCAGGCAATGAAGAATACTTACTGAACCCAATTTCAAAATGTCGCCTGCTCTTCCTTCTATCAAGCTGTCTGCCAGATACTGCTCTTGATATTGGCATTTCCTTACTTTTCCCTACCATTGAAAAAGCTTTCCCCATATCCAGCCAACAGTTAAAGGAGAATCCTGTCCATGTATAACCATGAAAATAAGTCAAATTAAAATCAAGGGACCAAGCCTGGCACAAATGAAAATCAGCCCTCCTTTGTACTGACTATGTCATTAAAAAAAAACAATAAGGTGGGAATTTAAATTATGCATACATGAAACACACTTGCTTTACTTTAGAAATAGGCAAATAATAACCTCCTGCAAGCCTAGAGCTTTCTAGAAACTCATCAAAGATATATCATCCATTACCAGCAGTGCTGACTTTAGTAAGATGTTTTCCTCCACTATGAATCCCAATGTACTTGGAGAGATTGCTAGGATTACTCCCACTGCCTTGATTATTGACCCGGATGTCTTGGAATTGCATTCCACCCTAACTTCATCATTTTTCCCATCTTCTAGTTAATAAGTCTTCCCTCCTTCCTACTCCCCAAGTCAGTATTTTTTCTACTATGTCCTCTCCCATTCTTTAAAATTGTGATTCTTATGTAGACCATAGCTGTTTTTCTCTGTCAAAGTAATACAGACTATTAATTTGTGTTGTACCTTTTCAACTAATAATCATATGCTATACAACTCTTACTAATGTATTTCATTGTCCTTACTTCCATTCTTTCCATGTTGTGTCTGAAAAAAACTTTGGGGCAGACATATTTTCCTGAGTCTAGTAATGTCACTGTGGACTGCTCACTCTGACTCGTTTACTTCTCACCTTACTCTGTACTATGCTGCTAACATGGCCTGTCACTATGGCCTGATACTGCACATCACTTTTGTATAAGCAGTAGTGAATCTGCCATATATCAACCTCAGCCATTACTGGATGCACACTAGAAAAGGTGGACACTAAGTACTATTTTATTTTTATTTTACATTTGTTAACAGAGAAAGTCCAACTTGGAACATAGCCGATTTTCAGTGGAGGCCCAAGGAGAAACACTCCTGATGCATATCTTTAAAAGTGGGAGGAAACCGGAGCACCTGGAGGAAACCCACACGAATGCAGGAAGGACATGCAGACCCAACACAGAAGGCACTCCAGCCAAGAATCAAACCGGAGAACCTCTTGTTGTGAGGTGACAACATTATCACTGCATCACTGCACCATCTAAAGAGACACCACTGCCAAGTATTGAACCCAGGACCCTGTGCACTACAGTGAAAGCAATGCACCACTAGACCAAACCAGTTCTAATACTATACTATACTATACTATACTATACTATACTATACTATAATTTGACTTCATAATAATGATTATCCAATCTAAATGCCTGACTCTTCAACAGCATAGTGGTTTGTTTTTTATTTTAAAGTTAATGCATACAAAGCCTGTCTTCCTCCTTCTGGTCATCTGTTTCCTCAATATGGTCGACAAAATGCTAAAATACAAGAGAATGGTGGTTTGGAGAGCATCACATTATTTGTATTTTGCAGAAATGTCAATGCTTCACTCCCCCTGCTCTGCATGTTTGAGGTTGCCATTGTAAATTAATAAGAACAGTAGTTCCTGTCAGTGGTCAGCCCCTACAATGCTCTGTGATTCTTTTGGAACACAACTCAACATGTAATCCATAAAAACATGCAGCAAGGCAAATTGAAGTTAGAATATTCTATGCCAAAAATTCTGCTTTTAGTTTTTTTATTTATCTTATTTATGATTTGTTGACCAGGGTAGTCATTAATTAAAAGCCACTTATAAAAACACAAATAAATAAAGGAAAAAGTTAAAGTGAGGAAGGAATTACAGGAATTGAAGTAAGATAAGTTACTTTCAACATATATAGGATATGGTGGAGAGACAGATATGTTTCTCAGAGAATTCCCATTCTCTGGAACAGGGTCCCCATCCACGTGAATCAGAGTTCCCCCATAAGCTCCTTTAAGCACAATTTGGACCAATGGATGGGTAATCAGAAATTCACCCCTGGTTTGACTCCTTTCTCTGATGAACAGACAGTCAGTAAATCACCCCCTATAAGTCAAATACAACTAAATTTTGTGGGTCACATTTGGGCTGCACGGCCAGGCTCATAAGGGCCCATGTAGTCATTAGCCTAGTATACACCTGTGATTCTATGAACCTACATTAACTGAACAACAACAAAATATAAGAGGGGAGGAAAGTGTAAGGGAACAAGTATTAGTAGGGTACGATGAAGTAGAGATGCAATAGGCTGACAAGGGGAATTAGTGGATGTAGGGAAGAGCAGGCTTTATGCCAGTTTAGAGATTTAGTCATAGGATGGGTGACTACTTCAGCAAAGCATCACAGCAATAACATTTAGGTAGTACATCTGTATCCTCTTCTTAGCTGGTTTATTTCTCTATACATTCTATTTGCATCATGCATTACAGAGATCCAAGGAAAATGCCAATGATACTGTTGATAATGTAGGCCAAGAAATAAGCCAGGCACAAAATTACTTTTATAATAGGGGAGATAGCTTTTAGTATTTTTTGGTGTGTCCAGAAAAGTAATGCACTTTGTGTCTATCTGGGGTTTCCCAGACTGCACATTACTAACTCTTCAATCAATAAAACCTGAAGCTGATCCAGTAAAGAGTGCACAGAATAAACAGGCTGTGTGGTCTTTATCTGCTGTTAGAATCTGTTTCTTTGTTTATCAATAAAACAATGAGAAATATCATTAAAGACTGCAGTAGAGCTAAGCATCTGGAAATGTAAAGCCTGACATATAATGATGTAGATGAAATGTATGGCTGTAAGTCAGTGAACTCATTGCAAGAAGTGGAAAATAACTCCATTGTTTCAGTTATTCACCTGGGTAACCTGTAAAGTAACACACTTTACCCATTCTCTGAGCTTCCTAGGTGAAGTTATTAGTAAGCTGTTAGCAAGTGTTCCACATTTTGTACATTTGTTCCACATTATGAGAGGCAGTATTCCACATTTTGGAGACGGAAGGTTGAGAGGTATAAGATATTGATGTTATTAGAGAGACCAGTTGGCATAATGGTTAATGTCTTCACCTCCTGAGCACAAGGTTCAGTGTTTGTTATGACCTGTTGACTAATACCTGAAAAGGAGTCTGCATGGCACCCAACAGGGGAAGAGTTGTGCAGACCAGCTGTGGTGCGCAGTATCCTCAAGATAAAACAACACAGATCACAGATTGTGCTCTGTACAAGGGTTAGCCACTTGATGGTGTAAGAACTGGCTCTAGGTGATTTGGTTGTGTTGACTAATGTTACCAAATGGGCATGGGTATTTGCCAATGATAAGTGGATTGAGGACCCAGCATACTCTGACCTATGCCAGGGACTCATGCTAATGATGGGAGGGGTGTATGTGTCCTTACTGGCTAGTGTGTACCCACCATAAAGTCCAGCAGCACTGGTTCTATAGGTTACTAGTTGTCCACTATCCAATTACCTGGCTTGGGTTACCATGGATAGTCCTGCTGAGAGAAAGCTGGACATAAACCAATCAACCTGCTGAATATGAAGTAAGAATTTCTACACTCAGTGTAGGTTCACTGACATGACACAGATTGGAAGTGGATGACATGGTGGTAAGGACAAGGTTGGATGTTCTCTGCATCCAGGAGACAAGATGGAAGGACAGTGCAGCAAAGCCATTTGGCTTGGGGTCCAAAGAAGCTTCAGAAGACAGTGAGGGATGCCATCACAATTAGTGACATACTCATGGCAATAAGACTTCAGTGTAAAGATAGGGAATTACTCATAATCTTACCCAATGTTCCATAACAGGGCTGTAATAGTGAAGGGAAGAGTGCATTCCAGCAGCAGTTGCAGGACCTACTAGATAAAGCAGGACAACATGAGCTGGTGTTGATAATGAGTGAACTGAATGCAAATATTGGGACAGACAGAACAGGATATGAGGAGTGCCTGGGGCCACATGAGTAGGGCATCATTCTAGACTTCTGTTTGGCAAATGGCTTTATGTTGGGCAAAAAATATATATATATATAGATATTTTATTCAGCTGCTCTTACTGTAACTGTCTTAGTTGCTCTTTTGCGTGTTGTTATCTGTTCAGTCACTCTTAATCTGCACTTATTACTGCTTGTTAGTAGCCTTCTAATTTACTGCCTTCTGCACTTGTTTTTTAGTCATTTGTTAATTTAATTGCATTTATTTGAACTGTATTTGCCGTAGTGTTGCTACACACTCGGGTGTGCTAGCCTGCACTACAATTTGAATTGTGTTTCCTGCTGTTTTAGCTTCTTTTCTGTAACAAAAAAAAAATTCTAAGTTTGTTTCCTGCCTTTCCTGTAACTAGTCAAGTCCAGATACAGACTTGCTGTATCCAGGACTGTTGGTAAGCTTCTGAGCCCCCAAGCCTTTCTGTGTTGGAGGGAAGCCTTCTAGCTTATCAGTGGGAGTGGTAAGCACTAGGTAGCCTATCTACCATGGAAAGAGTGGGTTTTGGCCCTGAAATTGTAGTTCATTGGCCGTTTGGGCAGTTTTTCCATCTCTTTCTACTTTCTGGTTAAAAGCCCGTTTTGTGTTTGGTACCTGCCTTTCCTATAACTAGTGTAGTCCAGGTACAGATTTGCTGTATCCAGGACTGTTGGTAAGCTTCTGAGCCCCCCAAGCCCTTCTGTGTTGGAGAGAAGCCTTCTAGCTTATCAGTGGGAATGGTAAGCAGTAGGCAACCTATCTACCACAGGAGGAGTGGTTTCTGGCCAGGAAATTATAGTTTATTGGCCGTTTGGGAAGCTTTTCCATCTCTTTCAACCTTCTGATTTAAAAGTCTGTGTTTGCACTTGTTTCCTGCCTTTCCTGTTACTAGTCTAGTCCAGGTACAGATTAGCTGTATCCAGGACTCTTTGTAAGCTTCTGAGCCCCCCAAGCCTTTCCGTGTTGGAAGGAAGCTTTCTAGCTTATCAGTGGTTGAGGTAAGCATCAGGTAGCCTATCTACCACAAGAGGAGTGGTCCTTGGCCCAGACATTGTAGCTATTGGCTGTTTGATCAGTTTTTTTCCATCTCTGTCTACATTCTGGATTGAAAGCCACACTTGTGCCTGTTTCCCGCCTTTCCTATAACTAGCCTAGTCCAGTTACAGAGTTGCTGTATCCAGAATTGTTAGTATGTTTCTGAGCCCCCCAAGCCTTTCTGTGTTGGAGGGAAGCCTTCTAGCTTATCAGTGGGAGTGGTAAGCACTAGGTAGCCTATCCTCCATGAGAAGAGTGGGTTTTGGCCCAGAAATTGTAGTTTATTTGGCCGTTTGGGCAGTTTCCCATCTCTTTCAACTTGCTGGCTTAAAAGCCTACGTTTGTACTTTTTCCCAGCCTTTCCTGTAACTAGTCTAGTCCAGGTACAGATTTGCTGTATCCAGAACTCTTTGTAAGCTTCGGAGTCCCCCAAGCCTTTCTGTGTTGGAGGGAAGCCTTCTAGCTTATCAGTGGAAGTGGTAAGCATTAGGTAGTCTATCTACCACAAGAGGAGTGGTTCCTGGCCCAGAAATTGTAGCTATGTTTGAGCAGTTTTTTTTCCATCTCTTTCAAGGTTCTGGTTTAAAAGCCGGACTTGCACTTGTTTCCCACCTTTCCTATAACTACCCTAGTCAAGAGACAGAGTTGCTGTATCCAGGACTGTTGGTAAGCTTCTGAGCCCAGCAAGCCTTTCTGTTTTGGAAAAAAGCCTTCTAGATTATCAGTGGGAGTGGTAAGCACTAGGTAGCCTGTCTACCACGACAGGAAAGGTTCTTGGCCCAGAAATTGTAGTTTATTGACCATTTGGACAGTCTGTCTGTCTCTTTCAACTTTCTGGTTTAGAAGACCACATCTGTGCTTGTTTCCCATCTTTCCTGCAACTAACCTACTGGTAGCACTAGAAAGCCTTAAACTGATACAAGCCTTCTAGCTTATAAGAGATACTTTGGAGTGATTAAGTATCAGTTTTCTGTGCTTTCTTGCTGTACTTAACTGTTTTCCGCCTAAACGCAGATTTTCCAGCATTTATTGTGATTTAAAAGCTTGTTTTTTCACACATTGTACTTATTTGACTGCCTGCACTTTTAAAAAGTTGTTTTTTGTTTAAATAATTTTTTTAACTGTTGTAGGCTGCACACTAAAATGCAATAGCTTTTTCTGATTGTTTGTAGTCGTTTAAAGCTGTTTTAAGTGTATTTTTTGCTGTTTTTGCCTTATCTTTTCAAAATAAAATTCCTTGTTTCCCGCCTTTCTAAGCTAGTATAGTCCAGTTTTCAGGCTAGTGCTGAATTCAGGGCTGTGATACTAGTTTCTGAGTTGCCCATACCTTACTTGGATAGAAGGAAGTTTCTCTGTTCACCTGTGAGATAGGGGAGCTTTGAACAACCTATCTGTCCCTGGAGGAGTGGTTCCAGCCCAGAAGTTAGTAGTTTAGTGGCCATTTTGGATTAATTTCTATCTCTTTCATTTCTCTACTATAAAAACCATGTTTGCACAGTTTTGCACACCGGGCAGTGCCTGTTAGCTACAGTTAAATTATTCCCGGCTCCACTAAGTCTCCTCTTCAGTTTTTCCCCTTGAAACTAGTCTAATTCACAACCTAAGCACTCAAAAAGCATCTTACAGCCCAGCACTTGCTCAGACCTAATAGCAAGCACTAATATACCCTGACACTGATTGCCCAGCAGGGCAAGGCTCTTTATTCACCCCCCACCAACCAAGCGACTAAGCAGCTTACCCTACTATTCAGGCATGACTAAAGGGCAACTTCAGGTGCACTCTCCAGTCCCGCTGGTGAATCTGGGTATCCTGAGGCAATGTTACAACTGCCTCATGTACACAGACAACCCTCTCCTCCTACCACAAAACACTAACATATGCAACAGATGCAATTATACAGCCAAACTGGAAGCTAAGCTGTCACCACCCAAGACTGGAACAGACAGACAAGAGGAGGTTAACACTTGCACCACACCTCCAGCCACACACAGACCTACTAAAACAGCACTGGCAAAAAATACACATAAATACACAAAATCATATTCGGAGGCTCTAAATAAAAAACTGCAAAAGCATCAGAGACCTCCAAAGCAGACACCCAAACAACCTGCACTTCCAGTCACAAACCAGACAACACATAAAACACAAAATAAGTGTGCCACACAATCACAGCCCTTAAGGTGAAATAAGATACCTAACACACTAGTAATAGGTGATTCTATAGTCAGGCACACTGATATCCCACTCACTAGGCTGGACAAGCAGAAGGTTACTGTTAGCTGCCTGTCGGGAGCCAGAATCCGTTACATAACACAAGCACTCAGGTCACTCCAGAACAAGTACAAATATGACTCTGTCATTGTTCATGTTGGTGTGAATGACCTGAGATGTACCTCCCTGGACTGCATGAAAAGAGACATGGGAGAGCTCTCTGATCATGCAGCCCAGGCTGGTATGACCCTGACCCTGAGTGGCATCCTGCCCTCACCAAGAATGATACCACGGTATAAAGAAAGAAATGATCAATTTCAACAATTGGCCAAGCTTTTGGTGTCATTCAAAAGGGATCCATTGTCTATCAGCCTGGGACGACATGCTCGACAAGCTGCATTGCTTTGCAAGAGATGGCTTGCACCTGTTACCCCTAGGCTTTCGAATACTAGTCTAGGCTCTTGCTGCCCCCAAAGTGCCTTTTTTAGGCAAGGCTCAAAAGTCAAACCCACCTCCATAAATAGCACAATTAACAAAAAAACGAGGGTTATGCTACTCAACACCAGGAGTTTAAATCTCAAAATGCACGCACTTGAAGCACTCCTCAGTATGGAGAACGTCGACATCCGTGCAGTAAATGAAACCTGGTTCAAGGCTCCAAAAAGCACCCCAGCACTACTGGGCTACAACTCATACCACACATTTCGGCCACAGAACACAGACCGAAACATAAAAGGAGGGGGTGTATCCATATTCATCAAGGATACCTACACCTCCAGGTTAGTGACGCAGCATGATACGTCTGAGATCATCCATGTGCAACTAACATTGGCCAAATCTGCAATGCAAATTTTGGCCTGCTACAGATCACCCTCCATGACCCAGGACCACCACTCCACCTTTCTTGAGACACTGGAAAACATGAAGGTCCTACCAGTCACCCTGATATTGGGCAATTTCAATTACCCTACCATTCACTGGGAAAACTACTCAAGTACAAATTCCCAGGCCCAGCGCTTCCTGGAATTCAACTCAAATGCCCTGAATCAGCTGGTAAACTCCCCTACCAGAGGTGAAAACATATTGGACCTGGTCATCACCAACATGGGTGACAGATGTTCCACACTGGAGGTCAACACGTCACTGGTTAGATCAGACCATAAACTAATCACTCTGAATGTCCACACCCCACCACCACCCCCAACTAAGGAAACCACAGTAAAAAACTTTTCTAAAGCAAACTTCACCTTACTTAAGACAGAAGTGGTACATTTCACAACCCCCATGCTAAAGGATAATGCTGCCCAACTTGCAGAAACCTTTACAAATGCACTCTATGAACACCTACAAGGATGCATGGATCGTGCCATCCCTAGCAAAAGCAAGACTCACTCCTCTAAGAAAAGGAAACCAGTTTGGTGGACCCCTGCAATAAACAGGCTATACAATAGGAGGAAACTAGGTCAGAAAAAAAGCAAATCCCAAAAAGGAAAGACATCCCTGATCAGTATCAGTAAGAAACTAAGGACCCTCATGAAATCATCCAAGGCTAACTTCAAAAGAAAAATAGCCAAGGATTCAAAAGATAACCACAAAGCCTTCTTTAGCTATGTTAAGAATCTAAGGGGCAACTCGCATATATGCACTGAACTAGTGCAAAATAGCACAAAATAAACTGAACCTACTGATATTGCCAACATCCTGGCAGACAGATTCAGTGCAAACCTCACCCCCCTCTCACCTCCAAAAGGGCCCACAACAATACTGGAAAAGTGTAGTGTCCCAGAAATCATAGATGCACAGGTGAAAACAGCCCTTTCAAAAGCCAAAAACACAGCATCAATGGAACCAGATGGTGTCCCAGGTTGCGTCTTGCATGAACTACAGAATGAACTAACCCCCTACCTAAACATGCTGTTCATCCTCAGCCTCTCCACAGGCTACGTGCCCATAGAATGGCACACAGCAATGGTTATTCCTTTCCACAAAGGAGCGGCCACAACTGACCCTGGTAACTATCACCCCATAAGCCTGACTAGCCTGGTCTGCAAGGCTATGGAGCGCATCATCATGGAGCTCATTAACAAAGACATTGGGAATCTCCAAAAACTTGACCCCAACCCAGTTCAGCTTTGTTAAGGGCAGATCATGCCTATTAAACCTGGTTGACTTTGTCGAGACAGTCACCAAGGCCATAGACAAGGGAAAGGTGGTTCACACAGCCTACCTTGACCTCACTAAGGCTTTCGACACCATTCCCCACTCAGGTATTACAGAAAAACTCACCAGCCTGAACATAAATCCCTACGTCACGAGATGGGTTGCCAACTGGCTTATAGACAGAACTCAAAACGGTAAGAATAGTGGGCTCCAGGTCTAGCTCTAAACCTGTCACAAGTGGTGTCCCACAAGGCTCGGTCCTGGGACCCCTACTGTTTGGCATATACTTCTCAGAAGTACAGGCAAACACAGGAGGATGATGGCTAACCAAGTTCGCCGATGACTGCAAACTGGGAGCCATAACTGTCTCTCCAGTTGACACTGACATCCTCCAAAAGGGCCTTACTGAGATGGACACCTGGTGTCAAATTCATGGCCTCAAGCTAAATGCCAAAAAATGTATAGTCATCCCATTTGGGAAAAACAAAACACCCACGAATTACCACACAGGTGGCAACCCCCTTAATACAGAAGTGGTAATAAGAGATCTGGGGACCCAGGTAGATAGTAATCTCTCCTTTGACAATCATATTGCCAAAGTAGCTAGGAAATCCTTCTATCTGGCCCATCTAATTACTAAAGGTTTTGCATCTAGAAATAAAGAGGTTTTAGTGCCCCTCTACTCGTCACTCATTAGACCCATCATAGAGTACAATGCCCCATTTGGGATGTACCTCACAAGACACTTCCAACAGCTGGAAAGACCACAAAAATACCTCACCAAGAGGATTACTGGCTTCAAACATATGTCCTATGCAGCCCAACTGAAAAAACTCCAGCTGTACTCAGTGGCATATCGCTTACTCAGAGGTGATCTCTGTCTGACTTACAAAGCCATGTCCAACTCAGAATTGATGGGCATGCTCCACTTAAAGAAATCCAAGTCACTGCAAGCCACATGCTCTAGTGAGCTAAACCTCACCACAACAATAAATATAACATGCTGGAGGGATAGATTCTTGTCACAGAGACTCCCCATGCTTTGGAACAAAATTCCAAATTACATCAGGCAGAGCCCCTCACTAACACTCTTCAAGAGAAACCTTGACGAGTGGATGGGTAACAGAAAATACACTTCTGGGATCACTTCATTGGCTCTGCTTGACAGAGGATCAGTTAATTAATCAATGGGGTGGCGAAAGCCACCACACTCTGGCTAGGCTTATAAATGCCCTCTGGCAGATACCCTAGTACCTACCTATGAACCTAAAACATGGTTCAGTAAGAGAGAGACAGTTACAAGATCACATACAAGAGTGGCCAACATTCAACTCATGTAGACTTCCTCCTAGTAATGAAAGGGCACTGGTGTAGAAACAGTGATTGCAAAGTCATATCCAGTGAAAACCTGAGGGTAATGCTACTCAATGCTAGAAGTCTAAATCTCAAAATGCACTCACTCGAGGCACTTCTTTAAATGGAGAACATCGATATCTGTGCAGTGACTGAGACCTGGTTCAAGGTTCCAGAGAGCACCCATGCACTACCAGGCTATAACTCATACCACACATTTTGGCCATGTAACCTGGACCGAAACACCAAAGGCGGAGGTGTGCCAATATTCATTAAGGATATCCACACCTCCAGGCTAGTTGCTCACCATAATGCATCCGAGGTTATCCAAGTGCAACTAACTCTGGGCAAAACTGCAATCCAAACTGTAGCTTGCTACAGATCCCCCACCATGCCCCAGGATTCCCACTCCTCTTTTCTTGATGTACTGGAAAATATTAGGGTTCAACCAAACACCCTAATAATGGGCGACTTCAACTACCCCACCATTAACTGGGAAAACTACTCATGTACCAACTCCTTAGCTCAACGCTTTCTGAAATTCATAAACTCCAATGTCCTGGATCAACTTATCCACACCCCCACCAGGGGCAACAGTATCCTAAACCTAGTCATTACCAACATGAGTGACTGGTGTTCCACACCTGAAGTCAACTCCTCATTGGTCCGATCCAACCATAAGCTAATCACCCTTGATATCCACATGCTGCCCCCACCCCCCATTAAGGAAACCACTGTAAAAAATTTCTCCAAAGCCACCTTCATGCTTATTAAGACAGAAGTGGTGAACGTCATGACATCCATGCAGATGGACAATACAGTTACAACTCCTGAATCCTACACAAATGCACTCTATAAGCACTTACACGAGTGCATGGATCATGCTATCCCAAAAAGAACCAAGACGCTATCCTCCAAAAAAAAGGAAGCCAATCTGGTGGTCCCCTGCCATAAACAAACTGTACAACAAAAGGAAGAAACTGTTGCAAAAGAGAATAAAATCCCATGAGTGGAGGAGCTCCCTGGTCAGCCTCAGTAAGAAGCTGAGATCCCTTATAAGATCCTCCAAATCTAGCTATGAAAACAAAATCACCACTAATTCTAAGAACAACCACAAAGCATTCTATAGCTATGTCAAGAATTTCGATGGCAACACCCAGATCTGCTCTGAGTTACAGCACAATGGCACGAAAATTACAGAACCAACTGATATTGCCAACATCCTGGCAGATAGGTTCAGTGCTAACTTTACCCCCCACCCCCACCCCCTAAAGGGCTCATATCTATACAGGAAGAATGCAGAGTCCCTGTAATCACAACTACGCAGGTAAAAGCTGCACTCTCTAAAGCCAAAAGCACAGCATCCATGGGACCAGACAACATCCCAGGCTGCATTTTACACGAACTTCAGAACGAACTGGCTCCCCACTTAAGCGCCATGTTCAATAATAGCCTCGCATCAGGCTTTGTGCCCACTGAATGGCGCATAGCAACAGTTATCCCACTCCACAAAGGGGGAGCCACCACTGATCCCGGGAACTATCGACCTATTAGCCTGACGAACCTGGTCTGCAAGGCCATTGAACGTATCATCATGGAACTCATAAACAAAGACAATTGTAACCACTAAATTCTGGATCCCACCCAGCTCGGGTTTGTGAAAGGCAGATCATGCCTCCTGAACCTGATCGACTTCTTTGAGGCAGTTCCCAAAGACGTAGATTGAGGATAAGGTGGTTCACCCAGCCTATCTAGACCATGCCAAGGCTTTCAACACCATCGCCCTTCTGAAATAATAGCTAAACTCACTGAACTAGGTATAAATCCCTACAACACAAGATGGTTGCCAACTGGCTCACTGACAGAACCCACACTGTAAAAATTGCAGACTCCAAATCTGACCTCAAAGCAATGACAAGTAGAGTACCACAGGGTTCTGGCCTGGGACCTCTCCTGTTTGGTATCTACTTCTCTGAAGTACAGGCTAACACAGAAGGCCTGTGGCTAATGAAGTTCGCAGATGACTGCAAACTAGGAGCCATAGTCAAGTCCCCAAATGATGTGGACATCCTACAGAAGGGACTCGCTGAGACAGATGCCTGGTGTCAGAGCCATGGCCTCAAGCTCAATGCCAAAAAGTGCAGTGTCATCCCCTTTGGTAAAAACTCTTTACCCATGAACTACCACATAGGCAGCAATCTACTTAACACTGAATGTGTGATAAGAGATCTTGGGACCCAGGTGGACAGTAGTCTCTCCTTTGATAGTCACATTGCCATAGTAGTCAGGAAGTCCTTCTACGTGGCACACCTCATCATAAAAGGGTTCTCATTCAGGAAAAAATAGGTCATTTTTCCCCTGTACTCGACACCCATTCAACCCATTATAGAGTACAACGCCCCTTTTGGAATGTACCTCACAAGACATCTGCAGCAGCTGGAAAGGCCACAGAAGTACCTCACAAAGAGGATTTCTGGCCTCAAACAAATGCCCTACACTGACCGCCTCAAAAAACTCCAGCTTTACTCTGTAGCATATCACCTACTCCGAGATGATCTCTGCCAAATATACAAAGCTATATCAAACCCAGAGCTGTTGGACATGCTACACCTAAAGAAATCCCAATCCCTCCAAGCTACACATGCTAGGTACCTAAACCTTGTCACCACAATAAACAAGACATGCTGGAGGGATAGATTCCTGTCCCAGAGACTTCCCACACTCTGGAACAGGCTACCCATCTATGTCAAGCAAAGTTCTTCATTAGCACTCTTCAAGAAAAATCTTGATGAGTGGATGGGAAATAGGAAATACACCCCGGGGATCACTTCTTTGTCTCTGCTCGACAGTAGCACAGGAAAATAACTTTCTTGGGTGGTGTAAGCCAGGGGAACCTTGTTGGCTAGGCTTACGTAGGCACTTGAGCCGATAGCCTAGTACCTACCTATTAACCTATGAAACAGTTAGCCCACAGCACAAATAACTTGTTGCCACAATCAGCTGCAAGCAGTGGTCAGAGAAGGCTCTACAGTCAACAGAGACAAGGCTGGAGACCTGGAAGTTGACTGCAGAGAAAGCACAACAATTCAATAAATTACTCAGGGTTCTAGCACCTCAAGAATAAAAGGAAATAGGTGGAGTTGAAAAAGAATGGCAGTACCTCAAAACAGCATATCCGAGAACTCTAAGTGGCTGAGCTAGGTAAGGAAATAAGGTACAGAGGGAAAGATGGTGGTGGAATGCAGACGTCCAGGAAGTCAACAAAAGAAAGAAGGAGTGCAGGAAAAATTTGGAGATAGAAAAGACGTATCAGGCTAACAGTGGATACTGATTGCTTAAGAAAGAAGCTGAGAGGAGTTTTAATAGCAAAGAACAAGGCATCAGGGACACTTTACAAAATTCTGGAAAGTTACTGGGTAGGCTGCACAAAGAAACTCTATCAGGTAGCAAAGCAAAGACAGAACAAGAACATAGTCAGACACCCTTTGTTAAGGATGCCAGCAACATCCTGCTCCCCCAGCCCACAGGGCATCAAAGGCAGATGGAAGGAGTACTTATTGCAGCTTCTGAATGATGAAAGCCCCACAGAAGGTGTTCTGCCCCCAGACAGCCTACAATGAGAGAAGAGAAGTCCACCCTAGAAGAAGTAAGAACAGCAAAGGAAAATGAAGTTTGGGAAAGCAGCAGGCTCAGACGAGGCTACAGCAGATAGGATCATGATGTTGGGTGAGTTTGGTAAGAAATGTCTGCTGAGGTTACTCACAGCAGTATGCAGAGAAAAATGAATCCCAGATGACTGGAGAATAAACATAGTAGTGCTAGTGTACAAGAGCAAATGGGGCATTCACAAATGCGGGCAGTACAGAGATAGCAAACTCCTCTCACACTGTATGAAACATTTGGTTAAGATAAATTTAAACAAATACCAGTAGAAAGTTTGGATTCATATTGGAATGCAGCACAACTGACCCAATACAAGAAGCTAGAGATGAGGAGAGAGTCCAACTGGGCATTCCTAGACTTGGAAAAAGCATATGACAAGGTCCCAAGAAAGAACAACAGAAACTCAATGCTTTTAGTAAAATGACAAAGCTTTCAAGTACAACTCTTCATCAGCATCTAAAAACACACACTTCTACGGGCTTTAAAAACAGTTTGCAGCGAATCAAATCACACAATCAATTAATATATATTTAAAATGCCCTTATACAAAAAAGAAGGAAGAAAAAAGACAAAAGCGTATATATAAACTATATATAAAATAATATGTGTGTGTGTGTGTGTATATATATATATATATATATATATATATATATATATTTAGTTTTTTGTTGCTGTTTCATTGAATGTACTTGGAAGTCCTTTAACTTCAGGTGGTTCTTTCTTTTGGAAGGTCCAAAGAAACTGATTTGGTCAGCCTTGCAGTGTTTTGAAGTCCCAGAAACATTGGTATAATTAGTGCAGGCTATGTACAAGGACTCAAGGTCAAACAATGTTTGGTCTCACAGAGAGGTTGCCAGTGGGAGTGGGTGTTCAGCAGGGTTCAGCTTTACTGATATACTGTACCAGAAAACTAGTATTCATGCTGGTGATGGATTATATCAGCAAACAGGTTGGGGGACAAATCAATACAATTTCAGAATGCAGATGATGTGGTGCACAGGTAGACTCTGAGCAAGAACATCAGTGAAGGATAGGAAAATGGAATGCAAAACTGAAGGGACATGGGATGAAACTGAATACAGATAAGAAAGCTGTAGTGTCAGCAAATGGGGACATCAGAAGAAGCTGTGAAATGACATAGATGGAAAAACAGAGGAACAGGTTAACAGTTTCAAGTATCCAGGAGGGTTATTGAGGAGAAGGGAAGACTGAATGAGGATGTCAAAGCTAGAATCAAAGGGGCTGCAGCATATTGGCACACAATATCAGGTGTAGTATATGACAGAAGAATGCAAAAGAAGCTGAAAATTAAGGTCTAAAAATCAGTGGTGTGACAGTGCTACTGTATGGTAAAGAAACCTGGGATGCAAAGGCAAATCACCTGAGTAAGCTAGATGCATTGGAGATGAAGTGCCTGAGATGGGTGATATGATGCACACTGTGAGACAGATGAAGAAATGACATCAGAGCTGAAGCCAAAGTAGCTCCAATTGCAGAGAAGGCCAAACAGAACAGATTACGTGAGCACATGTGCAAAAAAACAGAAGATAATCTGGTGAAGATGATTTGGGACAGACCGGAAAAAGGTATGAAGAATTCAGGATGTCCAGCAAAGATACTGATGGATTGTGTTAGGGAAGACCTGTGACAGTAAGGCATGACTGTTGAAGAAGGTAGGAGAGCTACATTGAATCAAGAGAAATGGCAGCTGTTGACACAACACCCCAACCCTATGAAGAAAAAAATGGGAAAAAAGGGGCTGATGACGACGATGGCTGATTTAAAATCTCCGTGCACCAACATACAGAAAACAAAGAGGCCATAAAAGGTACTCAGCAGCAAACTAGGGTGTGAAATTATTCTCATTTTAAATTTACAATATGTGTTAAAATGACTTAAGCCAAGTATGAAAACATACACTACTCATACTGTTTCAATGTAAGTAACAGTAGAAGCTGCAGTCTAAAATAACTTTGTCAAGATAACTTGACGTCCCAGTGTGAGGAACAATCAAATATGCATTTTTTATAGAACACTGCCTTTAAAAGACATTAGAGTTTGTATTTTCAGAGCTTTGTTGTATAGCTAAACTTAAGAAATATTGCACATAATCAAAGTCAAAGGCTCCATATGTGGGCACACAGCCAACAGAGCAATGTCATCTGCATAAGGTATGATTTGCATCCTCTACAGACAGATGGTGGTTTATTTATTAACATGAAAATATGACTTCTAATAAATCAGAATTAGGCTTAACAGTTTAAGGGAGGACATTTGGCACCTGAAGTCCCAAAGCTAAGTACAAGACTATTGTTGCACTGTGCTTTCCAAGAAGCATTATGTTTTCTTTACTATTTCCTTCAGCACAGAAGGTTACATCAGACAGAGTTTGCTGGCTTCCACTTAGATGGTAAGTATAAAACTAAGAATACTCAGCAGCTATGTATACAGCACTGCAATGGAAAAGGTGCATTCAAAACCCGCAGTACATACTTATACACCTTGGAAGACTTATATCTTGTTAGATATGTTTTACTTAACACCAATTTTGGAATATCTTTGGAAAATAGAGGTTCTTGCAAAAAATAAAGCAGATTTTGGAAGAAATGCACATTTAAGGCAAAATAAAAGTGATTTTCTATGAGGTCTCTATTTTTCCTACTAATTCTCATAATTAGCTGTACATTACTTTAATACACGATTGTCAGTGAAATATCACAGAGTGCTGGCATTTTGCAAAGTTCATGGCTAATGAAATGACAGTACACTGTTTTCAATGTTACACTGAGCATAAATGAACAGATACCAAATTCACTGACTTTGATTCACTAAGAGATAGCCCTAAAATAATAAATAAGTAAATAAATAAATACATAATTAAATAAAACAAACAAGGGATAGCCCCTCTACCCTATGATGGCAGGCTTCATTTGAATCACCCACTAAATTTTATACAATAAACTCCAAGACAGAATAGGTTACATAATCCATAAAGTACTCTCTCTCTCTATGCGTATGTATATATATATATATATATATATATATATATATATATATATATATATATATATGCATATATTGGTGCAGTAACAAACATTGAAGAACCTGAATGTCTATACCAATGATGTCGACCACAAAAGAATGAAAATGCAACCATAGTGTATTAAGGTTGTGTGTGTGTGTGTGTGTGTGTGTGTGTGTGTGTGTGTGTATGTGTATGTGTGTGTGTGTGTGTGTATATATGTGTGTGTGTGTCTGTGTGTGTATAAAGATGTATATACACGCACGCGCACACACACACACACACACACACACACACACACACACACACACACACACACACACACACGTTTATATATAGATATATATATGGATCTACTTCTAAATACCTAATTCCAGAATCTGAAATGCTAAAACACCAAGGCTGAAATGCTAAAATCTTAAAATACTGAAATTTTAAAATACTGATGGTCAAAAAACTGAAAGTTCAGATCCTTGAGTATCATAAGACTGAAACTACTTGAATTCTGAATATCGATAGTACTGTAAGAAATCCTTATTTACTGTTTGTAAATTCACTATGTTTCTTTAAATTTATATAGTAAGTATGTGAACAAATATGGCAGCTGTTTCATATGCTACCAGCATGTAATGCATGCGTGTACCATACTATAAAGTAAAAAAAAAGGCAAAGGCCCTTTTCCACACTGTAGTGCAATCCTGGAGTTGGCATATATAATTAGGCACAGTCCCCCATCCCCCACTTAGGTGGGATTTAGAAGGTCCGGTTTGCAGATAGACGGTAGCAAGTAGGTATTTAATTTTTGCAAATAGTTCTTGTTTGTTTTCAGACATGTACATTATTATTTTGTTTTTATATAGTGCAGCTTTGATGTAGGGAGTTGTATGTAAGGTTTGTGTGTTTGAATTCAGTATTTTGGGTGTCAGTGTTTTAAACTTTCAGTATTTCAAGATTTTGGCATTCTGGTCTCGGTAGATATATATATATATATATATATATATATATATATATATATATATATATATATATATATATATATATATATATATATATATATGTGTGTGTGTGTGTGTGTGTGTGTGTGTACCAAAGGTTGACAATGTAAACATAATGTATTAAGGTAATATGTGTGTGTATATAAATATGTATGTGCGTGTGTGTGTGTATTTATATATATATATATGTGTATATGTATATATATATATATATATATATATATATATATATATATATATATATATATATATGTATATGGGCTTAGGACACATGCTCAACTAACATATGTCCGAATCACAAAACATCGAACACACATACACGAAAGCACTTAACATCGAAAAGCGCTTCCGTGTATGTGTAGTTCAAAAAAAAAAACTACATATATATATATATATATATATATATATATATATATATATATATATATATATATAAACAAAAATGTAGAACACAGCACCACAGCAAACCAATAAAAAGCAAATGGCAAAGAGCAGTATAAAATCCAAACAGACTTTTATTGGAACACAGGTGAGCGTTTTTGCAAAAAAATCGCTTCTTCAGACCATTATATATATATATATATATATATATATATATATATATATATATATATATTAATAAAAACTTCTGTGCATCACAAAAAAAATGAAATAACCAAGCTGGACAAGTCCTTAGCACTTTTGTTCCTTTATTAGTGATCAGAACTTCTCTTATCAGTAATAAAGGAACAAAAGTGCTAAGGATTTGTCCAGCTTGGTTATTTTGTTTTTTGGGGATACACAGAAGTTTTTATTAATATGTTCTTTGGTTCTACGTAAATGTGATTTTTTAGTTCAGTTTTTTTACTTTTATATATATATATATATATATATATATATATATATATATATATATATATATGTGTGTGTGTGTGTGTGTGTGTATATATATATATATATATCTATATATATATATATATATATATATGTGTGTGTGTGTGTGTGTGTGTGTGTGTGTGTGTGTGTGTATCTATCTCTAAATATATATATATATATATATATATATATATATATATATATATATATATATATATATATATGGTATATGCATATATAGGTAGATAGATATTGATATAGATATCTAGACACATTACTTCTCTAACCCATGGTCATAATTTATTAAACAATAGTGTTTGTTGTTGAATTCAGCCAAATGTCATTCAATGAGCTTATTTACTTACACTAGACTGTCTATCAAACCATGTAGCAGACCAAGCCACACTATACATATGTCCATATGGCTGTCATGATACTGGACCAAGCCACAGTATACATACGTCCACATGTCTGTCATGATACTAGACCAAGCCACAGTATACATACATCCATATGTCTGTCATGAGACTAGACCAAGCCACAGTAAACCTACGTCCACATTTTTGTCATGATGCTAGACCAAGCCACAGTATACCTACACCCATATGTCTGTCATAATACTAGACCAAGCCACAGTATATATATACATCCACATGTCTGTCATGATACTAGACCAAGCCACAGTATACATATATCCACATGTCTGTCATGATACTAAACCAAGCCACAGTATATATAAGTCCACATGTCTGCCATGATACTAGACCAAGCCACAGTATATGTACGTCAACATTTGTCATGGTACTAATAGATACTCATTTTTACTTCATGCCTAACTCATTATATTTCCAAGACCATTGCATGTTCTGCATTACAGTATACTATATATATGTTTTATCCCATAAGAAAACAAAATTCTAAAATGTGTTTCTATTTTTCAAGTCCTGATCTTTAATAAACTAACTAACAGCAAACAGACCTAAAAGCGAATTATCAGCTTCTTAGTGTTTTAAGCTGTGAGGGAACATTTTATGGCTGAGAGTGTATTTTCTTCAATTTTATTTCATTCAGTTATTAACTTGGTAGATCCGCATGGCACTTGGAGGTTGGGTTGGCATAATTGTTAAGGTCTTTACCTCATAGATATAAGGTACAGAGTTTGATTTTAACCTCTGGTTACTGGCTATGCTTGTGATCATCTACAGACTGATAAACCAGCATTTAATAATGAAAATATGAACCCCTGGGAAACCCCCTTTCAGGGATGAACTGAAAGCAATGTTTGGATACGTGACTAGCACAGAATCACATGATAGAGAAATGGAAAATGAGTGAGTCAAACCTTGGTCAACATAATAAGGTCCAGTTGTCTTCTTTTAGTTTATAGATAAATAGTAGGATGGCTGCCATTAATAGCCATTTTATGCTTAGCCAGTTTCCCTTTTTGTGCCCAAATGAACATTTCGTTAGAGACTGGTCTTACCATCTCATGGTCAGTGATTATATATTACCCCTATTGAGAATAAATGAGATCATACATAGATAATTTTATTGGACCCATGCATGGGATAAAGCTTTTAAGAGCTGCCTCTGTCCATTAGTAGTAAAGGGGGCAGTCCTGGGGCAAATTGGTTTCCCATCCATAGATCCGCATTGCACTGAATATGGACAGGGATGAACTTTGCATTATGTGGCGGGGGATTCAGTTCCAAAGCACCAATATCCTCAGTGAGATATCCCTGTCCCTCCAATCCATTCTGTTTATGTTGCAGAAGAGGTTTAGATCTCAAGATTAAGTATTCCTGATGCAATTTGACTTGCTAATGTGCAGTAAATCCACCAGTAATGGGTTGGAGAATGCCTTATATGCCAGACACAGGTCACCTCTTAGCACTCTGTAGGATACCAAGTATAGTGACATGGCTTTGAGTCAGTACATGTAAGACATGTTGTTTAGGCCTTTTACCCTTTTAGTATCTGTGAGCATTCCAGCTCTTGTATGTGTCTGGACAGATACATGCCAATGGGGGCATTATATTCAATGATTGTCCGAATGAGGGCTGAGTAAAGGGGGACAATGACATAGATCTAAACACATAAGCTGTTCATTATAGAAGGATTCTTTATATATTTAAGCACTGAAGGATCATTAGCACATTTTCTGTTTCCTTCTGGCTTACCTGCATATTCCTGATGTGATATATAGTGAAACTCAATACCTCATTCCTGTAAGAGTGTAAAAATTAAGTACCTGAGACTGAAGTCTGTTGTTTTAGGATTTTACACATTTCTCCAATGTTCTGCACCTGCAGGTTTGATAAATATAAGCTTGGAAGGTGCAGGGGAATTGACCCTTTCAAAAAAGTTGTTTTGAGTTCTGTTGTTTAGTTGCATGTTAATGGTATTTTTTCAGGTTGTAGAATTGAATATATGTAATCCAAGACTTACAGCTGTGAAACATCATAATATAAGCTATTTTTCACAGTACAAGTGGCATGCATGGTATATCTGTAATTATACATAAACACATTTTGGTTGAAATCCTTGTTTTGCTTTTTCTGCCTGCATAGCAAACATCAGGACTACCCAAAAATCCTCACATCCGCTCTTAGGGTAATAGCTGATGTGTCTCTATATAAAGATTGTGAGTTCTACCATTACGTTAGGTACTTAGATTCCTATAGGCAATCAATACAGTAGCATGGGGGAGGGAAATGCCCTTCTGGGGTGCCATTCTTCAGATGACACATTAAAACAAGATCCTAGTTGCCCAAGTTCAGAGTCTGTAGTACTCAGGTAGATGCAAAATGTTCCTACTGCACTTTCTAAAAAGAGTAGTGGAATTCCCATGATTTTTTGCCAACTTACCTAACTTATCCCTGGCCAGAATGAGCACTACTTTGGAACTTCCCTGATAATGGACCATAGACCTAATAAATAAGAGCAATACATGGATTTGTGCCACACAAATCAGGGCAAATAATCACTGTTTTGCCCTTTCTATTGCATTTTTACATCCCCTCTCTGCTATGCCTCTTTCTTGTCAGTTCTTACAGTCATAGCGCTGGTCTTCTCCAGATCCTAAATTTCTAAATATCAAGATGAATAAAAATAATTAAAGTATACTAACACTAATTATGCAGTTTTCACCATGACTAAAGTCTGACTATCATCAAAGGTGCTGGAAGTCAGACAGAAGTTAAGCATCAGGAAGCCAGTGACTGCCATCCTCCTCCTCCTCTGATACATGGCTATCTCCTAGAGAAGAAGCAATCATCGGTAAACAAATGGTTACAAGTATGATATCAGATACATAGTGCTTAAGTGGCATCCGTCTCCTTGTGCCTCAGGTTATAAAACCATATGAATTCAAATCTCCAGAAGGTATTATTATCTTATGGATAATTATTCACTGCATAACCTAGGAGGTACCTTCTCTGGTCACACAATACTGACTGAGCCATATGGAGGATTCTCTCTGAAAAGTGAGAAACAAAGTAGGAAACAATGTCACAAGACGGTTCCCTATCAGAATCCTGAAACACTATAAGCCTGAAAGTCAAAATCCTGAAAACTAATGACTGAAAATGCAAAATCTCGAAAATGCAAAATCCCGAAAGTCAAAATCCTGAAAACACAAAATGGACATGCTGACATCACTGTGGCTTTGCTATTGTTAGCCCTGTGGTGTTAGGTCATCAGGTGAGTGTGCGGTTGGTTTTATGTTAGGGTTAGGCGTATAAGTGAGTTAGGGTTAGGGCAGGTTAGGCATGTATGCAATAGTGACAAATATTGGGGTTATTAAGTGAGTTAGGGTTAGGGCGCGGGTCAGGTGAGTGTGCGATAGTGACGGACCTTAGGGTTAGGGTTAGGGTCAGGGTCAGTTGGTAGATATTAGTGTCTTTATAGTGACATATTAGCATTATTTGTGTTTTCAGGATTTTGACTTTCGGGATTTTGCATTTTCGAGATTTTGTATTTTCAGTCATTAGTTTTCAGGATTTTGACTTTCAGGCTTATAGTGTTTCGGGATTCTGATAGGGAACCCACAAGACATATATGGTGGCAATACTGGTAAAAGAATGGTGCAACTATTCAGAAAGAATCTAGGTTACCAGTGATAAAAAGAAGTTTGTGGATTTGGGGCCAAAAATAAACTTTCTAGTCGGGTGTGTATACTGCCCCCCTCCAAATAAGAAAGTTCAGCATTGATACACGCTTTTATACAGACTGCTATAGTAAGAATGTTGTATACTTTGGTTTATGTACAAAATGCCCTGCCTACTATGTAGGCAAAACTAATTGGCTACTCAAAGATAGAGTCCTAGAACATGTAAGGGACATTAAAAATGAAAAAGAGACAGGTGCGTTAGCGATGCATGTTATAAAGGAGGGAGCCACGCACACCTTCAAGTTTCTAGTGTTACATATCATACAAGATAATAAAAGAAGTGGGAACATGAACAAAAAGACCGAAGCCTCAGAACAAGAATGGATAATTAGGCTTCAGGCTGACAGACCACCTGGACTAAATAGTAAGGTTTCACTGAAACCTTTTCTTAGGAACAGGGCTTTGAAACATTGATTATTATGTTTGGTCACATATTCTAATATTTATACATATATTTTACAGTTTTACCACTATCTAATTTTATAGAGCATGTTTTTACAGTTTTTTTACATATATTTTTAGTTCACTATTTATATGATTGATTGTTTATACAGTGTTTGTATAGTGTATGCCTTTAACTTTTATTTATTCAATCAAGATGCTGTTAACTGATTGGATATGACCTAGATGTATCATTATTTAAACAAGAGCAGCAGTTACTGTAGTATGTCTGAGGAAGCAGAGAGGACACTGAAAGCGCTCACATGTTTTATATTTTTACTATTTTGTATTAAAGTGTTGTTTTGCCATGTGTATTCCAACGAGTTTTTGGCTTTTTTGGAATATTATACTTTTATTGTTGGTTACTTTATCCAGATTCAGGGGATCTGTGTTTGATAGCTGGTTGAATTACATGTTGGTTTAAAACCCCATGCGCTCCAATGATGAGTCTGAAAAAAATATATATTTGTTGACAATAATCATAGGATTTTCTTGTTTATAATTAGTTGTTATAAAGAGACATGCTCACTTTTGGATGCTAGAAGTGCTTTGTGTCCAGTAGTTGTAGAAAACCTGCTTTTACTAAGATGGTGTTCATCTTACAGACTCCAGTATAATTCTGTGAAGTGGAATCACACTGCAGGGAGAAACTACAGAATAAAACATGCAATGTAAAGTCTACTTTGTTCTTTTCCTAAGTAACTGCCATCTCAGAGTTAATTATATATAATTAAGTAGGTATGAAGATGAAGCCCCCATTGTAAATTGTGCAGGGAATTACAACTGAGTTGCATTTTGAGAGTTTAAGATATGAGAGCTTGTATTCTCAAGTTGATACTTCCATGCATTTTAGATATGAGTAGGGCATCCTTAAAGAATTATAGGATAAGAACTTAATTATCATTGTTTTACAACACAAAGGATATAGAAAGCAGAATGAAAATTTGAATGTACCTCCAACGTATAATCCTACTACTTGTCCAATGTGATTTATAACCAGACATATTTTTTATTCTGCCTAGCAGTTTGGTCCCATTAGGCCTCTGTCCAGGACAGACCATAGGTGGTATTTTTATAAACTGGAGGAAATGTATCCAAAACATTGAGGAAACTTCTAAAGTCTTCTTCCAATAAATTGCAAATAATTACTAATATCTGCCTAACCAAGCACAAACTGTGAGTGATGTAACCTCAATTTAACATTTCATCTGAAGAACAGTACCTCGCGGTGCAGTGACCCCATGCTGCAATCCAGTCACCATGTTGGAGTCTAAATAAAATCACCTGGTGGGGGCACAAACCCCATAACATTCTGAATTTTCTGGCATCAAATGTGATCGGGCAGCCTGTAGGGCTACTGAGATGGAAAGTAGACCAAACTAAATATATTCATATGTTTACTGTAGTTTCCCATTCATAAAGTTGGCAAAAAAAAAGTATAATTTTGAACAGATCAAAAATAAAGGCATCTTTCAGAATCTTGACAAACTGAAAACGACAATCAAAAAATTATATTTGTGTGTCTGTGTATGGGTGTGTGGGTGTATGAGAGAGATAGTAAGTGTGTCTTTGCAGAGGCAAGCCCCTGTACTACCATCCTCTACTCAGCTGTTTTAACTCCAAAGTTACATAACCTATGAATAAAGAGAATACCTATATTCTTAAGGTCACATGGCCTCCTATATAAAACAAATGTGAAGTTTTTAAATTTCAACACTATCGTTTCACCCCCTGGAAAGTTAAAATTTTGATTATGGACTTTCTGGACAAAACACTTAACTTAACACTGTATTTATATATCACAGATAATAAAGTGTTATTTTTTACTGGGTGCACAAATTAGACCAGCATTCCCATAATAATCTCTTGTGCTAAGACTGAGCCTTACCTGAGGTTTCACCACAGTTCAATGTTATTCATACATTACTTTTTTAGTTTAACTCACATGATTGGAATTGTGCAAAAGAAGTTAAATCTGTTGATGGAAATTGGTTTGAAACAAAAATACAATGCATTTACACCTAGTAATGTAGGTACATGTTGTAGAGGATTATTAGAATGTAAGAACCAAACAGTTGTTTTGAGTTAATCATTCCATGCGAAGTTTGAGATGCCCAGTTTCTGACTTGTTAAGATCTTTGCCTTACAGCTTTGGGTCCAACCCAATTTTTTTTACTCCAGTTGTGTGGAGTATATATGTTCTGCCTGTGTGTTTTTTCCTGCGGGTACTTAATTTTCCCCCAGCTCCCAAAAACATGCTGGGTGAGTGGCTGGTATCAAAACTGCATTTCCTTTGACCCAGTATACATTTGAAAAGAATTACTCACGGTCCATTTCACTTACTAGATAAAAACTGAAGACATCAAAATTAAAGTAAATTGTGTACATGTGTATGGAACATTTGTCCCTTAAGGAATTAAATGCTTTGTCCTGATCCATTATACAACAATCACCAGATCACTAGAATTTTGGCCAGTACTTAAACAGCAGGCTTTATAAATGATACTCTTCAATGGATCTGCAAGTCTAGCAAGTAATACTGACCAAAAATCAGCATAATAATATATACTTTGGTGACCCCTCTAAGCCAAAGCACATTTTCAGTGGAAGCTGTGGGAGAAAAGCTCCAAATATAAAAACATGGTAAATAAATAAAAATAAATAGAAAATAAGACCAACAGTGAACATTACAAATAGGACATTAATAGTTTAATAGATTTAGCATTCTTTGCAGCAGAACAATGTTTGCATACACTAGTTGTATCTTACAGGCATTAGTTAACTGTCTCTGCAGATTGAAAAACATAGTACATGTTTTTTGACTAATTTCGCCATCTGACAGACAGAGCATAGTGGAAGAAAGTTAAGGAATTTTAGACTTACAGAAGTAGTTACATTTAACCATCAGTTAGACTGATACCGGCGAAGACAAATCAACGCACGAGAAATGTGATACCATAGAGTTAGTGCAGGCAGATACAGTGTCAGCCAGATCATAGAGCTAAAAGGTATATTGGATGCAAAAAGTACAGGGCATCAAAGTTACATTGTCATAATGCTTAAGCCATAGCAATATTTTAGTTTTAATAAATGTAAGATAACTGCAAATAGCAGAAATGGTATCATTCATAACTTAGATCATATCAATATTTTCTTAATCAAGGAATTGCAAAAATGACAATTTCAGGCCCATGGTTTAATTATATTAAAAATATTTTTTAAGAACAAAGCTGTCTTCCAGAACTTGAGTTAGGCCACATTATGACTCTTCCTTTTGACTTATAGAATATTTTAAATAGCCAAAAGTAGATTTTAGCTGTGTATGTATTTACTTAATTGATTTTTGTTTGTCAAATGACACTCTTAATTACAATAGCATTTCTACAACTGCACTGCTATGCCACTACTTTTCATGAAAAATGCGGAGTATTTATTAAACACCTTCTGTTTTAGCTCTTCAGCTGAATTATTATCCTTTTCAGTAGTCGTTGC
This sequence comes from Protopterus annectens, assembly GCF_019279795.1. Classification (NCBI taxonomy): domain Eukaryota; kingdom Metazoa; phylum Chordata; order Ceratodontiformes; family Protopteridae; genus Protopterus; species Protopterus annectens. The sequence continues at coordinate 21,553,315 of NC_056733.1, forward strand.
AATATTTATGAATTATTGCAATAAAGTCTGTGATTACTCTTCAAATTAAAGATTACATTTTTCATACAGTAAGCAATGTCTTTGGCTTCTCCCATTAGGGGTCGCCACAATGGATCATCGGTCGACAAATTGATTGGCAGTGGAGTTTTTACTGTAATTACAGAAAATAACTGCAACATGAAAAGTATTAACAGTTGTTCAAGCCAGGTTAATGTGATACTCTTTGATACAATTAGAATTAAAAACATTCAATTTAATATGAATGTAATTATGTAACAACCTTTAAGTAGACTGAATACTGGGTGTAATTTGGAAGGCAACTAATATAGACATGGTAAACATTATGTAGGTCTGGGCCCACTATACTCTGTCAAATTGTTGTTGAGGAAGGACTACAATTTCATACTCTGTATGTGAGTGAGTTTCACAAACGTATTGTTCATAAGTTGTACTCAGAGAGTTCTTGGTACAGATAGTGTAAGTTAGTCACACGAGTGCAATGACACACAAGAGAGATAGGCTATGCTATTGTTGCAGCATGCATAACTACGTTACATGGGTATAATGCTGATATGCAAGACAGATTAGGATACGGATGTCTTTAATGCTGATGTATAAGAGAAACTCAGTGACAGAGGTCTTGGTATACAGAGTGTAACTTATCTACAAAGATGTAATGACAATACACAAGAATAACTCAGATGTAGCATTATGTTACCATCTGTGCTTTGTCCCAGTATGTCAAAGTCAGGTCTACTAAAATGATTACATGCTAGTAGTTTCTGCTACACTTGTTCAAAAAAGCAAGTGCTCTAACTCCCACTAGCCTGATCTCTGGTTTCTACAAAGCCCTCTTTACACCCGATCTTAAAAACTACATAGCCATACCAGAACCTAAATGCTAAATCTAAAACTCCTACCTAGCACCAAATCTGATCCCTCCACACCTAGTACCTTTCTTGTTATTAAATGAATTAGTTCTGGTTTGTGTTTTAAACACAAACTTAGAGTTTTCACCCAAAATTGTAAAAATGTCAGTATTACCCCTAAACAGCTTCCAGTTCCTAACCATTATGTTCTTAATTTATTTTGTGTAGGAACCAAAAGGTACCACCATGGAATTGGTGAAGGTACTAAAATTAACCGTGTTGGCCCTAGAAGTATGGAGAAATGTATTTTCCTCAAAACCAAGCAAAGGTTTATATTTGGTACTCCACCCTTCCAGTATGTCACCACTAATTTTGTGCAGCAAGTCCAGTGGGTACCCCCTTTCCTGAAACATAGTAGTAACATTGTTCACTTCTGACTTAAAGATCGTGAAATTTGAACTCATTCTGGCTATCCTGACTAGTCTTTAAAGATATTCCTCTTAGTATAACTTGGGTGGTAACTATTATAATGTAAATAGCAGTTTGAAAACGTGGGTTTTCTGAAAATACTTAATCCAAAACAGCCATTAATATTATCTTTCAATAACGTAACATCCAAATAATCAATTTGTTCATCAGAATGGATATGTGTAAATTTCAGGAAGGGGTAATGCTTTTAATATACTCCACAAACTCATCTCTAGATGACCCATGGTCTTCCATAAAATAAAGATGTCGTCCAGAAAATGTAGGTAAGTGTGCCAATTATTCCTGAATCTGGAGTTAAACACATGTATTTTTTCCCACCTATACAACACAAAATTTGCATATATAGGGGCACAACTGGCTCCCATCGCCACACCTTTAACTTGTTTAAAAAATCCCCTTTCAAATGAAATGTAATTATTGTGTAAAATCATTTCCATAGCCTCCATTATAAAATTAATCAATGTATATTCAAATTAGAGTTCAAGTATGGCCATGTGAAACAGTACTAACCTTTCACTATGGGGTACTGATGTATGTATGTATGTGTCTTTTGGCTTTTCCCGGTTAGGGGTCGCCACAGCGGAACTCCAGTCCGCTAATGATTGGCTGTTGATTTTTATGTGCCAAGTTGCCAGCCCTGACGCACAACCTTCAACGAAGGTACACCCATTCACGCATGTCTCCACGCAGAACACGCTCTAGCTGAGAATCAAACCGGACAGCGTCTTACTGTGAGGCAACAATGCTACCGCAGCACCACCACTGCGGATCAGGGTGGGGTACTGATGTAAATAAATCAATTACTTCTACAGTTGAAAAACTGATGTACTGAGGTCATTTTGTTTAGTTTTTGTCAAAATATTCAGAGTCCTTAAGTATGTACTCTACTGGACTCAATACATTGTTTAAAATACAGTCTACAAAAACTCCCAGGGGAGTAGGTCATGGAGCTGTGAGCAGCTGCTATCACAGGATAGGGGGGATCAACAATATTTTTGTGGATTTTAGGCATCCCAAACACAGTTGGGACAACTGGATGTTCCAATACCAGGAAATGACACAGGTCCTTGGTAATAGCTCCTTGTAATAAAGAATCTTCTAAGAAGAATTCTATCTTCCTATGTGTTACATTAACTTCATTCCTAGACACTCTTTCCTATCTATCTGTGTCCTGGAAAAGCCTAAACATATTCCCAATGTAATGCATTTTTTCAGCTGTAACAATCCCTCCACCCTTATCGGGCTTCATGACCCTAAGGGTGGTATTGTTCCTAAGTTCTTCCATAAGGAGTTTTTATTCCCTTTTTAAATTGTAATATCTCTTCTTCTGATTGTTCAATAAATAATGTATTTCATTTGTACATGTTTTTTCATATTTTGCAACCATGGGGGTGAAGTGGGGGGGTTAAACATACTTTCCTTTCTCAAATTTCACCAGCTAAATTAGACCCATTCTCTATCTAGACCGCAGCTGTGTAGGCAGTGTTGCGATTAGGGTGGCATAAAAAGAGGTCAGAACAGAACTGGTCATATCAGGCTCAGGGGGAGGAAGGAAGATGTATAATGCTCATAGGAAGAGTCAGGTTGTATTAAGCTCATAAGAAGGAAGAGGTTATAGCATGCTTGTAGGAAGGATGAGGTAAAAATATGGCAGCAGCCAGAGGATACAGGCTCAGAAAGAGTTAACAAGTAGTGAAATACAGGAAAACTTGGGAAGGCACACAATGACAAGTGCCTGACTTAGAGGTTATTGTCTTTTTTATTAAGTTATTTTTCATTCATAAAAGGGATGGCACTGCTTAACCAATTTTTTGTTAATACCTTAATCAAGAATTGTGGGTTATGTGTGTCCAAAGTGTGCAGAAAGTTTTTTTGTCAGTACTGTCCTATCAAATAATACTCATAGAAGGTATGATACATATTTAATTTCAAATTAATTATTTAAAAACAATTATTTTAGGCAATTTAATATCATGAGGCATGACATAATTGCTATGACTGTCAGCACGGTATTGGCAGAGGTCAAGTTATTGAAACTGTGGTCTGTTAAAACAGACAGGCATAATTTTATGTTAAAGGAAGAGACACAAACTGATATTTTCCTAAGGGTACCTTTAAATGAGTGCTGTTTAGAGTACCAAAATCATATCTGAAATTACTGATACCAATGTGTCTGATCTTTTTTCCTCTGCATTACCTGCTGATATTCTTACTTATTTCACTACCATAGAAAGACTATGTAATAAAAGGCAAATATTTATATAAAATGCTGAGATCACCCAACCTTCTAAAATGTGAATGAGAGCTACAGGTAGGAGGAGGAACATTGGAAATTATAAACTGTGCACTGACAGATTCAGAATAGATAAGAACAGTCCTAGAAATGGTGATTCTAGGATTAACAGGCTTAACTATTTAAAGAGAACGGTTAGTAATATCATTGAAGAGTATGTCAGAAGCTACACAGTGGTGTATAATGCAGTTGTTAGCAGAACTATTCTAAGGATCTGTATATTATGGCACTAAGGTCATATAGGTTGGAGTTAATATCTTCAGCATTTTATTCTCAGTGGCAGACAAGTAAACTGTTAGAAAACTGGGAAGTTATTCTCAGAAAAGGGGACTGATGTTCCATCATGTGGTTTAATTTTATATCCACATGAAGAAATGTTTACAAAAGAGGGGCCATATTTAATGACTGGTTACAGAGACAATGGGGTATTCAGAAACACTTAGAGTTTCTGTGAAGAGCTAATCACCACATTCTTGTATGTTTTCATTTTCAGTAGTTGAACTCAGTGTGGCTAGAGAGGCATCTCTAACAAATGTTTTTGTACCAAACAGGTACATTAAATGCTAATCTAAACACATTCCATTCACCAAGTGAAAATAATGGTTCATGGTGCTACGTACCTTGGGTTACCTTTGAAGTTTATAGGGTATTATTTATTTTATTTTATTGCATTTGTTTACCAGAAGGTCCACTGGGCCTAGGTGAGCCCATTTTTAGTGGAGGCATGGGGAGAAAAGCTCCACATACAAATTAAAGGTGATACGCATACAATATAAAATACAGAACTACAGCTACAGTTACATAAAGGCCTAGAAGGCAGTACAGTAACAATCATGGCCATGGGTTTAAAATAAATATGGTATAAAAGTACATGTCAGAGGTAATAGGTGTTAAGCAGTAAGCAGCTTGAATATGAGTGGAATGGTTCATAGAGATGTCAGGGAGGACAGGTGCAGTAGGGTAGTAATGTAGAGGGATAGAGAGAAAGGAGGTGTATGAGGATAGGTTATGGTACATAGGCAAGGCTGATGAAACACCGGCTGGCTAGAAAGAGGTGGGGTAGAGTGGGAGCAGCAGTGTTTAGAGAGAGTTATTTTTGGCATAGGCATAGCCAGCCAGAGGACAGATGTTGTCTAAGAGACTTTTTAAAGAGTGCAGGGTAACTGATGGAGGTGACTGTAGATGGGAGGGTGTTCCAAAGTTTGGAAATAGTAAAGGAATAGAGCATGTGACTGGCTGGGAGCTGGGGTCTGTCTACTTTGAGCAGTGTTTTATTTTCTGATCTGAGAGGCCTGTTTGGGTGGTACAAGGACAGCAGAGAGGAAAGAGAGAGGCATGTTGTGGGTTTGTATATAATTTTGTGTGCAGTATCTAAGTGTAGGTAGTTGAGATAGAGTGGTAATTCTAACCAGTTTAGTTGCTGTAAAGAGGGACAGTGGTGTGCTGAGAATCTTGCATTTGTTGCAAATCTGGTGACCTTATTGTAACATGAGTCAAGCTTGGTTTTAGGAAATGACTGGATATTTGTGAGGATAGGGGCACCATACAGCAGGGATAGGAGTAGAAAGATTGATGATAGAGCCTTTTTTGCAGTGGGGTAAAGGTAATAGCTGTGTCTGTAAAGGGTGCCCGGTGTCTGATGGGTTTTTTTATGTTACTGAGAATGTGGAGATGAAATGTTAGGTTTTCTCAATAATGACCCCGAAAAGTTTGGTGCTAGAGACAACTTCAGTGGTAGTATTGTTCTGGGAGTGGATAGAGAATTTGGTCCTATTAAGGGGGGGGGGGTTGGGAGAGAATAGAATTAGTTTACTCTTGTTGGGCTTGAGAGCAAAGTGATTATTTGACATCCAGTTTTCAGTGGATGTAAAGGTATGTTGGGTTAGCAGTTGTAACTCAGAAGGGGATTTGGCAGTGTAGATGATTGTAGAATCATCTGCATATTGGATCACGGTGCCATGAGTAAGGGAGTTATGGAAGTTATTGATAAATATATTGAATAGAATGGGGCCCAGTATGGATCCTTGGGGTACACCTGTGGTGATGTTGAGGAAGGGAGAACAGGATTGCTGCCATTTTGTTGACTGATATCTACCAAAGAGATAGTTTGAGAACCAGTTTAAGGGTGGGGATGTGATACCTAGATTGTTGAGTTTGGAGAGTAGAAGGAAGTGGGATATAGTATCGAGGGCTGAGTTTGGAGAGTAGAAGGAAGTGCGATATAGTATAGAAGGCTTATAAAAGGTCAAGTTATAAAATGTCAAGGAAGAGTGTAGAAACTATGAGACTGGCATCACGTGCTCCATTTACAGTATCCATAAAGGAGATTAGAGATGTGTTTGTACTATGGCCTGGCCTAAAGCCATGTTGGCTGAGAAGTTGGTTATTAACTAAGTGGTTAAAAAGTTGAGTATGGACTTATTTTTCTAATATTTTGGAAATGGGGGAGAGGATAGTGATAGGTTGCAAGTTGGAGATAATTTTTGCCACCTTTGTGGAGAGGAAGAATGTATGCTTTCTTCCAGATATTTGGTATGTGGGATTCCTGGATATCTCTATTGAGGAGTATACTGATGGGGTATGTGATGTAATGAAAAGTAACTGTGGGCTGGGGATTACAACTTCATTGTTGTTAGAGAGAATGTACACACACCAACCCCTTTCATAATTATTATAGGGAGAATGGTTCGGCCATGCCAGGGGCAAGGTGTACAGGCATTCAGAAATGAATGCCGATTATGCATTCACAGTCAGGGCTGATGCATTTCAGTGCTCTGTCTGTGATTGTTATACTGCAGCAAGGCACTAGTTACATTCGTAGCAAGCAACTTGCTATAGTTCAATGGAAAGAAATGTATTTTTGTTCCTTACCTCACAGCTGAAGATTTTTTTGTTTAGTCCTCAACTTCAAGCACAGAGCATCTGAAAAGCTAGAGATCCAAGTCCAAGGTCCAACGGTCTGAATCTTAATCTCTGGTTTGTTAAATGATCTTAACATTTGTAGTATGTCAGATAAGTTGGTGTTTTTCATTGCTTATGAAACTGACATATTGGTTACCACTGAAATCTAATTAAAGAAAGACATGAATATTGGCAACACTATTGGTTCTCATTGCAAGATACAGGAACTAAATAAGGTAATACCAACTTTCTTGGATATTTACTCACTGTGTGACTACCATTATATAATTAACACCTTTTACAATGTGTTTTTGTAATTTGCAGACTTGCAGTTACCTGCCTACAGTGACTGACTCTGTCATTTATTTCATTCACTTATCTCTGTGCATGGCCGGCAAGGGAGAGTGGAGTTTCATAAAGTTTACTTCAGAATCAGAAGTTTTCTTACTCTTAGAAATTATTATGTACACCTGTGGGTTACTGAAACAAGTACACACAATGGAATAATGAGGAATCAGTCCTTGGTGTAGCATCTACCAATACTGTGAACTACCACACCCCTTTACACAATGGTCATCTAAGTCTACATTTAACAAAGAATCAGCAGTCAAACTTCTAGAAGTACAACAGATCACAGGTTAATATTCATATCCATGAATGCATGGGTCCATCATCATATGCCAGACATTCTGGCATGCAGCACTATAATGCAGGCCAGCATTGCCAGTAGGGTTCCCAAAGTGATCAATGGAACTTGTCCCTAAGGAGTGACATCTGGAGGGAGGGCTTGGAAGAAGTTACAAGTAAAAAGTATACTAAATAATCAGTTGGAAGAGCTATTCTAATCACTGGATTATTAAAAAAAAAAACTTTCAAAGTTTAGGTTTTGACTGCTGGACTCTTTTGGCCCCTACTGCAGCATTTACTCTTTGAAACGAACTGCCCCTTTATGGGGAAAAAAAAAACTTCTTTTCCTATCAAACAAAAACTTCTTATCTGTCTCAATAAAAGAAGTTCCTGGAAACATAAATGACTATGCAAATTCTCCTTATTGTTTCATTTGTTTTCCAACTCAAGTATAAGCAAAAAGCTTCAAAGTCCATTATAACCCAAACAACATCAGAAGAGTCCTAATTCTTGCTACAGCATTTTCAGGACAGGGTTGTCCTTTCAATTAAGCCTATCTTCATAGCTGAAATTCTGGACTTTCTTGCCAGTGACAAGCGTTCAACTATGGTCTTTCAGGTTGGAAAAGCGGAGGTCCATGTCTCAGGCCACACCTGGGCAACTAGCTGGGATGAGTGTGGGGAGAAAGAGGTGCTGGTACCGACTTAATAGATGTCATAGACTACCAAAAGGCATGAATATTGTATATGTGAAATATTTGGGAATATTTTTGTTGCTGGTGAAAGAATATGTATACATCTAGCTATTTATATATATAAATTATATTTATGGGTCTACTTCACATCAACAAAATTCCACTTACCCAAAACCCCCCACACACCTCCCCAACTAAATATACCATGGGGGTAAGGAGCAAAGTTCAACAGGATGGCCGAGTGGTTACTTACCTGGAGTGAACAGTCGGTGTTCCAGGATGTTGGTGTTTTGCTGCTGTCAGTGTTTTCATCTCAGTGAAATGGGTTTTGGGTAAATGGCATTTCACTGATGTAAAGTAGACCTATATATATATATATATATATATATACATATATATATATATATATATATATATATATATATATATATATATATATATATATATATATATATATATATATATATATATATATATAGATATATTCACACTGATGATGCCTTGGGCGAAACCGGCTACCGGTCTGTGTTTGTAGCAGTATTGCCGCTGTGAAGATCACCTGAATGGTTGCTCTGTGTACTCACACTTCGATTAAACTCTAAACACTGAATCGAGTGTTTATTTTGTATTTCTATTTGTGGATTTCCATTGGAGAAGCTGTAGAAGGTATGCAAGTGCTGGAAGCCTGTCTTGGAGTTTGTATATTGTATTCTGAGCACGGTGACTGTTTTGGCGTGCACCTATTACTTTGGAGTATGTATATATTTATATATGTATACAGATCGATATATGTGTGTGTGTGTGTGTGTGTGTGTGTGTGTGTGTGTGTGTGTGTGTGTACACTTTAGTTTAGTAGTAGTATAAACTTTTTGATTAGTGGCTATTTGAAACGTAAGCAAGAAGAAAAGAATATATACTTCTGGTAGCAAAAAATGGTTATTATTTTACTGTGAATCCCAAGCATGAAAACGTATTTCTCTAAATAACTTATTTTTGAATTACAGGCTGGGGATAAATAGAACTTGAGAAAAATGAATAGCAATTCACAATGTGGATGTCTGGAAGGTTAGTTCAAAGGGTTAATGTCAGGAACTTCTTATAGTCCTTGGTTTGAATCTTTTGAATCTCCTTATTCAAGCTACCATTTAACCAGAAAGTGCTCCCATCTCACCCCTGAAAAATAATATTTCTGTCCAGTGAGGGTATCCGGTTAATGTATTAAAAAATCTCTGTTTAGCTAGTTGCAATTTGTTATTCAGAGGGATTCTTTTCAGTGTTTAAGATCTATGGGTTTGAAAGGGTATGAAGTAAATAAGGGCTGTAAAAAATATCCTGCACATTAGAGATAATCAAAATACGTCCTGAATTTAGGCTGTAGATGACAACATCTTCAAAATATGACAGTATTTTGTCTGCCCATTCTGACAGGGGTCCCTGCTAGTTTTACATTATCTTATTCTGACTAGTTTTAAGCATGTTCATTGTATAAATTATTCCATATGTTGTCACATTTCCTCCAGAATAAAATGACAAGAGTGCATTTCTGAGAAAGTGATTCTGCGTCTTGTTTAATTTGCTCGGACTGAATGTCCATTAATCAGTTCACTCAGCTCATTAATTGATTTTGATATATCAGATGAAGCTGTGAAATGCCTCTCAGACTTATTCATATTTCCATGCAGATATCATCTTTAATCAAAACCATAAAAAGCAATTTAAATGATGTTGATTTTATGTGCTGGAATGGAAGGAATCGTCTCCACCCCTGACCTTCTTAATAAAAGTATAAGCATTTCTAAGTTTCGTCCTCCTGGAATCATTTTGGTATTTGGGTCTGCTTTTCTAGGCCACAGAACAATGCAGCCATGGTCACCAACAGCCAACTGTCTCTCTTACTGCCCTGCATGACAGGGGAACAGATCAGTCGCTGGAGTGGGAGATGTTTGTTGGCATTATGCTGACATTACAGCTGAACTGTGTGTGTTATATCCACTTTTCTTTCCTGCTTTTGCGTCAAAGCATAGTGGAGGACATAGATTTATATACTGTATGGACAATACTGTTATTCTACATTATTTCACGTTAATAGAAGGCACAGAGTCCTAATTGACAGTTGGCTTCACTAAAGCACAATTCCGGTTATCATAGAGTAGCTCCTCTTCATCATTAATGCCAGTAAAACCAAATGTGTCCTGTACACGGATGCACTGTCCCAGAAAAATATAACTGAAGCACCAAACAGTTATATCACATAGTGTTCTAGTTATAAAATACCTGGACATCTGGGTCAGTATATGCTAGACCACTCCCAGATACCATCTGCTACCAGCAATGTGAACATGTGCTTTGGGAATGTTCATATACCAGTGGGGTACCTTATCCCCTGGTTTCCAAAACTTGTTTACAGAAAACAGCTGTTTCTGTCTTCCATTGCTATGCAGACATCCAATTGCATATATCTAACAACAGGAAATTTGTTTTGGCTCAAATACTGTCATGTGATCAGCACTTACCAGTGAGTGCCACTACAATCTATTATCTACAGCTTAGTCTTGTAGTCAAGACACAGCACAATGAACTGAGTACACCTGACTCTTACTTGTTAACAGTTTATATCTCTGGTCTCCACTCTAGAAATGCTAGCAATCTGAAGGTGCCACCTTTCTTCCACGATTATCACGATGAAGCTTTCAGAGCTTTTATTGCCATGCTGCAGAGCTCTTTTCCACTCCAAACAAGAAGCTGCATTTCATTGCTAAGCTCTTGAATGAAGTTTAAGGTCTGTTCTCTGGAATTTGCAGGCAGTCAAGGGTGTGAACTAAGGCAAACTATACATACAGTGTCATCAGCAGTTTGTTAGACCACCACCTAGCTCTCTCTGTACACCTTCTCCTTGAAGTTCCTATATTCTCTACAGTTATTTCATGACTCCTGGGGTAATTAACAGCAGTTTATATTACAAGTTAATATATGAAATATACACCATTATAAAGAGAAGCCAAACATAACTTGCTGTGCTATGCTGACGTTTCATGCAGGAAAATCAGAAGACTGAGTACTAGTCCAATACCAGGTAATTGGTTCATATATATATATATATATATATATATATATATATATATATATATATATAGATCTTTAAGGGTCTACTTTAAAACATCAACTTACCACCACGTCGAATCCCATTTCATTAAGACCACATCAGCGAAACTTGACGTCAAACACCAGGAACATCGAAAACGAATCCTGGGAAAAGAATCATTTGGCTACCATGGTGAACTTTGTCATTTCCCCACTGTAGTGCAATCTCAGAGTTAGTATATTTAGATAGGGGGGTTTTGGGGTCCACTCTGATGGGTGTTACTTGCTGTGTTGTTTTTCTTTTTGTCCTGGTGGCCAAGTGGTTCACTTCCAGGGGTTAGGCTTTGCAGTTCTGGGCGCTCAATATTTTAAGGTTTCGCTGATGTGCTCTTGATGAACTGGGTTTTGATGATGTGGTAAGTCGATGATTTGAAGTAGACCCACATATATATATATATATATATATATATATATATATATATATATATATATATACCAGGTCACCATTAATTTGTTGTTGTGCACTCTTCTAGAAGGCATTTCATTTAAATTAAAGTGATTGAATGAAACACAAGTCAAAAAAAGTGGATGGAGATCTAAGAATATTAGAGATAGGTGATTTTTTTCCTTTTCAATGGTATTGTGTGATCTCAAAGTTGGTATTTATAAGTTACCATGAGTACAAGGTAGGGTTGCAGGGGGCTTGCTCCCATGCAGATAACACTTGCCACTTTTGAAGTGCCTTACCTTGATAATTCCTTTTTTTACATATTTTTATAGGAAAATAGAATTTAAATTAAGTGCACTTTAACCTACTGACATAAATCCATGCACACATACATATGCATACAAAGGAGAAGTTTTTTTTTTTTTTACTATTTATCCCATACCCTTAATGACATAATCAAAATGTAATCTTTTTCATCATTTTAGTATATTAGTTCTTCTTAAATGCATCAATCCTTCCATGTAAACTATATGCATGATACATTTCTTTTTCTGAATTCTACTCAGAATACTTTCCATGTGTACTTTCCCTTACCCTTTCACAGCCTACATAACACATATGGCATTGTCTTTCTTCTTCACACTTACATAAAACTGACACCTTCATTGTCAATGTAGTCTCCATCAAATATTGTAGAATAGAAACCATTCTCTTAGAGTTTCTAGTCTAGTCCTTCTCTAAATGGTGTCTTTACCTTCATTTGTAATTCCTTCCATGGTTTCTCAAAACTGAATTTTTCTTATATTGTGTTGCACTATATTTTCATTTCATTATCTATTTTCCACAATCAGATTTGAAGTATATTCTGTTGCATCATTTTCTTCCAGCAGTCTTTGTTTTTTTTTTACCCTCCTTACATTCTTTAAAAACATATTTGGATTTTTGCTCTTTAACGTACTAACCTATTTTATAATATTTTCATATTCTCACAATATACAACAAATATAACAATGTCAAATACACTTACCAAGTAGTCTCTTTCTTCTGCATTGCATGACATTCCCCTTTTAATTGTGTTAAAATGTGATCCTCAAAGTATATACAAAATAATATTCAACAACTCTTTTTCTAATTGTGGCATACACATACACCATAGATAAATGTTACCCATATAATGGTAATTATCAAACATATTTTTTTCTCTTGAAACTTAAAACATCTCCATAAACTTATCATTTCTCCAATTCTCCCATTATCTTGTTCATCTATAAACATATTAGTTCTCTTTTTACAGAACTTAGTCACAATATTTATTCTGTTTTCGGAAAATTCATTCCTCCTATACAAACATCATCTGTACCATTACATTTTATCTTGTTTATCTTCAGTCCCTCAGAACTCAAATCTTTTTATAAATCTAAAATTACTTTCTTGATCACATTAACAATTTTGACATCAGAATCAAGTCATCGGCATATACCTTTTCAAGGAATCCATACTCTCTTTTTCTTTCTGTCATCTAGTCTCTAATTGTTTAGAGTGACATTTTTATGATAACTACATTCATAATAAATGTGGTTTTCCTTATGGAACAACCCATTTTATTTTTGTTTTTCTTTTTTAGTTTTCGTACCTTCCTAAGCTACCCATTCACTAGTATTCTTATCCATGCCTTTCACACACTGGTAATTCTCTAATCTATATCAAATATTTTTAACAGCATCCATGATTGTTAATGACAAACTGTTTCAAACTTATTCTCCATGTTCCATGCTATTACTTTTCCATCTCTCTTTTCACTAACACTGTTGACAGCCCCCTTAATCACATCACACTTGTTAATCAGGGCTTTTGACTTTTTGCTGGCTTACAAACTTTTGGATCATAATGAAGATTTTGCTTAGTACTGATGCAGTTGTGAGAAAATGGACTCTGCTACTATGAGACTTGCTTTTACCTGTCATGTTAGATTCCCTGAAGTGTACGCTGTGCAGTGTTATGCAAATTACCCCCCTATTCTAAGCAGAGATCATTAGAAGTCAACCAATTACCCTGATCTATTTCAACGCTATGTCCATAACTTCACTGCTTTCCAAACATTCTTAGACGTCAGCCATAGCCGGCCTTAGGCATAGGCCAACTAGGCGGCTGCCTAGGGTGCCACTCTAGTAGGGGCACTTTTTCAGTATTTATTTGGTGCAGGTAAACCAGGATGGGGCACCAGGTGGTGTGGTGGGGGGCGCTGTGGAGCCCTTTTGCCTAGGGCACCAGTTGACCTAAGGCCGCTCCTGACGTCAGCAAGAAAACAATGTACTATCTTACACCATCCTCTAAAACAGGGCATGTGCTCCTTGCATTTTCAGTCCATTCATCTCTTGGATAAGCCTTCAGATGCCCAGATGCAGTCACATGTACCTAGGTCACCAATGAAATGGATGAGTTAAATTAAAGGAACGTATACTACCTAGGTGGAAAGTGTTGAATTTTCACTTTAAGGGAGTACAGTATTTCAGCAACACAATTCTTGACTGATAAAAACTTAGACAATGTAGATGGAAATGGTTCCTTCCTTGATGGAGGATGTGGAATATTTCAGCCAGACTAAACATGGCCAGAAATGGCCAGCTGGCTTGCTGGTGTAGTGATTCTGTTTTGGCTGCACTACATATGGTCTGGGTATGATAAGGACTCCCAGGTACTGAAGGGTCAGTAAGAGTGGGGGCATGATTCAAGGACTGATGGCTATTTCTCCCATCTTGGAAATAAGTGTTTGAGTTAGTGGTGTGACCACCTTCCTGACAGAGGTGAGAGAAGACACCTAGCAGGCCAATTCCTTCAGGATAGCAAATGGTACTGAGCAATGGCAGGGACATGAATATAGCAGCAGCAGCACATACACTGTAAACCATGAATCTTTCATTGCATTTAGACATCTGTGCAGTGGGACACAGCATGCATGCACATAATAGGCATCTGATGCCTTCTTGCACAGTTTTCTGGTTCTGTACTCTTACGTGCTATTAGTATTCTACAAGACAGGCAAACATGAGAATGATATGGACAGGGACTGTTGGGCTGGACGCTAACTTTGAATAGTTGACCCAAGGAAACATGTATAAATAATTCAAGGAATATGCCAGCATAATATGGTCTTCTTAACAAATATACTAAACCTGGCATTGGATCTGTATTAATGTAACAGAAAGTTTTAAAAAAATTATGAAAAACATGAATGCTGTAGTCATAGGCACAAATAGCTGAAGTAACACCTTACAAATGTTCTTATTACTTATGATGTTTTTGATGATGTTCTTGTAATGTGGTCTTGTATGAATCCTCACTGAGGCCCTGTGTACAATATGATTCTAGTTACACAAGAAATCAGGATGATGCTTTATAAATCAGACCTACACACAAAGAAAAGAATACTTTCAGGTCGGCTGAATGCTTTATTTTGGCCTGAAAACCATTCATTATAATCTATATTTTTTGACATTTTCTATCTTCTGTCCACAGCTATTGTAACAGAGTCCTTAGGCAATCTTCACACAAATGCAGACAGATGAGACGTGTGCCTGGGTTTTATACCACCCTAATGGCAAAGTGAGGCTTTTCACTTTTGGATTCCTATTGACCTCCTGCATGGTATGTAATGATATCAATGCATTAATGTGGCTATGATAGCTTGTGGACTACCTCACTGAGGATATACATGCATCTCTCTCTTGTCTTGTTCTCTCTTGATGGACAACTCCTGACCTCTGCTGCAGGTCAAACTAGGAAGGAATCAACTCAGAACCATTTGACATCTCACCTCCCTGGTGGCCCACTGGCACCTATTTGCCACTCAAACACAAGGGCATCACTGTGGCAGATTTGCAATGCTCTATAACAAATAAAAGTTTCAAAAATAAATGCATGCCATTTTTAATGGCTTATATCACATAAAAATTAAAAAAAAAAATGAGTTGGAACAAGAACCCTAGAAAATGACAAAAACTTCCTTGCCACAAACACTAAAATAAATAATTCCTTTTATAGTTGCTGGCAGTGACAATTTGTCTTTTCCTTACTAATTAAATGTCTACAAATTTTAAGGGAGGAATTTTATAGAAAATAGATAGCCTCTTAGCATAATATTTCTCCAAAATGTTCTTGAAAAGCACAAAATGAAGCAAAGAAGAAAAATGGCAGGTTTAACACAGCAGTACAAAACACAGTCCCAGACAGGCAGGCAAGTCAAGCATTACCTCCAATTCAAAAAAAGTAACGAGTCGTTATGATGGGAGAGTTACTATACATATACAGCAGTGGGCCTAACAAAGTGGGGACACCAGTCACCAGCACTGGATATAAACTTATGACAATTTATCCACAAATGGATTGATTTTGTCATAGATTCCTTCTGGTAAGAGACTGAAAGCTCTATATAGTAAGTTTCAATCAATTCCAAACAGTATAAATTACGTGGATTGGGGAACTTTCCTCCACTGTCTGGTTACCTGTCAA
The DNA here is from genome assembly GCF_019279795.1 of Protopterus annectens. Taxonomy (NCBI): domain Eukaryota; kingdom Metazoa; phylum Chordata; order Ceratodontiformes; family Protopteridae; genus Protopterus; species Protopterus annectens. Next base: position 21,569,226 of record NC_056733.1, read on the forward strand.
CTGTTTAGAATTTCACAGAATGTTCCATATTTTCCTCATACATTTGGGCTCTTTCTTGTCATATATGTAGCTTTCTGGCAAGTAACTGAGGAACACAGTCATTAAGCAATAACAGACATTTGAGTTTCAAACTTCATATCCTTCAGACAATGCATGCCGATGCAAAATCCAATATTCTACAAACGTTCTATGTTTATACAGGCAGTATTTAAAATCAGTCATGGAATTTGGCCCTTTTCCCCTGCCTACATTATTTTTGCTTTCACCTAAAATGGTTTCACAAAGAAGTCGAGAGGTATGCCAGTTACTCACTTATGTTTTGAAGGGCATCTTATCAGCGCTGTTACTAATACTGTATTCTTCTATGCTTAAGAAGTAAAGTTAATCCTTTCTGATGGTGTTAATTAAGGTCTTATTCTACAATAAAGCAAATGATTTTATCCAAGTATCAGAATGAAACCAAAGGCCAAGAAATAGTTAATCTTTATTCTTATGCAAAGGACGAAACAATATAACAACAAACCATTAACATCACTTTTTAACTTCCAAGTTTCCAGTTAGACTTGTCTGTGCACAAAATCCTTTGGCATACTTGCAATATTCCAGTTTCAGGCACAGTTGCAACAGGTTCCTGTGCCATTTTGTTGACTTCTGAATGTGATGTTGAAGGACTCGGATATTTGAAACTGCAGATTCAGAGCTCAAGAGAGATGAAATTCCCATGTCTTATGAGTCTGGGGAACTACTGCCTTGCAACAACAAGACAGTTTTGAAATTCTAGCCCTATATATCAAAAAAGGCATGGGTATTTTTTTAAATAACTTATGTCAATCAAACTATACTAAGAAAAATGTTGTACCTGTAATATAGGTTTTGTTTTCATTCACACTTGTATGTCATTGGTGGAGAGAGTTAAAATGTTATTGTTTTATAAATACATATAATGTAGGCAGCAGATTGGTACAAATGACACAGTTTTCCTGCTGTTTATCAATATCAAAATATGTGGTGATGTCAACATCAGTTGTGTATTATGACATCACTGCCGTGACTGCACATGTGTAATGTACTTGCCCACAATGGCAATGAAATGTGTGATAGAGACTGCTGGCAACAGTTATCATTCTTGGTTTAAACATTATGCCATGGGGATAAGGGAAGTACTTATATGATACCCTTCAAAGTGTAAACAATATATATGCCTATACACATGATGATGATCCTTTATGAATTTTTCTGGGTATGGGATCTCTTCAAATGGTACTATTAAAGTTATTGATTACCACAAAAAAAAACAGTTTACTAGGTAAACTGTCCTATTGTAGATGTCTAGTCATAAACAGTTAACCTTTTTCCATATTTCTAAAAGTCACAAACTGGTGGGAAATTAGTTTGAATTTTATAAAGTCACTGGCAGAAATATCAAAAGGTAACATTTAGATGTTGCTCACTCTGAATTCTTTTATTATATCTAATGCAAGTAAAAAAATGATTTACTATCTTTATTTCAGAAAGCAGCCATGCAAAATGTTCCCAGGACCTTTGGCTATATATATAAACTATTGAATTTTAAAAAGGAAATTGCCATAGTCTCATAATCAGTCTAAGAAACATATAAAGAGTCCATGTTTTAGTTTACTAATTTGTTACACAGTTAAGAATAAGGGACACTGTTATCCTTTTTCGGGGTGACACAGGTGCATTACCCGATTAAATGACTTGCTCATAGTCAATTGGTAAGCAAATGGAAGTTGAAGAAATCAAACCCGGTACCCTGGACTACAGAAACCACCTTGATAAAAGCTGAGAGCATTAATCCTCGGAATGCTAGCTGCCTAACCATGTCAGTAAACCAAGTACAAAATTTAATTTACATTTGTATTCTGAATGTTGATTTTTTTAATGTTTTCTTTACCTCTCACATTATTTTAAGGCTCAGCATGAGAAAAATAGTTAGTTCTCATTTTAGATTTCTGCATCTCCTTTCATCCAGCTTTCAACATTCCAGTTTATCATTCTCTTTAATGTTCATTCCACATCAGGCCTTAGGGCTACTACTGACCCCCGATTACAAATTTATTTCTGAACTTTTTAATAGGGAGATGAAATGGGTCATACTTCACTACCTTTTGTTTCAAACTCAATTATATTTTTAAATCCATGTAATGTGCCATTAGCAATGACCCGAACCCTTTCTGACCTTCAAGCAGTTATGGGTCATTGAGTAAAGTTGGTTTATTTCAAGAAGCCCTTACCTTTTTTAGTCTGCCAGGTCCTTATTCTGATGAGGATGCCCCCAGCTAACACACACACACACACACACACACACACACACACACACACACACACACACACACACACACACACACACACACACACACACACACACACACACACACACACACACACACACACACACACACACACACACACACACACACACACACACACACACACACACACACACACACACACACACACACACCAAGAAGAGTCGCCTGGCTTGCTCTGTTTATGTCAACGGATACGCAATGATTCCTTTTTGTGGGTAGCACACCCATAAAGGCTGGTTTATTCTACATGAGAAATGCATTTTCTTACTACTTCTGTATTATGTTTCTCTTCAGATTTCTCATGAATCTGACTCTGATGCCCTTGTGAATGCAGTGACTATTGCCCGTACTTTACTTTATCTTTATTTGCTGAAACTAGATGACTTTTCTACAACTTTCATTTTATAAAAGTAGTAGGCATATAAAATGTGATATGTGGTAGTCAAAGGAAGGTAAACACAAGTAATGTATTTATTACTATACAAAGTACATAGGATAGGTCTGTCTATTACTTATATATGTAACCTGTGGTGGAAAATGTATATTGTATTTTTTTTCTCTAACTCTTGTGGATATAGTTAGCTGCACACAAGAATTTCTTTTCCTTAAATGCATGTGCATAAACTACTAGACATTAACTTTATTACATCAAAGCAGCCACTGAAAACAGAAGAATAAGGCAAGCCTTATGAGTGACTTAATATGATGCAAGCCATCAAAGAAATGCATACGGAAAGTAAACGTATCAAGATATTATCCGCTTTCTTTTAATTCAGTTAGATGTAATTTTAGTGCATATTACACACAAGTGGCAAGCCTCATGCAAGCTCCAACTGTGTGAGTGTTCTGTTAGGAACACATACACTGCAACTCGAAAATAGAGCACTTAATGACTGATCTCTACTGTCATATTTATATACTACAGTAGTAAATTAAAATACTAACTGAAACAAAGCCCTAAAATACTCAGGAAATCATAAGTGGAAATGAAGTTAGCCATATCTTTTTTCATCAGGTCGTCCTTCTGACTTACCACTTTGATTGGACTCATATGAAAGTCACAATATGTCACACCAGTACATTAGCTAAAAGACTGAACTAGGACCAGCCCTAGCTATGACTCCCATTAAGACAAGCAAGATCTAGTGTATCCGCAAAAGTTCAAAATACTGTATCCTGGACTTGCACTTTATATGAATAATATCCCAGATGAGTATGCCAAGACATCTGCCAAATTGGTTAATTCTTTCTGTTTGGTAGACTCAGTGTAAGGGACCACGTGCGATTTACGATATGCATCCTTAAACAGTAACAGTCTGCACAACCTAAATGTATAATAATGACATGCTGACTCCATACAACATGATTCCACAACAGTCAAGTAAGAGTTAAGCTGGGAATTGAAAGGGTTTATACTCCACATATAGAACCTTCCTGTGTTGCTCATTTGATATGAGCACAGGGGTGGCTGCTTAGATGCACGAGAAGTAATAATATTTTCTCACAATAGCTTACACTTACTGATTTTTAATGCAATTTGTAAGTATATATTTTCACAAGTAATCCACCTAGTTCAATAGAAACTCCAAACTCTTCTTGCTAATAGGACACCTCCATTAGTAACCGCCATTCTCCAAATCCAGATAACATATATTCCAATGAACACCACGGGATACCTTTCTTCAGGGCCTAGAATAGTCTTAGAAAAATTCTGTGGGACATCTGTGCTAAGTTCTGCCATCCCAGCCAGCCTTACTTCCAAAGCTCTAATGCTTCATAAATCTTAGGAAATATACAACTAGTAACAATGGCACTATGTGCTTCAACAATGCAATGTCCTTACTTTTTTGTGAAAAAGTCATCACTTGGGAATGATTCTTACTTTACCATAAGCTGTCGGTTAATAGGCCACTTGAACTGGTATGCAAAAGCAGCACTTAGACTTTCAAATGGTCTGCATTGTCAAAACATTGAATGATAAAAGACCATGCTCAAAATAAACACACAATTAAAACTGGTAATACATAAATGTTAGTATTAACAAAAATTAAACATTTTTTTAAGGGGAACAAGTCCCCATACCTTCATACTCTGCAAGACTAAACAGACAAACTTAAGGTTAGTCACCCTCACAACTATCAGTATACTCCCTCATGTGTAAGGGGTCACAACCTCAAACTTAGCGTAGTGCCAGTATTCAATAAAGGTTAACTTTCTGATACCTCCACAATGTAAAAATACCGGCTTATAGAGCCAACAATGAAACTGCATACTTCACTTTCAAGGAACTAGGCATTGACTCTGTTACATCTGAAATGCTACATACATCAAAGGCACAAGCATTGTCAGCGAGGGCACATGAAACAATAATTCAGCTGTTGAACTGTGGAGGCCTCACGATTTGGGATAACACGTGATGACACTGGCCCTTCAAAGACTTCCAAAAGCTGACACGCAAGGTGAATATACATGGTGAACACTCTAGAGAGCAGCCAATGTTTGTGGCATACCGGACACCTGGTCATGACATCACCCTTGGTGACTGGAGACACAAAGACTGAAGAGTCAGAAGAGGTGAGCAGTAGGGCGGTATTGTATGACTTCTCCTACCTTTACAGCTGACAACAACATTTGCTGTGTTTTCTGCTACAGTGATGAAATCATTCTCAAAACGCATGCGTAAGAAGGCCCACTTGTCAAACGTAATGTATCAGTAACCTCTACCAACTCTAAACTCTAACTTAAAATAAGACGCAAACTCACGCCAGTGTCTCTGAAGCCATCACAGCATGTTGTTCCATGACTATAAATTAAAAGGTTGTCCCAGGCACATTTGAGAGTGTTCTATAATCTTTCAGTTCTCTAAAGGTTCGATGACCCTTGTGATCAGTAGTGGATATTTGTGATTAGTAGAGTGAATATGGTTACATTTCTTAGTGCTGTTATTTACAATTAGGTTAAGTAAGCATGTGTTACACAGATCTGCAACTGCTGTACTTATGCCATTTAAAAAACAACTTTGTACCTTGTATCACTTACTTAAAATGGCTTGCAAACCAAAATACTCAAAATTACCGCTTTAGTAATCAGTGAAATTAATCAAAACATTTAGAAATGCAACACTGTAAAGGTTGAAACTTCTCCTTTTGTGTAATAAGAAGAAATTGGAACCAAAGCATATCCAGAGATATGTCCCATCTTGACTGCATAAGCGTACCTTTGATCTGATGTCTTAGCTCTATTTATCAGAAATAATAAAAACGCAGAGAACAGCAATATATGCATAGATGGAAGAATACCTTCCTTCCTTCCTTGTTTATACTATATGGGCAGATTATTAGGTAACCTGTCCATTTTCTGCCAAGGATCATTCACATGTTTTAAGAATATGTCTGAGCATTATATAACTGTCTTGTCATTCCTTCTGGAGACCGACCAAAGAGAGTATAAAACCTCGTTAAGACAATAAAAGAAATTTGGGCTGACATAATGATTTCACAGTGGAAATACATAATAGGGTAAAGCATTGCTGAGTTGCTAACATTTCATTTTAACAAGTGAGCACAGTAAATGATAGTATCCTCAAAGATCACTTAGTATATTATTGTCCTGTGTCCCACTGGTCACTTTAGTCAAGATATTTTGCAGATATGCCCTATCAATAACAGATGCAATCAGTTTTCTCCATTAAGTCATCGAAACAGATAGCGTAGAACTTGTTAAAATAAAAGCCTAAATCAGAAAGATAAACTGAAACTAATATGGATCCCTATAGAACACCCTAACTGTAACCGAGAATTCCAACTGCCAGATTGCTATACAATACCTACCATGTCCTATTTGTAAGCCATAGAGCTTTCCACCTTATCAAGATTACAATAATACCAACTCGTTATAATTTATTTGTTGGTGTTTTGTTTATGGCCTTGTCAAAGGCAGAAGTTAAATCTATTTGAAGTACAACACAGCACACTTTTTCATTTACAGCTAATGTATTATTATAGAACATTGTGCTGCACAGTTACAGACCTGTTTCAAGGTGTGCATGCTGATATATTGTTTGCACAGTTACAGACCTGTTTCAAGGTGTGCATGCTGATATATTGTTTGCACAGTTACAGACCTGTTTCAAGGTGTGCATGCTGATATATTGTTTGCACAGTTACAGACCTGTTTCAATGTATGCATGCTGATATATTGTTTGCACAGTTACAGACCTGTTTCAAGGTGTGCATGCTGATATATTGTTTGCACAGTTACAGACTTGTTTCAAGGTGTGCATGCTGATATATTGTTTGCACAGTTACAGACCTGTTTCAAGGTGTGCATGCTGATATATTGTTTGCACAGTTACAGACCTGTTTCAAGGTATGCATGCTGATATATTGTTTGCACAGTTACAGACCTGTTTCAAGGTGTGCATGCTGATATATTGTTTGCACAGTTACAGACCTGTTTCAAGGTATGCATGCTGATATATTGTTTGCACAGTTACAGACCTATTTCAAGGTATGCATGCTGATATATTGTTTGCACAGTTACAGACCTGTTTCAAGGTGTGCATGCTGATATATTGTTTGCACAGTTACAGACCTGTTTCAAGGTATGCATGCTGATATATTGCTTGCACAGTTACAGACCTGTTTCAAGGTATGCATGCTGATATATTGCTTGCACAGTTACAGACCTGTTTCAAGGTATGCATGCTGATATATTGTTTGCACAGTTACAGACCTGTTTCAAGGTGTGCATGCTGATATATTGTTTGCACAGTTACAGACCTGTTTCAAGGTATGCATGCTGATATATTGTTTGCACAGTTACAGACCTGTTTCAAGGTGTGCATGCTGATATATTGTTTGCACAGTTACAGACCTGTTTCAAGGTGTGCATGCTGATATATTGTTTGCACAGTTACAGACCTGTTTCAAGGTGTGCATGCTGATATATTGTTTGCACAGTTACAGACCTGTTTCAAGGTGTGCATGCTGATATATTGTTTGCACAGTTACAGACCTGTTTCAAGGTGTGCATGCTGATATATTGTTTGCACAGTTACAGACCTGTTTCAAGGTGTGCATGCTGATATATTGTTTGCACAGTTACAGACCTGTTTCAAGGTGTGCATGCTGATATATTGTTTGCACAGTTACAGACCTGTTTCAAGGTGTGCATGCTGATATATTGTTTGCACAGTTACAGACCTGTTTCAAGGTGTGCATGCTGATATATTGTTTGCACAGTTACAGACCTGTTTCAAGGTGTGCATGCTAATATATTGTTTGCACAGTTACAGACCTGTTTCAAGGTGTGCATGCTGATATATTGTTTCAACTTGCAGTCTTTTCCTTTCTGACAATAATTTATGCAAAATAATCCTCTCCAGTGTTTTTCCACAACATGAAAGTAGACAAATTGGTTTATATGACTCTGTACGTCTCTAATCTTGAGAAATCTCTCCATACACACATGACCTTGTGAATAACAAATATAATAGTACTACAAGTTCATAATAAAGTATGTGATTTAATTTCAGTACCTGAAGTTACCTTTACTATCACAACTGATCTCACCCTTTGTGGAGCTATTGTATATAGCATTGTAAATATGCCTGCAATCAGTTGTGCATGAGAACAAGTTGTAGGATCTACACACATTTTATCTAGCTGTATTTATTTACTCCTACCACATCCACATAGTGTGTGTGTGTGTGCATGTGTCCGTGTGTGTGTATGTGTGTGCACATATATATATATATATATATATATATATATATATATGTATATATATATGTATATATATATATATATATATATATATCTATATATATATATATATATATATATATATATATATATATATTTATTTTATTTTATTTTATTTATAAATAAAATGTGTGTATGCATATACACACATATATATATATATATATATATATATACACACACACACACACACACACACACACACACACACACACACACACACACACACACACACACACACACACACACACACACACACACACACACACACACACATATATATATATATAGAGTTTATGCAATTTTTTGAATGCTCACAATTTCGAATGTTACATGGTTGAGACCAAACATTCGAAATTGCAAGTGTTCGAAGACTGACTTTCAATGGTGAAGTATGGTGCAGATAGGGAGAATTTCGCTTTTCTGCACTGAAGTGTGATCTCAGAGTCGGTATATATAAGTGGAGGGGGTTGTGGTGTATTCAATGGACTGTGTTGTCTTGCCTTAGCTAGTGCTCTTTGGGGGCGGGGGAAAGTGCATGACGCAAGGGCTGTGAGACAGGAACTTGGTGTATTGTAATGTATGTTGGCCGGTCAATAAAGTTTGGAGTTGGTACCAACTGCACACAGTTGTCCCGCGTCTTCTTTCTAAGGTAAAAGAATACGACATGGTGTCAGAAGTGCTGTGTGGCTGTGCCTGGGAGTGCTGACCTCTTGCTGAAGACCGTGCAGTGGCCAAGTGGCGAAAGCGGACATGTCGGACGACGAGAATGGTCGGCAGCCGTGCTAGAATCAACATGGCTGGCGGTCCCAATGCTACGTTCAGTATTCAGCCGCCAGAGCCTTCTCCAAACCCACGATGGATACGCCCGGTTTGAGCGGTTCCGGCAGGCCAGTAATTTATCTTCCAACCCAGAAGGGAACCAGGTGAACACCCTGATATACTGTATGGGCGATGAGGCAGACGATGTCTTGAGAGGCCTCAAGCTAACGCAGAGCACCAGGAGTATGCCAAAGTGAAAGATGGTTTCAAAGATTTTTATTGTCAAAAGAACATTGTTTATGCGATTTAACATGCGAAAACAAGAACTGAACGAGACTGTTGATGGTTTTGTTACTGCCCTGCATGCTTTAGCGAACACTGCAATTATGGGACGCTGCACAGCGAGCTTATAAGGGATAGAATTGTTGTGGGCTTGGCAGACACCAGAATGTCGGCGGATGCAGATGGAGAAAGAGTTGGACTTAGAGAGCTGTAAATATGGCCAGACAGTCGGAGGAGGTTAAGAAGCAGCAACGGCCTTGCGGTGCGACAGTACCGCCCTGCAGTATAACGTGAATGCTGTGCAGACACCACTGGACACCAGACGCGGGCGGAGGCCTCGAAGGTTGGGGCAAGCCTTTGGCACCGATTTTTCAGCGCCAGGCGCAAAGAGTAAAGACGCTCGAGCTCGCAGTGTTACAGGTGTGGGGCCATTTCACCATAGACTCCTATGCCCGGCGACTGCTGCAAGATGTCGCGGGAAGAAGGGCCACTACCAGCGGGTCTGCCGACAGTTCAAGGCGGTGCAGAGTATTGAGGAAGGCGAGGAGCGGGGCGTGAAGAACAGGGGTTCTTCCTTGGTTCTGTCTCCTCCGGGAACCATTCCTGGATTGTGGAGGTGAAAATACAGGGCACACCTATGACTTTCAAGCTTGACAGGCGGATGTTACTGTTATCTCCAAGTCAGACCCGCACAAGTTGTGCGGGGGAAAGAATGCTCCTGTGCTCCAGCAGCCGGAGAAACCCTTGTTGGGTCCGGGAGGGATGCGACTGGAGGTTACAGGATCCTTGGACAGACATGCAAAGTGTATGTTGTAAAAGGACTCCGCATGGCTTTTAGGCCTTCCTGCTATTTTGGGGCTGGGCCTCCTGAAGCGTGTTGACACTATCACCATGGAGTCTTTGAAGACCTCATACCCGGATTTGTGCTCTGGGTTGGGGTAGTGCAGCGGAAATACCACATAAAGCTTCAGCCAAAGGCGGTGCCATACTCTCTGAAGACCCCAGGAGGATACCACTGCCATTGATGGGGAAAGTGAAAGAGGAGTTAATGAGGATGGAGGCGCTGGGTGTCGTTACCAGAATGGAAGAACCTACTGATTGGTGTGCAGGCATGGTGGTAGTCCCAAAGAAAGACAGTAACAGGCTGAGACTATGTGTAGACTACACTAAGCTAAATGAATATTATGCAGGGAAAGGTTCGTGCTGCCCTCGGTTGAGCAGAGTCTTGGGATGCTTGCTGGGGAAGGTGTTTAGCAAACTGGATGCCAATATGGGGTTTTGGCAAATTCCTTTGTCAGAGGAGTCGGCTTACCACATTCATAACCCCTTTGGGCGTTTCGCAATCGCCTTCCTTTTGGCATTAATTCTGCACCAACACTTTCAACGCATGATGGCAGAGGTCATTGAAGGATTAGAGGGTGTGATTTGTCACATGGATGATGTGTTGGTCTGGGGCGTTGCCAGGAGGAGCACGATGCCCGACTTCACGCGGTATTAAAGAGACTGGAAGAAGCAGGTATTACGTTGAATGTAGGGAAATGTGACCTGTCGAGGAGCACAGTGACCTTCTTGGGCCATGTCATTTGGTATAAGCCCGGACAGGAGGACGTCCATCACGGAGATGGCAGCACCTGCTACAGTAGGAGAACTCAGGAGTTTCCTGGGCATGGTGAATCAGGTGGGAAAGTTCATCCCTCATTTGGCTGAGAGGGACAGAGCTTTGAGAGACTTATTATCAAAAAAGAACAGCTGGTACTGGGGTGGGGACCAGGAAAAGGCATTCAATGACTTAAAAGAGGCAATCACCTCACCTCCAGTTTTGGCTGTGTATGACCCGGAGAGGGATACGAAGGTTTCCGGATGCATCATCCTTTGGGTTAGGGAGCATGTTGCAGCAACAATGGGAGGACGGCTGGAGACCCGTGGCATACGCATCAAGGTCACTCTCACCCACAGAGCAACGATATGCACAGGTTGAGAAAGAGGCTCTAGCGTCTACCTGGGCATGTGAACGCAGATTACCTATTAGGCAAATCGTTCTGTCTAGAGACTGATCACAAACCCCTGGTTTCATTGCTGGGAGGTCAGGCGCTGGATCTTCTACCCAATCCAACGCTTTAGGATGAGATTGATGCAGCCCAGGAAATCACTGTGGGTGGCAGATGCCCTGTCACGTTCTCCACTTAAACCAGGCTAACCCCAGAGGAAACAGAGTTAATGGAGGAGACGGATATCTACGTGAACAGTATTGTGGAAAACATGCAGGTGAAGCCATCCTTCCTCCAAACACTACGGGAGCAGCTGAAAGCGGACAGTGTGTGCTGGTCATGGACTTGTGCAGCCAGGGGTGGCCGCTGTAACCAGGAACCCTTACTGAAGAGCTACTGGCCAGATCGCTCCACACTAACAGTGAAAGATGGGTTGCTTTTAAAGATTCGCCTTGTTATCCCCTCTGCCATGCGTAATGAGGTGTTGTTGAAATTGCATGAGGGACACCAAGGCATTGTGAAGTGCAAAGCCAGAGCCTGTCAGACTGTCTGGTGGCCGGGGCTTAGCCAACAGATAAATGACATGGTTTTAAGATGCAGGGCGTGCATCTCAGAGAAGGAATCCTCCTGAGCCCCTCATTCCAACAGAATGTCCTGACCACCATGGCAAATTATTTGAACTAAAAGGACATACTTACCTTCTTGCTGTGGACTACTTATCCAGGTTTCTTGAGATCGCATTGTTGAAGCATAGCAAATCCAACGAGGTCATCACCCACCTAAAATCTTTCTTCGCCGCCATGGTATCCCAGAGGTACTTGTGTCTGATAATGGACCTCAGTTTTTTGCGGCCTTTGCAACCGCTTATGGCTTCGAGCATGTCACAAGCAGCCCCAGGTTCCCGCAGAGTAACGGGGAGGCAGAACGTGCGGTGCAGACGGTGAAGAACCTGCTAAAAAAAAGTGCCGATCCATACATGGCTATCTTGGCGTACAGGACAACGCCACTGCAGAATGGTTATAGCCCTGCGGAACTTCTTATGGGACGACGGTTGCGGACCTCTCTTCCGATTCATCCTTCGCAGTTGGACCCTGTGCTGCCGGACTGGAGAAGGCTCATGGGGAAAGAGGGGAGAAGAGGGTGTATAATGGCGAAAACTACATAGACGCCGGGCAGGCCAGCTGGGGGATGTGTTGCCCGGTGACCAGGTGTGGGTGACAGATATGAAGACCCCAGGTACTGTAGATCAAAACATTACTCGCCGAGGTCATTTAAGGTAGATGTGCCCCAAGGGAAACCGTGTGCATTTGATTCCCTTACCTGAGCCTGACTGTGAATCAAACCCTGGGTGTCCGGAAAGTGTGCTAAGTAAGACCGATGAGGCCTTGCCATTTTGCAATGGCCTTCCCCGGCCCGGCACATAGTGATGTTGTGAGGACCAGATCAGGAAGAGTTATTAACAAGCCGGACCGTTTGGACCTGTGAAGATCAGGGTATAAATAACAATGTCATTGGGGTTTATAGTAATCTGAATGTGGCTAAGTGAGCATTTTGTGTCAATGTACCAAGTTCAGAGTGAAGTGGAAGAAATTGAATAGATCTGGGTTTTGTGTTAAGTGAAAAGGGGCCTTATGGAAAAGGAGATGTGGTGTATTCAATGGACTGTGTTGTCTTGCCTTAGCTAGTGCTCTTTGGGGGCGGGGGAAAGTGCATGACGCAAGGGCTGTGAGACAGGAAGTTGGTGTATTGTAATGTATGTTGGCCGGTCAATAAAGTTTGGAGTTGGTACCAACTGCACACAGTTGTCCCGCGTCTTCTTTCTAAGGTAAAAGAATACGACAGGGGTGGGGGTGCAGGGGGGCTTGCTCACACTGTTAAGGTGTGTTTTTCTTTTTTTCTTTTTTGATATTCGAACATCCAAATGTCGAACATTTTGTCTCGACCATGTAATGTTCAAGATTTTGGATGTTTGAATATTTAGCATAGACCCTATATACATATATATATATATATATATATATATATATATATATATATATATATATGTATATTTATATATGGTTTCCTACTATACTCAATATCTCTATATATATTTCCTGAAATTTGCAAATCTTGTCTCACACTATGTTTAATTGATCCAGTTTATTTATCTGAAAGGTACAGTTCAATCTCATTTCTTTTTCTTAGATTTTTTTATCTGTCATCTTAACAAAGCATCTTGTTGTCATAGAATACATACTCCTGATACTCTGTGCTTAGATCCTGATGTTATGCATTTATTTTGGCTTTTTACATTCAAATAATGTTCCTTTCAAAACTTTCATACTCTTTCTGCTGTCTTCCCCCAAATGTATCTCTGCCATTAATGTTGCACAGTAACTGCTTTGTTTCCATATAGTTTGTTATTAAGCTTTTGTGACAAGACCTGCAGCTCATAGCTTGAGCATGTAAGGTGACATGGATGTATATTACATGTTCGAAGAGTCAGTTCAGCGAATGGCATTTTCCATCAAAAATGCCATTCACCGAACTGTTTTAGTGAGATCACGGTACAGTGAAGATCAGAAAATTTGCCCTTTCCTCACTGTAATGCGATCTCAGATTTGTTATGTATAATTAGCGGGGGGTTGCCTCCCACAAGAGCAGGTTAGATGAATGTCATTTTCGATGTAAAAGCCATTCGCTGAACTGACTTTTCGTGGTTACGAAATAGACCTGGTGACATAAGTATCTTTGTAGTACATTTTCTGGGCTCTATATATATTAGTGAAACTAATTAAAAAACACACACTCTTAGCAAAAAAAAGTGAAATAACACGAACTCACACTTTACCATCGTAGATTATAAAAGACTTCATCTCGTGTGTGACATCTCTCAAATTCTGCAACCAGTTTTATAGTAAAGCTACTCTTCCACTGTTTTAATGACTTTTATGCTGGAAAAAAGCAGAGCTTTTATATTTCATTCTTGGATGTTGAAGCCAAAGTATAATAAGATTCATTCATTCATTCAGTCCATTCGTTGACTGGGATACTGTGCCCATTTTCGGCAGAAGCCTGGAGAGAAACATTCCCGTGCAATAAATTTAATTTAGCTCACATACCACAACAACAGTCAGCTTTGTGCAAGTCGCAATGTGATATATTTAACATAATTTGCATTGCAATTTCCATTAAAAAGATTGTTGAAATAGGGGGAGAAATTGTCCAGCTGTAATCGTGTTTTTACATCTGTAGTACCACAGGAGATTTAATAATTTATTTTGAAGAACAAATATGGCAGAAAATTGCTACTGACTTGACTATGTAGAATAAGAAGAATCAAGTAGTAGTTCTAGGCTGTCTTAAGGTGACTCAGAAGAGTATGAGTGAAGATGGGGTCAGTCATAGTGCTACACATATAGGACTGGTATTGCCAGATATGTTAACCTATAAACTGCAAGAAAAGTCTCTAGATGTGAATAAAATTGTCCCAGTATGAGCTAGAAGCTAAGACCTATTTAAGAAACGTGCTTGGGGTGGCACTGCATACAGATGGAGATTGTATAACTCAAACCTAGGTGTGCAGTGTGGAGTTTATTCATTGATCATTTTATCATTTTATTGATTTTTTTGGTTTGATAGACAATTATACTTTCTTAAAAATTCTGCCTGAGGGACATCCTGAAATATCCTTAATAAAGAATCTAACATCCTAATGCTGTTTATGATGTTAGCCCTATGCTGCAGTCAACTGTGGAAAAGAAACAGTACTAGTAAACTTCATAATATTTGAAATTCTTCGAAAGAGACATAAGTAGCAGGAAACAAGCAAATCCAGCTGTGGCATATGTTGTTCTCCTCAGACAAATTTAACAGTAAATGTTTCCAAGTGTTATATCATTAAGGAATAAACCATACACATCACCTTCACTTGCTGAGATCAATAACATTTCTCTTGGTAGCAGACCTTCACATAAACCTTACCTGCGAAGTGAAATGAATCCACTACACTGCCTCATTCAAACTTTGATAGCTCTTGTATTTTAAATGAGACAAAAACAGAAAATTAGAATGGTACAAATCAATTGTAGCCTTTCATGAGCAGGTGTTTGTGGAGCAAATGTTGTTATGGAATTTGTTTCACACATTAATCCCAAAAGGAAAACAGCCCTGTAACTCAAACTGAGGCAGGGCGGTGAATGGTGTGTACAAGCTGAGACTGCAGATTACTAAATTATTCTCATCGCTATTCTCTCAGTCTGGCGCTCTTATATGCTGACTGGGTGACAGACAGTGCTTGCTACAAAACCTTATTATAGTGGGGGTGGCAAATAAGAATGAGCAGGCTCCGAACCCTGACCATGCATGTAGCTGTGGAATAGGAGTGACCTGGCACTGATCTCTGATCTAATACAATGCAGACACATGCACCCACACTTACTGCTATACAGGCATTTTCCTTTACAGACTCATTATTATTCAAACTTCTCTTAGGTGTACCTAGTGATAACAAAAAAAAAAAAAATCGACCCTTTTCAAAGCACTTGCCCTTCCCACCTGTTAGTCAAACATAATATGAAGTTCAATATGTAGGCAATGAAACCTAGTACTGAAGAAAAGTAGTTTTACGGTCTTAAGGGTAGTAAACACTTTCCTTAAGGAAAAACAAACAAAAAAAAGGAAAAACAGTTGTACAGCAAAGATAACAGCATATGATGTGCTCAAAAAACTGTCATAAATACTAAAGTAAGATCCATGCTAAAGATTACCTTGCACTCTTATTTAAAACAAGAAAACAGGATTCAAGCAGGTATTGCTTGTTTAACCCACAGTTTATTAAGTAGAAACAAAAGATAAGTGTTTTCACTCTTGTCAGAGCTCCATCAAATCTAAGTTATACATATAACTAACAAGTAATATATACCTTTCAATTTACCATAATCCATGCAAATTACAGTGAAAGTAGTAATGCAAGAGCACATAAACAGATCATATTCAGTGACGGTGATTGTAATGTTGGTACATACATAAACAGATCACATTCAGTGACAGTGATTGTAATGTTGGTACATACATAAACAGATCACATTCAGTGACAGTGATTGTAATGTTGGTACATACATAAACAGATCACATTTAGTGACAGTGATTGGAATGTTGGCACATAAACAGATCATATTCAGTGACGGTGATTGTAATGTTGGCATATACATAAACAAATCACATTCAGTGACAGTGATTGGAATACTGGTACATACATAAACAGATCACATTCAGTGACAGTGATTGGAATACTGGTACATACATAAACAGATCACATTCAGTGACAGTGATTGGAATACTGGTACATACATAAACAGATCACATTCAGTGACAGTGACTGGAATACTGGTACATACATAAACAGATCACATTCAGTGACAGCGACTGGAATACTGGTACATACATAAACAGATCACATTCAGTGACAGTGATTGGAATACTGGTACATACATAAACAGATCACATTCAGTGACAGTGACTGGAATACTGGTACATACATAAACAGATCACATTCATTGACAGTGATTGGAATGTTGGTACATACATAAACAGATCACATTCGGTGACAGTGATTGGAATGTTGGTACATACATAAACAGATTACATTCAGTGACAGTGATTGGAATACTGGTACATACATAAACAGATCACATTCAGTGACAGCGACTGGAATACTGGTACATACATAAACAGATCACATTCAGTGACAGCGACTGGAATACTGGTACATACATAAACAGATCACATTCAGTGATTGGAATACTGGTACATACATAAACAGATCACATTCAGTGACAGTGACTGGAATACTGGTACATACATAAACAGATCACATTCATTGACAGTGATTGGAATGTTGGTACATACATAAACAGATCACATTCGGTGACAGTGATTGGAATGTTGGTACATACATAAACAGGTCACATTCATTGACAGTGATTGGAATGTTGGTACATACATAAACAGATTACATTCAGTGACAGTGATTGGAATGTTGGTACATACATAAACAGATTACATTCAGTGACAGTGATTGGAATGTTGGTACATACATAAACAGATCACATTCAGTGACAGTGATTGGAATACTGGTACATACTTAGTTTGCATATTGGTGCTGTATAGTCTAAGTAAGTACAAAACTACTCTGTATCTGTCAGTTAAGGTGATGTGTATAGTGACAAATAATGTAAACATTTAGTCCTGTATTTATGTTATATTCCTATAGTAAATAATCAAACAGATAGCAGTGGGATTTGCTTTTGTGTGACCCAACACATAACTTTGGTCAGTGCAACATTGATTATAAGCAAGTACTAAAACTTAACAAAAGGTTAATGACAATATATGTATACAGTCATAGACTCATGACTTCAAAAGGAAATGAAAAAGTATGTACTATTCAAGGGTGCATCCAGAAATGTTTTTATTTTTGGTCATATCTGTTACTATTGTACTCTCCCAGATACCTAATATTAAAAAAAGTCTATTCAGTTGCTGCAATTAGACTTAAAAAATGCAAGTGTTTTCAGTGCACCCTGCAAACATTAACAAAAACGTTTTCTGTGGGAGTATTCCTATCTCTATATATGGTGTATACAACTCTGTTTTGCAGACATTACTTTAAACAGTTTTAGATGTTCTCGCTGGATGCTGTCAGCAACTGATGTTTCTGAGCGATTCTCAGAAAAAAATACTCAGTTGAGTACGATGATAGTGCTTGTGTCTGGCTATACCCAGCCAGGCAATGACCACAAAGCCTAAGGCAAATGCAAGTCTTTGGTGTCATAGAGTATTAACTCTGGCTTAATTTGGCAGCCGGATTATAGACAAGTACTGATTTGTGACCAAAATTAGGGCAAAGGCTAACACTCAGCTGGGTACTAGATTAGAATCTATGTGGGTTTAACCATTATTAAGTACTAAATTCAGACCTAAAGAATAATACAGACAATGAAATCTTACACAAAGTCATCTCAGAAACAAAAAACTATGAGGAAATAAATGAGACATTATGATGACCTGCGTATAGATGAACTTCCTATATTGTCAAAAGGAAAGGAAAACCCCCAAATCCTATACATTCCACACAGAGGTGATGTTGATGCCTTTTATTGGGCTAATAAAGGTTTTATTAATACAGCCTGCTTGAGCTGCTTGGCTACAAGTCCTTCATCAGGAATTAATAATTTCTTAATGGTAGCTACAGTGTTTTAGTACCCACGTATTCATGTAGAAAGGGGATAAGAGCTGTGAAAGAGATGAAAGCAACAGACCAGAGGTTGTTTCCTGCAGGCACTGTCTGCACACAGTGCAACTCTGAATAAATCATGTCATCATCACTGTTCTCCTAGCAACCTAGAAAAATAGACATTTGTGTAGAGTGGGCTTTAGTGTATAAAATAAATAATGTTGTTCTCTAAATATTGGGCTTTAGTATATGAAAAAATAATATTATGCAACAAATGTTTTTGAGCTGTCTCTCTAAACAAGCCATGTGGCATACCATAGTATACCTAATTACAAACCAATAAAAGGAAACGGAAAATCTACTAACTTGACTGTCATGATACTTATTCATATTAGACAGTTGTACTCCAAGAACAAGAATACAAGATATTAACTAGAGCTCTTGGGATCGAAAGACAAAATCAAGGTCTACTAGAAAGGCTAAAAGTGCATCACATTTGCCTGAAGCCAGAGATATAACTTCTTGAGGTAATATGTCATTCTATGAGTTGGTACAGCTCCAATAATTACCTCCATTAGATATATTTTCAAGACGCCTTATTGGTTATATCTATTTAGTGGGGTCCTGCCATACCTGGCAAAAGATTATTTCTTGAGGAGTGAACTATCTGCTGAATTAGAAAATGTGGTCCAGGAAAGCAAAGGAAAAAAAATTCACCCTAGAGAATCTAAATTGAATTTTTTAAATGGCATCAAATGTAAGGAAATTGTCATTGCTTATGCAAGCCAGCAAGTCCCTGCCTGGTTCAATGTTCTGTAATATATGCCTCTCTAAGAAGCTGCATAGATACCATTTTATGATAGGTTTGAAATACTGTCTGGGTCAAGGAAAATTGAATAGCACAGCTTTCAAATCAAGCCCAAATACACTGACATTGTAAATAAAAATACGATTCGCCATGCTGACACTTTCATTTTAAAAAAAGTTCAGAGCAGACTGTAATTATTTCAAACATTTTGAAAGATGGTTGGGTTTTTTTCCCTTCGATGTCATTATATCACTCTGTCTACAGTTTGAAGATAGGGGGCTTGAAGGGGGGCTCTCTGTCGAAAGGCTTGACTGTAGTACATTATGATCAGAGCTAGACTGAAAAATCAATTTTTAATTGAGTGTATTATTTGAGCAAGTCCTGCTGTCCATCATACATTGCTAATGGAATTTCTGTTCTCTCTTTCTCTCCACCCTCCCTGCTCCCCTACTCAGCAGCCCCCTCCCCTCCACATACTGCTGACTGAAGCAGAATTGTGTTGTACCATTTAATCACTACTATCACACGCCTTGCAGCGGAACAAAATTAACCTTTTCATACTATGTTGCAAGTGATTAATGGGGAAAGGATCCTACCCCCACGTCACATTTAAGAAGATACTGAAACTGCTACAGAACTTGAAAATTTTAAATACTGTCTGCCGAAGAGAACATTTGTTTCACCTACCCTGGCCAGCATTAGCTGCGGGTTAACTAATATAAGACAAAACACATACTCTAGCAATGCTGCATTGCTATGTTTACTTATTGAAACAAGTGGAAAGGGGTGACCAGACCAATCCTTGCAAACCCTTTCAGCAAGAACCTCAGAGATACCAAAATAGAAGCCAATGTATATACCTATAATTAAAACAAAGTCAAAAAAGTATAACAATATTCATGTGGACATTATTAAAATTGCATATGAAGTGAAAGGAAAAAAATGCTGCGGCATAGCTGGTCAGTACTAAAAGTAAGAAAGAGAGTAATGCAGTGAAGGAAAGGTTGTATCAAACAGCATGAATACATAAATATAAGGGTGACTATAAGGAAATAACAGCTACAGAAGTCTATGTCTGCTGCTTAGTATAGAGAGATGGGAAGTGAGGCTGAGAAGAGGCAAGATGAGAAGATAAATTAAGCATAGCAAACTGATGTTGCAAGACTCAGGTTAAGAAAGGCAGTCAGGAATGGATTGTATGTCATCTCAAAGATGAAAAAAAGAATGGAAAAAACAAAAACACACTGCGCACAGAGGGTATCACATGAATGCTGTAAAGGCAAAAGGACTTACATGGGCAAGGGTGGAGAAACGTCTTAAGTTCAGTGGTAAAGCAGCAGAAATCAGATATATACCTGATATATTCTGGTATAGCTTCCAAAGAGATTACCCATGAATTGAAAAGGCATTTCTTTCTGGAGCTAGTATGGGAGAAGGTGATAGAAGGTAAATTAGGAACAGAGTAAGAAGTGCGATGGTTTTTATTCACTGAAATTAAGATGATGTGACAGTGTGGCAGTACAGGGAAACCGTTAATGGTAGGACTGCAAGAGCCCACTGGAGCCTTATTAAAGGAAAAGCGTGCTTTGAACCCTGTGGGTTTGCATTATTCGTCTACTGCTTGTAGAAAATGTCTCGTTTCTTCTAAAATGAACCTGCCTTTTCAATTTGTAAAAGTAAAAAGGTAACAGTATTATGTCAACAGTCTGTAGACCTCCCTCCTGTCCTAACACAGCTAATACTCTCCTCAATTTCCCAACCTGTTGCCAACATGTGGTGTTGCTCCTAACTCCCACAGTTCTTTTCCCTGCAAGACAAGAATCTAAATAAAAATGGCCTTCTCACAGTGGTTGATACAGCAATTCCTTATATTTCCATGGTATTCCATTTGCTAAGTACCTCGTAATTCCTCTGTCATTAAAAAAATAAATAAATTATATATATATATATATATATATATATATATATATATATATTTATATTTATATATATTCTTGGTGTCTCATGCTGGTCGGTGCAGCAGGAAGTTGCCCTATTGCCTTCTCTGTTGCGACCACAAGTCTTACAGGTGTGTCTATACAGATGCACAACACAAACAGTAAGCCCGTGATGTGTGCATGAGATCTGGAAGTGGTGGCCATCTTCAGCTGAGTGAGCTGTTGACTGACTGTGCTCAGTGGAAGAAATGAGTGAGCTCTGTATTTTTCTGGAAAGAGCAAAACATTCACTTCAGATCTTGTTAAGATAAAGGTGTTTAAAGACAGAATATGCAAGGAGTAAAGTAATCCTGAAAATGGATTGACTGTTGCACCTAAGGATAAACACTTTTGTGCAAGAGTTACATTAAGTGGCAAAAACATCTGAGTAAGGGTTGGCAGAAGTCAGTATTGGAATGAAAGCACAGAAACTGCCTGTTAGAGAAAGGCAGCATTCTAAACAAAGGATAAGGGTTCCCTTATCTATAGGCTAACTGTGCTCTGGGAATAGTAAAATCAAAAATCAGTATATAATTATACACTGCTTAGAAACTTCAGTGTGGACTACATCCTGGATACTGACAGAGAGCATAATAGGTAGCATCCATTTAAGAGACATACACAATTGAGTGGTTTGCACTTTAGGTGTCTATCATTTTTGCCAGCATTCAGTAACTTGATGCTCTACCACAATACTCCCAGTATTTTTTGAGAAATTTATGTTCACATACTAATGTGAAAATGTAACTATCAATGTAACACTGTACTAACACAATGAACCACTGCTAAGATTTTCCATGAAATGTACTATCGCAGATTAGTAGCATGAGCAGGTCATTTTATTTAGGAAAACAATATACTTTACCACTGTTGTCATGAACAGCAGGCAATAGTCAACAAGCTACCTGCCATGGCCTTCCAATAAAGTAGGTGTTAAAGCAACTTATATAATGCAGTTGTATCAGCATTAGTAAAAACATCGCCTTATAAATACAATGAGCTTTTTTATTGTGACTATACTACCTATTGCAGGAAGGTGCTTATGAGTCTCTTCAGGTTGCCTTTTCCCTGTTACTTCTATATGAGTTTCTTCTCTCTCTCTACTTATTTTTCTTAGTGTACCCTTAACTATGGGCATTTCCTTCTTAGGCTCTATACCAAATGTCTTTATTATATTTTTTGCAAGATTTTGTATCAGTTTTAACTGCCCTTCTACCAAGAGCCACATTTTGGTTCCTTTTTGAAGTTTCAAAGTCCACCCTTTTTTCTTTACTGGGCCCACGCACCACTAATAACTTATGTGGTTGACCACCTTCTCCAACCATGTTGCCATATTTCATTGAATTGGAGAAAGACTTGACCTGTTATCACATCATGATACAAGCTAGGCACTAAAGTTACTGTGTGTAATATTCTGCCAAGAAAAGGCTTTTCTGTTTTTAAAGATTTTCACTTTAATTCCCATTAACAAAATATTACTTCATTTTTTTCTGTGAACCAGTTATTTTATGCTTACAAGAATATTGTACTCCAATATAATCATATTTCTTTAGTTTTACAATCTTCCGATTATTTTTCATCGACTAGAGTGGTACATGTAACTAGCTTAGGCCTAATAGATAACACTGCATCATATTATATAGACATGTTTCAGGCATAATCTATTCTCTACCCATAGACGTGATTTTAGGTACACCTTGCTTAAGAACATCTGGGCTAGTACCAGCTATGCAGTCCTTGGCTATGTGACCTTTCCTGAGAAACTTAATGGTAGCACTTTTAGTTTGTTTTCGCACAAAAATACATATCTATGCAAAGGGCTATTATTAGCCCTTGCTGCATCGAAGTCTGACTTTGAATATACATTTCTAGTTAACAACAAATGTTTTGCTGAAATAAGAAACTGTTCAGAATACTTAGGGTTACACTGATAAACCCACTTATTTACATTACCAGGTAGTGCATTTTAAATGTATCTACAGCCAAGATTAAAAAATGCTAATATCCTATACTGTGGGTTCTAAACATGTTTTCAGACTATATATTATTACAGTCATTTAAGGCCTTACTAGCCTGTCCATGTTAAATATACAACTGTGAAACCTCAATGACTGTGCTCAGGTGAAGCACCAGCCCTGGACAGAATGTCCTGTTTTCAGTTTTGATAACTGCATGCATCATCACTCCCCAGGCCCATACATGCTTTCAAGCCATGCATGACCAGTTTCTTAAGGTGCCACCAGAAATACATCGATGTCACTCTCTGACCCGAGCTCCTTCAGTACTGTACTAGGTTTGTCATATCACAATAAGGTAGCAGGTAAGTTGGTTATTATGACTGATGTCACTCTCTGACCCGAGCTCCTTCATTGCTGTACTAGGTTTATCATATCGCAATAAGGTAGCAGGTTCGTTGGTTATTATGACCGATGTCACTCTCTGACCCGAGCTCCTTCAGTACTGTACTAGGTTTGTCATATCACAATAAGGTAGCAGGTAAGTTGGTTATTATGATCAATGTCACTCTCTGACCCGAGCTCCTTCAGTGCTGTTCTAGGTTTGTCATATCACAATAAGGTAGCAGGTTCGTTGGTTATTATGATCAATGTCACTCTCTGACCAGAGCTCCTTCAGTGCTGTACTAGGTTTGTCATATCACAATAAGGTAGCAGGTTCGTTGGTTATTATGATCAATGTCACTCTCTGACCCAAGCTCCTTCAGTGCTGTACTAGGTTTGTCATATCACAATAAGGTAGCAGGTTCATTGGTTATCACTCTCTGACCCAAGTTCCTTCAGTGGTGTACTAGGTTTGTCATAATGCAATAATGTAGCAGGTTCGTTGGTTATTATGATGATTTGCTGTTGAAAGCTTAGTAAGTGCTGATTCATATTAGCACTTTTCCCATCATCATCAGCAGCAGATGAAGCACTTCTCCCTAGTACGCTAATCAAGTGGTAGTCTTTGGATGTACTTAAATCAAACAAGACCGCGGTGGTATCTTGAAGAGGCTTGTTAGATTAATGGTAGACCAACAGCAGTGGGTTTTTTATGTGTGTGTGTGTGTGTGTGTGTGTGTGTGTGTGTGTGTGTGTGTGTGTGTGTGTTCAGATTTGTTATCCTTAATCTCATGTTCATGATTAAGTATAAAAGTTATCAGGTCATTTTACAAGTTTTGTTAATTCATCCTTCACTGCAATTGTCACTTCAAAGCACTAGTAACACATATAAGCATTATCTGTTGCTTTCCTCATATTATTCTTAAATTTCAAAAGCTCACTGGTACAGATCAACCAGTTTATGTAGTGTTGTAGTGTAATGCATCCCTATTCTTCTTTTAAAGAGTTTTACAATATGTTAATGCTCTGCAAAGCTTCTTGTGTGCTTTATAGCATCTATAATCCCAGAATGTAAAATCATAGGCCGCAACTAACAGTAAGCAACAGAAAGTGGCATGCATACCAACTGTCTTGCAGGCTAAGAAAATTTCTTTCTGAAACAAAACAAGATTTGAACATAAAAAATGGAACCATTTTGACTTATGGCAAGGAAAATGTAAATGAAACTGAAAGGTACTGAAGGATTCATGGGCATTAAAGTACATCTAGGTGATACAAAGGGGCAAGTATAGCTCCTAGACAAAAACAAACTGGAGGATGGAGCTGTCTTTCAAGTACCTCGCTATCAAAGAATAATGCAAATGTAACAACTCACAAAAGTATATGTTCTTTTTCCTAATTTGTTTTTATTAATAAAGAAAAACACACACATTATAATTACAGTCTGACCTACTTCCATTGGAGCAGAGCACCATGTTTTCAGTTAAAACCATGCGTAGCACATAAAAGTTTTATGTTATCATTGAATCATTTCCCTGTATGCATAGTACATTTTTATTTACACATAATTTTGCATCATTTGCAATATTGTCCTTCCCTATGTTTGGTCTTTGCCCTCAGCAAATACCAGGCTGTCTTCCTCTTATTTTTATAACACTCATTTCTTTAATTTGCCTTCTAATTCTATTTATTGCCTATCTCTTCATGCTTCTTCCCATTTGTTTTTAATGTTTTACAGAACTTCTAATTCCCTGTTATATTACTGCATGTCTTATTTATTAACCTACTTTCCTGGCCTGCACTTTACTAATACTTCCCTTTTTTCAAATGTCCATTATTTTTGTCTTTGACCATCTTGGCATTAATGACATTTTCCTTCTTTTCTCTTTCCCCATGCCCCCTGCCTTTCATCCAGTCCAAATAATAAGAACCATCCCCATTGACTTCCTTATTATAAAACTTGCTCCATACACCTTTCACTTCCAGTGTTTCTTTTTGCACTGCCTTGCATCTCTACCACATATAAATATTGTCTACTTACTTTTCCCCCAAATCTTCAGTAAGTAAAAATAATGTCTTTCGGCTTTTCCCGGTTAGGGGTCACCACAGCAGAACGCCGGTCCGCTTATGATTGGCAGTAGGTTTTTACAGTGCTGAGGTGCCAGCCCGATGCCCAACTTTAACGAAGGCACACCCATTCACACACGCACCTACCTGCATGTCTTTAAACGTGACTCAACTGTGGGGAGGACATGCAGACTCCGCACAGAAAGCACTCCAGCTGAGAATCAAACCGGAGAACCTCTTGCTATGAGGCGACAACGCTAACCGCTGCACCACCGTGGCCTGGTTTTCCCACATCTTCAGTAATCTGGCTTTTTCTGCTGGTCCTTCTCTCCTTAATATAATCATCATCTTAAGTAAGTAAACATTGGGATCTCTTGCATTGAATCAAGTGTCTTAGCAGGAATGAAATTAAGGGAACATTGCATTCAGTAATGGGCCTGGTACAGAGGTATGATAACATCCTAGGACATGCACTTGATAATTAGCTGACTTAGGTAGATGGATTTTCTAATGACTGTGGACATAACTGTAGTCAGAGCAGAGATAATTGTTTACAAATGCTCCCAGGATCTTGACACCAGTATCAGTTTTGAGGTGGTGTCATTTATGTGGTAGCAGATTGGGTGTGCCTGTCTTCGAAAGGATACTATATCCTATAGTCTGTCTACCAAAGGATACTGTACCCTTTGTGCTTAGCTTATGGCAAAGGTGTAAACATCACTTATTTGTAAATGATAGCCATACTTAATCCTCTAGAAGGTTTTTGGTGGTGACAAGTTTGCATTTATCTGCAAACTTGATCAGCCAGAGGTTCCTTACATCAACCTTAATGTCCAAGAATTATATCTCATATAGTAGCACACCTAGAATAAAGCTCTGAGGGATACCACTGACGAATGGCCCTTTGAATGACAATGCGTTCCCTATCTTAACTTGTTGGGTTCTACTTGTCAGCCACTGGGTAACACAGGTTTTGCATTTAGTTTGACTGACATACTTATATTGCTGTCAGAAGCTTTAGCATAGTCAAGATATAATGTCTGTAATGATTTATTATCAAAGAAGTTAGCTTGGTTAAGCAGACTAGTCCTACCCTTTGCAAACCCATACTGATTGTAGTCAAATGACTGCAGACTCCCAATGTCTGAGTTAATAATGTTAATGATAATGCATTCCATTGTTTTTCAGCTAAGACTTGAGAGGCTTATGTCCCTGTAGTTGCCTGGAAGAGTAGTAAGATCTCACTTATAAAGACGTGTGAATTTTAGCTGTTTTCCATGCCTCATGCAGGGATGAAGTTAAACAGACAGACAAGTGGTCAGTGAGACAGTTCTTAATGCTGGCAAGAAGGCATTGAGGCATGCTATCAAGCTTCAGAGAGTTGATGTTTCTCAGTCTTAAAGACTTGTTCCAGGAGATCTTTGAGGGGTGTGCCTCCAGGTGATCAAGGTGTAGAAGCCAGGTGGCTGGGTGAGGATTTTGCACTGAATTTTTCTGCTTGTATGCTGGCTATGTCATCAGGGGCTGAGCATGTACTGCGACTACTTATCAACTCTGAACAATGTAGGGTATTGTTCCCAAGTTTCATGAAGTATTAAAGAAGGACTTGTAGCTGTTCTTGCCAGACTCAGTGATTTTCAGATCATATGTAACCTCTGAAGAACTGGTTTTCTTTCTAAGCTTTTTGACTGGCTTCCTGAGTTTAACCTTGAGATGCAGCAGACTTTGGTTATCCAGCTTATTAATGGGGGGGGGGGGCAGCACAGTGGTTTAGTTCTAAACTTAGAGCTGCATTTGTTATGAGTCAGGACTAAAGTCATGGTGTAGGTTTTAAGGGCAGAATAGAAGCTATCAGTGAAAGCTGTTTTTGCTATTCAGTCCCCAAGAGAGGGGGGGGAGGGTTCATAAAGCTCATGAAGTCATCACCCACCTGATGTAAATTGACCTTGGGGAAATCTGTGATGACAGTAGGGTTTGTGGTGTCTTCAGAGACAGAAGAGGTGTAGAGCATAGGGGGGGCAAGTAAAGGCCACTGGATTCTATAGAAGGAGAAAGTGTAATCTGATCCCGGGAGTTTACCCCTACACTGGGCATATTTACATACTCAAGTTAATACATAAAATCCCAAAGAAAGAAAAACAGTGTTTGGTTTGATTGAACGATAAACATACCTGTTTAGTTAAGCATTGTGTGTTATAAGTGATATAGAAGGAGTTCTATAGCTTAGCCTGGCAGTATATGTTAGTGAATTATTAGGATATTAAGGAGTTTGAGTTTTTTTTTTTGTCAAACCACATAAAACTTGAAGTGGTAAGAGTCAGAGGAAAACAGATTCACCACCACCACTAGCTGCAGAGAACTTAGTAGAGGATGTACACAAGTGATGAGTACTTAACCCTGAAAAGGGAGGTGTGTTATCACAGCACTGGAAACATGTTTCCATAACTAGGCAGATATTAATATTTACTTATTAGCAGCACTTCTGAGATCAACATTGAAGTTAGCCTAACTTGGTGGAATTCTGGGGTAATTTTCTACACACAAGTATTGTGTTACTCTGTCAGCATAAGAAGTTAAGACATATGGCAGACATAAAGTCATTGGTCAGATGTGTACTGTATAGGAAAATCACAAAATCAGATGCAACCAAGTTAAGTAGCTGTAACTATAAGTCACAGTGAAGTCACACACAGGGTACATGTCCTGAAGTGGTCTCTAGTCCCAGTTTGCCTTCAGATTTAACATTAATCTAAGGTTCCTTTGCCCACGTACGTGCTATTGCAGATACATATAAAATATCCCATGATACTTCCAGAAAATAGTAAGAGACCTTTATTAAAACCACAAGTTAAAGTACAACATTAAAAAAAGAAATCTGACACAACTTGTCCTTTTTAATAAAATAAATAAATAATTGAACAGCAAAGCAAAGTTTCTTACTCAGTTTCTAAGAAATCTAGATTCCTAACTGTGGTTTCATTATAACAAACCTTCCTTTATTAATATCATTACTCAAAATCTATTTTCATAAATTAACTTTCCTCACATATTCAAGTTTTTTCTTTACTCTTATTTCTTTGTTGAATCAGCTACAATCCAAATTATATACACTTAATCATCATCATAATGTCAGCAAATAATTTGGCATTTTTAGTATATGTTTAAATATTTGATATATGTGCAAAAAGGCAAAAAACAATAACACAACTGACCATACCAAGTAGACCTTCTTTCCTGTACTGAGTTTTCCTAGCAAAAATGCAAAAGACATAATTCTGTGTCTTGCAACCATCAAAAACAAAACTGTAAAAGAAATAGAGCCAATTTTGAAAGTCACTATAAAGCCATTGAAGCATTTTTGCAGACAGGTTGCCACTTGTAATTGTGAAATGAAGAATATACCCCACTCCTTTTTACTTAAATTCAAGATCATTGCACAATAGGGTTGGTGCAGTACTCCAAGGTACCATGTGTGTATTCCCCAAAACTGCACTGTTACTATCCCAGGATAACCTTTACAGTCACTGGAATTTCAATTAACTGAACAGAATCACACTATTAATATGAGTTAGCATTGTCTTTATTACCATTAAAAATAACCGTCACTTCTAATTCCTTTAATTATGAATTGCCCCTTCAAAAATATCTACATATTCCTAACAACAATGTTTTAAACAAGTATAATTTTTTAAGGAATGTTATATGCTTTCTATGTTTGTTGTGCTTTTCATTTTCCTATTATCTCCCTTCATTTCTACTTTATCAGTTCTTTGGCATCTGAATTCCTAACATCTTGATGTGGTTTTTAGTGAAATAAATTCCTACCAACTTTTCATATGACTACACCATTGCTTTTTCTCCAGTCAGTGTGACACTCAGTTTCAGGCGATTCTCATGAGCGTTGTGTTGTTACTCATATTGTATCATTTGTATAACAATGCTATTCCCACCCCTTTGAAGAAAACTGACTCAACCAGCCAACATGCTGGTTACCAAACTCAATATTACTGAACTTAATGGGCATCCACGTTCAACTTTATTTTTCACATATAGTTTCTTGCCCGTCCAACCTACATACAGTAGGTCTTATCAATGGCCTCTTACAAATGCTAAAAGTAAAACCAAAATTTTCATATGCCAGGTCTGAATGTAAATAATAGTATAAAACCAATTTTAAAAGATAGACATGACAGAATATAAGCCTTAATAAGGCTTAGTTTTAAAGGAAAAGTTTTTATAAGATGTGGGGCACTTTAAAGATGTAATTGCTGCTAACATTGAGTTTGCATTTTAATTGACTGGCTGTGTTGTTGTGTATATATGACTGTGCTAGGTTAGGACAGTTTTATGTAACACTGAAGAAGAGTTTTTTACTCGAAAGCTTTGTTTTGCTACTTATGCTGTCTATATTCTGAGTCATAAAACTTTTGTCGAACGGTGGACTTGGATTATGTTTTTTCATTGTTTCGAGGCCGGAATGGCTAGAATTTACATGTAAAATTTATTTTATTGCTCTGGCTTCCTGATCAGCTGCAATATCAAAAAGGCTATTAACCTCTGAGTTTCTATTAGCCTGGGAATCGGAAAGAAATTATGTAATCTGAAATGAATCAGTGGGACTGTGTTATCAATTTAAGGACAGAAAGAATGAGAGCATTTGAGCATTTGTCTTGAGAACATCCAACTCACCAGCAGTCTGCCTGTGTTCTATATTTAAGTTTATTTTAGAACTATGTTTTCTCTTAGATATAGCTAGGAACTAGGAAAATTAGATTAGTTTTTTTTCTGTACTGATGTCAGAACTTTTTTACTGTGTTACTTTAAGTATTTCTCTGTGATCTCTGAACTCTTGACTAGCACTGTGTAGTAAGAAGTATTGTCTTGTGTTTTTATTATTTATTATTAAATATTTTTAAACCTTTCAACTGTGGCTGTTTTGTGTAGCAATAATTTAAGCTCGAAGAGTACATTGCATGCATTTAGTGATATTGTACAAAGCCACTCCAAATAAGCCTTGACTGTTGCACTTACCATTTGGATAATAATATTGCACAGTATAATTGGACACCCTTTCATAAGGGTCTTTTGGTAGCTGTTAAATATTAGTGGGTGGTGGCAAGTGGTACTACCGTATAGTCTGAGAAAAAAGGTGCACAGCTGGAGAACCTGTGCCAGCCTTCCCCAGGAGTTTCTGTGTGGTTATATATAACTCTTATCTCAAAGTGTGTGTGTGTCAGCTACTTGGGCAGGGACACGAAGCACTGGTTGGACAGAAAGGGTGCTGGAGGTTTTAGCTTGCCCACTAGGCTGAGATCTGGACCCTATAGCTGTTCCACTGGGGAGTCTTAATGGGGACCTGAAGAGAAAGGGAGAAACCAGTCTCAGACTGACTGTGATCTCTGTGTGCTCTTAAGGAAAATTGTACTTTACTGTGTGTGTGTATTTGTTATCCTTTGCCTATATGGACACCCCTCACTGGTGTTAGTGGTGAGGACTGAGGCTCCTTGATTGCTGGGCCAGTGCACAGGTGTCACATATTAATTGTTTGGCAGTGGTGGAATATCCACACCACATATTAATTGGTTGGCAGATACTAATTGGCTTGTAGTGGTGTGGGTTGTGTGAATTCCTGTAGCTTGTGTATAGTGATCATTGAAGGGTGTTTTTGTTCTCTGAATCAGCAATGCAGTGAATATTCAGAGTTCAGATCACAATTGTTTTATTTCTTTTGTTAGCTTAGTAAGTCAGGGAGAGCAGTCAAGAATGTCAGCAGAGGAGTAAGGAAAGCTGACAAGGAGCCAGTTGGCTGAGGTGTGCCAGGCTAGGGGACTGGTGCATGGAAGCCTGTCTAAGGCAGACATGATTGCAGCTTTTGTCACAGCTGCATCAGAAAACAGCAACCAGAAGGACGAACAGACTGTCAGTGGAGATGTACCACACTCAGAAAATGGACAGCTCAACCTTACTGCAGAGGACTTAAAAATCCATCTGGAGCTAAAGAGACTTGAGTTGGAGGCCAGGCATTTGGAAATAAAAGCAGCTGATAGACTGAGGGCATCTAGAGAGTGAGGACAATGAGAAACTGTGACTTTTGCCAGCTGAGTAGAATGAGAAACTGTTATGCCTGGAAGCTGAGGAAAAGGAAAGGCAGAGGCAGCATGAAAGGGAGATGCTGACTCTTCGCCAGAGTCATGGAGGTAATGGGGAAGGGAGTAACTGGACTCCAGAAGCATGAAAGGTCAGTACATTTCTTCCGCAGTTTAAAGTGGGGAATAATTTTAATAGTTTCATTCATATTTTTGAAAGGGTATGTAAACAGTATGATGTTGACCAAAAGCTCTGGGTATGGTTCCTGACCCCCTTACTCCATGGTAAAGCTGTAACTGTGTTTTCTAAAATTTCTGATCTGGAATATTTTGATTATACTACTTTTAAGAACTGCTTGTTAGAATTTTTTTAAGCTAACACTTGAAACGTATAGGAAAAAGTTTCGTGAGCATAGACGCAAGGCAGATGAAAGTATCTGTGAATATGTTGCTGAACTGAGCACTTATTTTCATAGGTGGGTGAGTGGATGTCAAGTCACCACTTTTGAAGGGCTAGCAGACCTTTTGGTGAGGGAGCAAGCCCTTAGCACTTTGTCTGAGGATATATGGATCTGGTCAGCTAATAGACAATGTACTACTTCAGATGAGTTGGGGAAGAAGGTAGACCTATACCTAGCAAGCAGGGCATCCCTGCACAGGAAAGAGACCCCCAGTACTGCTCATGGATGTAAGGGAACCCATGGTGGGCAGTACAGACTGCCCCAACAGAATCTGCCAGTAGCAGGGTAAGCCACTAGTCCAGGTACATGTCCAGGACCTAGGGTTAAATGTTTTGAATGCAACCAGTGGGGCCATGTAGCATACAAATGTCCATGGAGGCAAGGTGGGGAACAAAAGGTGAGGGAGCCAGTAAGTGGGGAAGACAAAATGCCAATAGTAGGTTGTCTCGAGACAACCAGGGTACCAAACTACCATCCTGCAGATGCCCTGATAGGGAAGGATTTGGAGGAGGCAGTACCATGTGTTAATGCAGTTACATGCAGTCAGGCTTCGAGACAAGCATGTGGGTCTGGTAGCCTGGGGGAGACCCAGACAGACCGCATACTTGCAGCCAGGACTGGTGAATTGGTTACTTCAGTGAGGGGGCTACTCTGTAGCAGTGAGACTGAAAATGAGCCACAGCTGCTTGTGGGTAATGATGTTCCTTTAGACAGAGTGACTGCAAAGGTAGAGATGAGTAGTAGTACCCAGCTGACAGTGATGAACCACTGTCAAAGGATGCCAGACTTCCTGTGCAAGGGGAGCTGGGAAGGGTTACAAAGAGAGAGATAAGACAGGCTCAGCTCTCAGATCCTACATTTCAAGGCCTGAGGCAGGTAGCTAGGGAGGCAACTGATTTTCAAGGGAAGGGGGAATCTGTATACTGGGACAAAGGGTTACTGTATAGCGAGCAGACCCCTGAGGGAGAGCTTGAAGGTGAGAGGGTACAGCAGTTCATAGTGCCTAGAGCCTACTGTCTGGCACTTCTAGTCATAGTCCATGATATTCCCTTTGCAGGTCATACGGGCATAAAACGTACAAAGAGATGCATTATGCAGAACATCTATTGGCCTGGAATTTCCAGAGATGTAACAGGGTATTGCAAGACCTGTGAGCAGTGCCAAAGAGTAGGCAAGGCAGGAGACAAGGTGAGAGCTCCTTTTATGCCTTTGCCTGTGATTAAGGAGCCATTTCAGAGGGTAACTATGGATATTGTGGTGCCTCTGAGTACCCCATGTTCCACATGGAAAAAGTATATCCTAGTGGTAGTGGATTATGCTACACAATACGCTGAGGCAGTGGTTTTGTCCTCCATTGAGGCAGAAAAGGTGGAAAATGCTTTGTTAGAGATTTTCAGCATGGTAGGTTTCCTAAATGAAATACTGACTGACAGAGGTGCCAATTTCATGTCAGACCTGCTGGCTTGTCTGTGGAAGTACTGTGGGGTGAATCACCTGAAGACCACCCCCTACCATCCCCAGACTAATGGTCTTGTTGAGAGGTTAAACTCTACATTCAAGTCCATGCTACAGGCATTTGCAGACCAGTTTAAGAGGGTATGGGACAAATATTTGCCACATCTGTTGTTTGCTTACAGAGAGGTTCCCCAGGAATCCACAGGTTTTTTAGTTGCTGTATGGACATAGGGTGAGGGGACCTCTAGATTAATTTGAGATGAGTGGGAAGGTGAGTGTGACTCTCACAAGGAGTCTGTTTTGGCATATGTCCTAAACCTCAGGACAAGGCTCAGGAAACTCATGGGCTTGGCCCAGGAAAACCTGGCAGAAGCCCAACAACAGAAAAATGTATGGTATGATGGGAATACTTGAGCTAGAGAGTACGCTGTAGGGCAGCAGATAATGGTTCTCATTCCTGTCAGACACAACAAGCTCCAAGCAGCTTGAGAGGGATCCTACAAGGTGGTAAGAAAGGTAAGTGATGTTAACATGGTGGAACTGTTAGGCAGGAGGCAGGGGCACAAGTTGTACCACGTTAACATGATGAAACCTTACCATGATAGGGAGGCCCTTGTGCTGAGTATTTGCAGTGGATTGCAGGACGAGTCTGAGGGAGATCTGTTGACTGATCTCCTCAGTGAGGCTCGGACTGACACCTCAGTGGAAGAGGTAGCAATGTCCCAGCAGCTATGTCCTACCCAGGTTCGAGAAATCGAGCAGTGTTACAGAAATTTGGGGACATGTTCACTGGGAAACCAAGGTGCACCCACCTGGTGGAGCACCAGGTGGATACAGGACCCCAAAGGTCTATTAGGCAGGCCCCATATAGGGTGGCTGAGAGAGTCGAACAGACTCTGAGGGAGGAGATACAGGAGATGTTGGAACTAGGGGTGATTCAAGAATTCAGCAGTTCCTGGTCATCCCCGGTGGTGCTGGTGCCAAAGGAGGATGGCAGCACCAGGTTCTGTGTGGACTACATAAAAATAAATAGTCACACACAGTCAGATCTTACCCCATGCCCAGGACAGATGAGGCCTGAGAGCAGCTGGGTGGGGCTAAGTATCTTACCACCATTGATCTTACCAAGGGTTACTGGCTGGTGCCCTTGACTCCCAGTGCTAGAGAGAGGTCAGCCTTTGTGACTCCTTTTGGCTTGTATGAGTTCACAAAGATGCCTTTTGGGATGAAAAATGCCCCAGAGACTCTCCAGAGGCTGGTAGATCATATCCTAGCAGGAGCAGGAGGGTTTGCCCTTGCTTATCTAGATAATATTGCCATCTACAGCCATTCCTGTCAAGAGCACCTTCACCATGTCAGGGAGGTGCTGGGCAGACTACAGAGGGCAGGGTTGACCACTAAGCTGAGCAAATGTCAGGTGGATATGGCAGAGGTCTCATACCTGGGGCATAGAGTGAGGAGTGGTAAGCTCAGGCCAGAACCTGCCAAAGTGGAAGCCATTCAGGCATGGCCTCCACCTGTTACCAAAAAGCAGGTGAGGGCATTCTTAGGGACAGCAGGGTACTACAGAA
Organism: Protopterus annectens; assembly: GCF_019279795.1. NCBI lineage: Eukaryota > Metazoa > Chordata > Ceratodontiformes > Protopteridae > Protopterus > Protopterus annectens. Next base: position 21,604,338 of record NC_056733.1, read on the forward strand.
AGTTCATCCCTAATTATAGTACCATAGCTGCTCCCCTCACAGACCTGACAAGGAAGAACAGGGCAGATAAGGTAGTGTGGACCCTAGCATGTGAGCAGGCATTCCAGGAGCTTAAGGAAGCTTTGGGAGGACCCTCTGTGTTAGCCAGTCCAGATTACAGCAAAGACTTTGTTGTGCAGGTGGATGCTTCAAACCATGGGGTGGGAGTGTAATTAGCCAGATTTCTTTAGAGGTAGAAGAGCACCCAGTGGTTTACCTCAGTCATAGGCTCCAACCCAGGGAGGAATGCTATGCAGCTGTAGAAAATAAATGTCTATTCATAGTGTGGACACTGCAAAAACTTCAGCCTTATCTGTATGGAAGAAAATTCACTGTAGTGACAGATCACAATCCCCTTACATGGTTAAACAGAGCCATGCAGCAACATGCCAAGTTTCTAAGATGGAGCCTAGGGTTGCAAACATATGATATGTCAGTGCAGCACCGCAGTGGGATTAGCAATGCCAACACAGGTGGGTTCTCAAGACAGGGAATGGGGTAAGGTATACTGAGATAGACCTAACCCTCTCAAGCAATATTTCTCAAGGGTAATTTGTAAAACTAGCTTGAGTTCCGGGGGGGGGGGGTTGTGAATATAGGTGAAGCCTAGCTAGATAGAATTTTGTAGATAATTCTGTCATTTGTAACAGGCTTGTTCTCTTAAATGTGAAAGGACTGTATGGGATGTTGAACTGAAAAAATGTAAGAACAGTGAACTCTGCTGTAAGAAAGCTGATAAGTCAAGCATTGTGAAATTCTTTGATCTAAAACTTGGAGCCGAGATGTCTAGAGGCAGTATGTCTACTGTTTTGAGGCCAGAGTTAATGGCAAGAATTTACATGTATAATTTCTTTTATTACTCTGACTTCTGGTCCAGCTGCAAGATCAAAAGGGCTATTAACCTTTGAGTTTCTGTTAGCCTGGGAACCAGGAAGAAATTATGTAATCTGAAATGAATCAGTGGTACTGTGTTATCAATTTGAGGACAGAAAGACTGAGAGCATTTGAGCATTTGTCATGAGAACATCCAACTCACCAGCACTCTGCCTATGTTCTATATTTAAGTTTTAGAACTGTGTTTGCTCTTAGATATAGCTAGGAACTAGGAAGATTAGATTAGTTTTTTCTGTATTGATGTCAAATATTGTCTTGTGTTTTTATTATTTATTATTAAATATTTTTAAACCTTTCAACTGTGGCTGTTTTGAGGACAGAAAGACTGAGAGCATTTGAGCATTTGTCTTGAGAACATCCAACTCACCAGCACTCTGCCTGTGTTCTATATTTAAGTTTTAGAACTGTGTTTGCTCTTAGATATAGCTAGGAACTAGGAAGATTAGATTAGTTTTTTTTCTGTATTGATGTCAGAACTTTTCTACTGTGTTACTTTAAGTATTTCTCTGTGATCTCTGAACTCTTGACTATCACTGTGTAGTAAGAAATATTGTCTTGTGTTTTTATTATTTATTATTAAATATTTTTAAACCTTTCAACTGTGGCTGTTTTGTGTAGAGATATTTAATCTCTAAGAATACATTGCATGTATTTAGTGATATTGTACAAAGCCATTCCAAATAAACCTTGACTGTTGCACTTACCATTGGATAATAATATTGCACAGTATAATTGGACCCCCTTTCATAAGGGCCTTTTGGTAACTGTATAGTCTGGGTAAATGGGGCACAGCTGGAGAACCTGTGCCAGCCTTCCCCAGGAGTGTCTTTGTGGTTGTATATAACTCTTATCTCAAAGTGTGTGCATGTCAGCTACTTGGGCAAGGACACAAAGCTCTGGTTGGACAGAGAGGGTGCTGGAGGTTTTAACTTGCCCACTAGACTGAGATCTGGACCCTACAGCTGTGCCAGTTGCGAGTCTTATTGGGGACCTGGAGAGAAAGGGAGAAACCAGCCCCAGACTGACTGTGATCTCTGTGTGCTCTTAAGGGAAATTGTACTTTAATGTGTGTGTTTTTGTTATCCTTTCCCTATATGGATGCCCCTCACTGGTGTTAGTGGTGAGGATTGAGGCTCCTTGATTGCTGGGCTAGTGCACGGGCATCACAACTGTAATTGCTGTTATTTATTCAATAACAATCCAGTCAATGTTTCCTTAAAATTAAACCTAGCTATTCTAACACAACTCTGTTTATAACTGATTCCTTATTCATACTATTTACTAAATAGAACTACATTATGCAGTACTTTTGACTGCTATGAATAAAATATTAATAAAGGGTTACGTTTTCTCCAAAAACACATTATTTTTTACAATGCTCATTTTTTTGTGTAACATTTCCCTCCCTGCCTAACATGACCTACCATTCAGCTTCAGCATCCTTCGATTTTACTGCACAAACTTTTTCTAAGTATTCCTTCAACCTACACAATATGTTTCTGTCCATATATTATCTTTCCTTCTATTGTCATTAAATTTTCTTGCCCTTGCCTTCTTATTTCACAAGGTTCATAGGTGATTACCAAGCTAATAACCCCAGAAGCCATTGTAAGTCTAGCCATGCTTCCCAAAGTAAGTATCAAACCCTTGACCTTTTGTCTGTGAGGTAAAAGACTTAGCCATTACACCAATCCAAACCCTATTAGATAACAAAAGGGAAAACTGCTTATAAATACATTCTTGACTTTTATAACCATTCCATCCTCTTTTATTCATTTCATTTATATATTCCTATCAATATTTCTAGGTTTCTTTTGAATTCATCTCTCCTTTACCATGAAATTTCTTTAGGATTTTTCATATTTTAATATTTTTTCTGTTCTTTGTCACATATTCCAATGTATACTTTCTTTCAGTGAAGGCCAGCAGCATGTCAAGTTTCACAGAAAAGCTTTTATATCTAGTTGCTTCCTTCATAACATTTCTAACCCTTCTGTAATCTTCTCAAGTCCATAAACCCAATTTTATTCTAAATAATTCCTTGTCTCCTGTTGTTTCCTCTTCTGACAACATAACACACAAACACAACATCATTGTGAGGAAATAATAGTCCATATGTTTCCTAACAAAATAATGCATTTTATTGTTGTAATTTCTCTCTTCCTATAAGAACATTAATGATTTTTTTACTACAGCTATGCCATACTCTCTAACCCTTTAAGTTGTGACCTCTTCTATTTTATCTTTCTTTCATTTACATCACAATCAAAAATCAAAAGCTCAATATATTGTCACATTTATTAACAGATAAGATTTATTTTTTGAAGCAAATCATGCTATTTATATATATATATATATATATATATATATATATATATATATATATATATATACATGCTTGTATATATAACAAATAGCCATTTGTTAAACTAACAATGTTTAAGTTGTTCAAAATAATGGATTATATTCCAGTGATCTTTAACATATACTGTTTTAGGAATGTGACTTACCTGCCATTTTACAACATCTAATTCTATCGTATTTTGCCATCCATGAGTCAGTCTTCCTAACTTTAGACTAAAGCATGTTACTTCAGTCTAAAGTTGATCATACACAGCATGAATGTTTAAAACGCCTATAAGCTTAACATTGCAATGTATAGTAAATCATACAAAGGGAGCTCCAAACAGCATTAGCTGCACTAAGTATGAAGTATGTAGATGCAGCAGTACTTCAGGAGCTGCTCACTAGCAAAGTAGTATTCGCTGTTGTTTATGAGAGACATCATCAGTGGTTCGAGGCCTACCACAAGAACTTTCTTTTTTAACAGCATTTTAAGTGTGGGCTCACCAGGTACAATATAAAGATCGGACATTTATTTACTTATTTATGTAGTGTTTATTTTTAGTTTGCATGTTACAAGTGTTAGACCGCAGACACATTCTTTATTTTTGTTATATATTTAAGTGGTGCGCACTTGTATGCCATAGCGTTGGTGGGAGAATTTGAGTGCACTGCTTGACAAGACTTTCTGTACAACATTCCTCATGGTGCTGCCCATTCTACCTTACCTTCTGTGGTTAACTTTACAGTTCGATGTTAAGCTTGTCTTTGTTTTAAACGTTTACTGATATTGATGTTTGGTGCTTTATGTACAATCTACATTACATTGAGGTAACATGCTTTGATCTAAAGTTAGGATTAGCATTTTTTTTCTTTTCTATAAAACTTCCTTATAATATTCTCACGACTCACTTTTTGACTTCATCATGTTAGGACATTAGTTCTTATGCACACAAATACCATTGTTCTCTTCATTAAAAAATAAAGAAAGGACTTTGTGCAACATAACCTCCCAAAGTATACTGAGCTGCTTTTTGTATAACAGTTTTATGACCTCCTCAAGCTGTTTTATCATTTTCAAATGAAGTATCAGTTACAGTTTCTGCCCAAAAAAGGACTGATGTTTGTGGGCCATGGAAAAATCATCTTTGCTGCAAGGTGATCACAACCCTATTGTTGGCTATACAATGTGTCAAAATGTATAACAGCCATGTCACTGTGACTTTTGGCATGACGGAAAGAAAGGCTGTAGTGCATTGGACCCATCAAACAGGGACACCACCTGGGCCCTATACCTACTGGGACCAAGTTACTCATCTGTGCACAGAAGGTTAGTACAGATAAAGGGTATATTCATGAACACAGAAACTTACAATTATTTTATTAATGTTGACAGTGGTATGTTTTAATAGGGTCTCATTGCATACACAGGGAAGGAAAAAAAGTAATAGGCATATGCAATAGGCTACGAGATGGCGTCAGTCCTCACTGTGTGCAAGGCTGGTTCTTCAATTATGCTACTTGGTGAGGCAGATCTTCAATAGTGGACACTCCAGCATGTGAAAGGATTAGGAGAGAGCCAGCATGCATTGTTTTGGGTTTTGGTTTTGGTGACTTGCTCTTACTACCACATGAGATACTATATTTAAGTGGCTGCCTTTTTGTTTGGTAGCTGTCATTGCCCAGTGAGTTGTGCCATAAGTAACTAACTCATGGCATTATATCTGTATTCCCTCCCAAAATGTATTACAGTCCTGATGTCATTCACTTAACAACATGAATTTCAAAAAAGTTCATAATCAAGTGCCCTCATCTTTTTTAAATGATTCTTTAGTGAACTTTATCATTTATACAATTACACAGTCTCCATATTCTTTTCAACTGCTCGTCTAGAGTTACAATAAAAAAAGAGGGACAACTTCTACAGGCTAAAGGCAGTGCTCTGGCAGACCAGATTCACTTATAGTTTTTCATTGTCCATTTCATTATGTAATGTAACATAATCATAATATGATGCAATGCAGTTTGATGTAGTGTGGTGTGATGTAATATAATGTAATGTGGCCACTGTCCTGCTTTGCATTTACAACACATCTGCAGCGCAGAATAATACAGTGCAGGAAAGAAGTCGACCAGAAAAGTTCTTTTATTTTTCTAATTTTTTTTATTCCTTCTGTCCTACACCCCTACTGCATAATTTGAGAAGCATGCTGCTCGACACTTTAGTACAAGTTCTTACGGTGATGCAGCACTTTAATCTCACTGGCTTCCATTATCATAACATGACACTGCTAACTGTGTCTTAAGACAATGCAAATCTATGAGGAACCATTTACATCCAGAATTACCTCTACATTTGCTTGCTTTAGCATCGGGCTTAATCTATGCTACTGCGAGGCATTTCTTGAAGACAGTTTGCTAGCACAGTGCTTTAATCAGTTTAATCATTCACCAACGAGCACCACACCAAGTAAAAATCACACAAATGTAACTCAGATAACTGAAATACCATCCTTGTAAAAAATGCACTGAAGAAATAAGAATAAAAATCCAGTAATTTATTAGTATTAAGCGCTTTTATCTCCTGTAAAAGACTTCATCAGAGTACAACTTCCTACTAACAATGAACCATTTAAATACTTTCAGTTAATGACATCATAATTGAACCTCATTAATTCCAAAATGTTTTATACATACCATTAAAGAAACCATGTCATAAAACTTTGAATACATTCAAAAACCCTACTAAAATTCGCATATAGACCATATAGTATCTACCAACTTGTAGTCTTGTAGTAATGCAAAACTCAAATTCACTTACATAAATATGTCATGTTTAAAATTATATATATATATATATATATATATATATATATATATATATATATATATGTATGTATGTATATATTACTAAAACCTATTAGCCCTTTCCAACAACATGGGAGCAACAGAAACAGTCTCATTCAGACCGGATGGAAACATTGCAGCTAACTTAAGCTGCCAATAAGTTTCGCTTTTCTTTAATAAATTCTTCCAATCTCCACCCTAGAGTTCATTTTAACAATGTCCAATATTCCAAACACAAATTTCATAAACCCTGTACAAATGAGGAATACTTGTACAAAGCACCACATAATTTATGATTTTTTTATATCATTGTTGTGTTCATACACTCTGTTTTATAACATACGTTCTGTTTTTCCCACATAATAGCGAGTACATGACACACATACTGCCAAATATACTAATCCAGTGGTATTACAATTTCCCTTCTTGAATGTAATTTTACTTTTCAAGTTATTATTCAAAACCATAATACCCCGCTTACTAATGTATGGACAGTGTGCACACGTCCCACATGGTCTAGTGCCTAAACCCACCACCTCAATCCTGTCTATTTTCATTTCAAATAGTTTTTTTCAGGTTTAGACCCATCCTGTTAATAAACATTGGTTTCTCTCCCACTTTGATGAAAATTTCCCTGTTAGTTTTAAAAATATTCCAATTGGGTTCCATCACTTTTTTTATGCTATTGGTATTCCAATTGTACTGCAATACACAAGTTTTTTCAAACTTTTTGGTCTGAAGACCATCCCTGGAATGGTTCACACTTGTAGTGAAACCCACCCCCAGGAGTGGTTTATAAAAAACACCCCATTTCACATATACTTCATTTAAAATTTCTTCCACTAAATATTTGAGGTATCCCCTATCTTGGAACATACTAGAAACCTTTTCTAGTTCAGGGCCCAAATCTTCCAAATGCAAAGTCATATGGGCCACTGTAATGGCCTGACCCTTAACAATACTTCTCTCTTGTCCCATGGGGTGGTTACTTTTAAAATGCCCATATGCATTGCAGAAAGTGTCTTTTCTATATATTTTTGACCTAAAAACATCAATTCCTTTGAAAATATAAGTATCCAAGTAGTTTCTACCTTTGCTATCATACTGATATGTAAAATCAAAAAAATCTGTGCTGGAATTCAAATACTGAATAAACTTAGGAATCTCAGACTCACTAACCTCCCAGAGGATAAAAATGTCGTCCAAATAATGTACATATAACTTGACACTACCCCAAAAAGGACAAGTTAATACATACTGATTCTCCCAACCCAGAAGGACCAAATTGGCATACACATGCGAACACACTACCCCCATGGCTACACCCCTGATCTGTTGATAGTACTCTCTCTCAAACCATAAAAAATTGTTGTCTAGGACAATACTCATCATCTCACAGACCAGTGTAGCCATGCCATTTTCCAGTTCAGATTCCTGAAATAACACCTGTTCAAACAACATGAGACTCTCCCCCTTGGGAATACTGGTGAACAAATCTTTAACATCTATTGTTAAAAAGATAATATTCTGTGTCCATAACTCTTTTTTTATTAAACCCCCAAATTCCCAATAATTTTTTACTAAGTGGGGGGGGGTCTTATCAACCACATGTACACAGGAATCTATTAAAACAGCCAAAGGATGCATTTTGGAGCCCCTGGCTGCCACAATAGGTCTAAATGGTGGCTTCAAAACATTTTTATGAATTTTGGTATATCGAAAAAAAAACCCGGTATCACAGGGTCCCTTCTATACAAATAGTCATATAGCTCATCATCTATTCTTCCATCCAGTAGATATTCCTCAAGATATGAATCAATCCTAGAATAGGAAATATTAATTGATTTCCAGAAACACCCAAATAGGTAGTCTCATCAAAAAGTAAATTCGGAATCTCATTAAAATAATCTAAACTTTTGTAAAGCACTACTCTTCCCCATTTGTCTGGAACCATGACACAAATCTGTTTGTCCTTACTCAAATCCAACAAGAGGTTATATTCTCCCTCTGTTAAGATACCCTGTCTCCTGTTGTAACGCTTAGCCATGCCATAAATATCTTCCAAAACAAGCTTTTCATATGTTTCTACTAAGGGGTGCAGGGGTGGATTATAGGTACTTTTTTTAGGTAAAGAGGTTTATTAGAACCCACTATATTTTCATTTTCCTTATTACCCAACATAATTTCAAAATTTAATTTCCTGGTATACATCTTCAATGCAAGAATATTAGCCACCAATTCTCCCTTGGAAGAGAGAATAAACTTAATTCCCTTGGAAAATAAGTGGAAATAATCATCAGTAATATTTCTAGCTGTGAAATTGCATATAGTGAACCCATCCTTTGTTTTCACAATGTTCTGTCTTGTGTATGCTAATTCCTGTATCTGTTCACATTGGGGTATGCATTCCTCTTCGGTGGGTAATAACTCTTGCTATATTCCCCCTTCTCTGTTTAATGTTGTGCTAGTCTCTCCGAGCGTCTGACTACTGGAAAATCCTGTTCCCCCTCCCCCATTTCTCCATCCATGTTCCAAGTCTCCCCTCTTCTAACCACTTCACTATAATTATTGGATTTCCTAACTTCTTCCCCATGGGGAACATAACATTTGTTGTTAATTAATTGTTTAATAGGAAAGACCTGTTTATTTAAATAACTTTTCCGGTCCCTATCCAACTTGCATTTTTTCTTTTGAAAAATATTGTAGCATCTCCTTTCCACTTTGTGAAGCACTTTGAAATACATTGAATTGTACTGAACAAACAACAAATCTGTTTTAATGTTATTATCCAAAACATTTAACTCCTTAACTATCACACCCTTTTGCTTTTCATAATAAAACACTGTTTTTCTAACCCTATTTCATCAAAAAACTGCACAAAATCATCAACAATTTCTTCATTGTACGTTACACCAAAGGGGAATTTATACAGTCTTAAACCTTGTGGTATAATTTTTAGACTAATACATTGGTTCAAATATGCAATGTCCATCTGTAAAGTTTTGAGTTTGAACAGTCTCTTTTCAAGCTGGTAAATTGATAATTTCTTTAATGTTATGTATAAAACTTTTTTGAATTAATGAGGTTCAATTATGATGTCATTAATTGAAAGTATTTAAATGGTTCATTGTTAGTAGGAAGTTGTACTCTGATGAAGTCTCTTACAGGAGATGAAAGTGCTTAATACTAATAAATTACTGGATTTTTATTCCTATTTCTCGAGTGCATTTTTTACAAGGATGGTATTTCAGTTATCTCAGTTTAATCATTCAGTTTAGGTTTAGTGGGCTTTTGTCACTAATAAATACAAAGACATAATAAGCAGAAATTAAGTGTGTTGTGGGGTTGGTATTAACAGCTGGACTGATAAGGGAATTTCTAAAGTGTGATGCAGAAATGATGTGAATCTTATATCCTACATAATGCAGTATTTCTTTTTACTTTTGTAAACAAGATCCATGCCCTCTAACATTTACTGAGTTCTGTTGTGCAATGTTTGCACAAGGCCATGTGATTATGTATATATATTTATTTGTAGAAGTGCAACAAGTTATGCATACATGAATATTCACACTATACTTCCATGTAATTATAGTGGGTTTGGGTACCTTGTTTGTGGGCCTGCATAATATTACTAAATGTACACACTGTAAAAATAACATCCCTGATAGCACGACAACCTATGATGTTCATACTCAGATCCTGTCACCCACTCACAGTCCTGCAAGGATTAGTACAGTGCAACAATACACATGTGATTTCCAAAGGAGCAGAGCAACATCTAAAGAACAATGGCAAGGCTTTCAGGGAAACAAGGAACAGCAGCGCACTAAACTAAAAGAGTAAAGTAACTCAAGAGGCATTGCATAAGTGGCACCTGTCATGTGCAGGGATACAACAGGAAGTGAAATGTACACATCTTTGAACATACTCAGTTTTAAATAACTTTAAGTTAGACTATATCATTTGTGGCTGTCAGCTGCCTCTCACATGTGATGGTAAATGTCCACATTGGACCCCTTTCCAGGCTATTATACTGCAAAACAGAACGGCATGACTGTCTGTTACGATACAACATTCTTTTTTTGTTCCATCAGTACAAGTTAAGCAGCTTGCTTTGACCATCCCCCCATCCACAACTCAAATCATTGGAAAGTATCTCCCAAATAATCCTTCTCATACATTATGTTCTTCATTGTGGGGCATATCAGTATCCATCAAAGTTGTAAGGGATGCTGCAAGGTCAAGGTTTCATTTTCAGTAAAACAATCCTGGATAGAGGGCAGTTCTTGATGATGAGGGCAGTTATCACCACATATGAGTATAAAATGCCCTCCCTTATTCATGAAAAAGACAGATAAGTACTTTAAACAAAAAGGGCCTTTATGATAAAGCATACTATTATGACAGAGAAATGTTCTCTGAAGCTACTGATATCCATGGCATTGCTGTCGACGTCACTGCTTTTCACAATCTATTTTGGTGCTTCATTTTGCTGCAGAGGACCTCAGCTATATGGTAGTAATGGCAGTACAGATCTAGGCCTAATGGTGCCCACGTGCTTCTGTCATTTAGAACTCTACAGCAACCTGGATAGTGGTGTCGACATGACATCATAACACCTGGCAACTACATCACTCAGGCACTGTTTCTACTGTTCTTCCAGGTTTTATAAACATTTCCAAAGTGGCATAGTCAGTACAGTTATATAATTCTTTAACCAAATTACAAGGGAGAAATATTTCCCTATCTTTGTTTTTAAACAAGCCCCAAATGAAGGTCACAGCACTACTACAACATGAATGCATTAATGTTGCAAATTGGTTCATGACCCCAATCCTGATTAAAAATTACTTTTTATTAAAATGAATACTTCATAATAAAATATGATTCCCTCAAGGTAGTTATCAGAAAATGATTAATACAGTTTCTGCCAGGATTAGAAAAAGCAAGGAACTAAAGCAAGGACTGAAACAAAGCTTAAAGAATTAAATAACTTTGAAAAAAAAAAATGAAAGAATGACACTCTTTATAGAAAATAGAGTTTATTACAAATAGATTGCAATATACAACTATAAATAAAAGTATAACTCTACCCAGGAAGTTTAGTGCTTGTAACAACATGTTTCAGTTTAGAAACAAAAACTGCAGAGACGCCAAGTTGCTATGTTACAAATACTTCTTCTTCTTTCGGCTTTTCCCGGTTAGGGGGTCGCCACAGCAGATCATCTATCCGCTCATGATTGGCAGTGGAGTTTTACGGTGTCGAGTTGCCAGCCCGGCGCCCAACCTTCCACAGAAGGCACACACCTAGGGCCAATTTAGAGTGTCCAATCCACCTACTGCATGTCTTTGGGATGTGGGAGGAAACCGGAGCACCCGGAGGAAACCCATGCGACCACAGGGAGGACATGCAGACTCTGCACAGAAGGCACCCCAGCTGAGAATCGAACCAGAGAATCTCTTGCTGTGAGGTGTCTATTCTAACGCTTTGTTACAAATACACTGCAATGTGATACAACAATTATGAATTAGATGTTGGTGGTGTGAGTAATTTGTTTTTAAATGAATTCTACTTCTGATTAAAAATGAGAGCTTGAAATTGTATTCAGAACCAATTTTTTTCCATTGGAGGAAAAGTCCCCAACATGCCCATGTAGCAAGCTTCACTGCCCATGCCTATTTACTTAATATAATCAACTCTGAGGTCACTTCATCTCAAAGAAATAGGTCATCATTCTCCAGTGATCTCTGTTTGTTCAACCCAAATTAATTACTTCATTGATAAACACCCATAAGAGATGACCCAGTAGCAAGGGATCTGGGAACATATCTAGACAGCAATCTGGCCTTTGACCAACATGTAGCTAAAATAGTAAGAAAGTCATTCTATGTCATCCAACTTATAGGTAACGGTATGGCATCTGGGTCCACTGTAGTTATAGTACCACTCTACTCAACTCTTATCAGACCTGTTATTGAATACAATGCCTCCTTTGGCATGTATCTAACCAGACACTTCTAAAAGCTGGAATGTCCACAAAATTTTTAAACTAGGAGAATTCAAGTCATGAATACCCTGCCTACACTGATTGCCTAAAGGCTCTTTCTCTGTTTTTCAGTCTCTTACAAGCTGCTGATATGGGATTATTGCATGGCTTACATGGCTTCCTCAGACATAGCCTGATGGATCTGTTACACATGGACAAAACAAACAGCACCAGAAACACTAGATCCAGGGATCTGAACTTTGCTTGTGACATAAATAGAATGTGCTGGAGAGACAGATATGTGCCCAAACCATCCCGGCACTATGGAATAGACTCCCCATCGATGTAAAACAGAGTTTGTCCTTGACCTTATTCAAACTAAACCTTGACAACTGGATGGGAAATCTTAAATGTAGCACTAGTTATGCCCCTCTGTGTCTTATGGACAGAGGACATCAATAAGAAAAGTATTATTCTAACTGACATTCCCCTACAAATCCTTAGTTACCTCCCTACTAACATGTCCCCATGTACAGACACCCATGATTTTTGAGACCCAAGTGGTTTGGGGGGCATGGCTAAGTTTATAAGGACCCTAGTGGTCATTAGCCTAGTATCAATGTATGAACCTATGAAAATAGATGATGTTTTACATTATATGATAATGGACGTGGAATACGTTGTCTGTGGAGTTAGCAGAAACTTGATGTGTTCAGCAGTACGTTAATGCTACATGCAGTCGTAAAGGTCACCCACAGTATGAATACCTATAGAGGTGTAGGATATACTGCATGTAAATTGTACAATGGTTGCACAAATTTAAGAGAGCAGACTGTCTGCAAAGCCATGGGCATGGTGATGATGCTGTATGTAATCTTATTGTCTCTAGATCAGCAGCATAAATTAGTAGTGAACCATTTTGCAGCAACAATAATGCTCTCCAGGTGCTAACATCACAAGGGAAAATTCTCTGCCTCATGGTTTGACTCCCCCCAGGAGTGTCACTATTGTACATGATATACAGGCCATCATGACTTACTGCTTGTATATTATGTATTGAACTAATGTCCTAATAGCCAGCTCATGACACATAACTTGTGTTTTCCATCTAGCAAGATCCGTACCATTTCTCAGGCTTTCTGTGGGGCTCACCAATCCTAAACTAACATGACTGGTTACTGTTTACATGGGAGATGTCAGAGTTGAGTGCCTTGTTCAGGAGGCTAAGCCAACTGTCTTCTGTTGATGCACATATGAAATATAGGTTAGTCACATGGTCATGTTAGTCACATGGTCATGTTACTGTGGTGGAGAGTATTTTTCAGTGCATTTTTTGCCTGAACAGTTACTTGCATTGACTCCCACTGGTATCGTTGTCGTGGACACATACTTATACTGAGGTTGCTGTAGAACTTCTACTTGATAACAGTAGCTGTGCAAAGACCACCTGACCTTGACTAAGTCACTTAAGATCTGGTTGGGAATGCCAGTTCTATACATTTATCTAAGCTGCTATATCTTGGTCATTTTAACTGTTATTCATTTTTCAATTTCTTGTGAATGTAAGTGTTTTGGTAGTAAAGCCCTGTAGTAAAGTTGAACTTGAATGTGATTTTTTTCTAACTGTTAAATGTTTATTCATATTATCATTGTCTGCAGTTCTTGCTTCCCAAGCAATCCTATAAAAAACACATAATAAATATCTTGCTGAACTAAACAAAATATCTAAACTATTTATATAAAGTTAAAGAAATCTCATTTTCATGGGAGAAAACACCTATACTCACAGGGAACTTTTCTTCTTATACATCTGGACTTAGAGTTATAACATTCAACTCAGGTCACTGAACCAGTAATAACATCAGTTAATGATATTCTGAACCTATAAGAAAAGTATTATCCCTACAGCTCCATACAACATGCCCCCTGTATAGGCACCCATGTTACTTGGAACCCAAATTTAAGGGTCCTTGTGGTCTTTAGCCTAGTAACAGCCTATGAACCTATGATACTATGAAATGCACATACAAACACAGGAATTGTTGGAGAATAAATTTAGCGCTGTAAGAATCTCTTCTTTAAAGACAAAAGTGAGGCCTTCATACAAGTGATTTCCTATTGTCTTTACTCAGAATAGATTATTGGTTAAGCAATAGGCATTTAGTTTATCTTTACAAACTGTGTGGGACAATGGCTAGGTCAAAGCTTCACATTCTGGACTGATGCATTCTTTTAATAATCAGCAAAATCACAGCAGGTAAACTAGAATGGGTCGTAATGGTATTTGTTAGTGTTATAATGTTTCGGACAAAACAAAATACCATGCAGCAGGAAAGCCATTTTGCTAGGTTCTTTTTTTACAAATGTAAGGCTTGTTTCCCTTTAAGAAGAAAATAATTACATTTTCTGATATTTTTGCTTATTGCCATATAACATCTGAGCTGTTTATGTAAATCCAAGGTAAGCATTTTATCTTCACTGCCTTACCTTGAGAGTACATCATACAGCTGTGTGGATAGGAAGATGTTGATTTGTCAGATCAATGAATGACAGATACAGTAACATCAAAGTACATTTTTTATTGCAAGTGTCACTTATATTGCTTTTATTTGCCTTGTTTGGGAGTAGTGTAGCTTTGATATTTTTGTTTCATATGTACTTGCAGAGGTTGATATGGTTGCTAGGTTTTCTGTATGTGCGGATTTTTAAATTTTTTTTATTTGTGCTGGCAGTGAAACACTGCGGCTTTGGTATAGGAACAGATAATCTGGTTTAGTGTGTCAGTCTTTCTTTTACCATAGGTGTACGATATTGGAGAAAGCAGTAACATACACATGTTACATAAATGTAGGGACATTAGACATTATTTTATAACCTGGATAATTTCACCCGAGTTACTGAAAACTTTGTGCAAGCTAACTGGAGAATGAATTCTTAACAGACTATTAGGGCCACTCACATTTTGCTGGAGCATGCCACTGTTTCATTCTGCATGAGTTGTCTCGTCACCTCTCGAGACATCAGTATTGTGTGCACATAAATCTAGGTTATGCTGCTGCTGTTGCATCTGTTCTTTCCATCCTTAAATATATGAAGTTCTAGAGCAAAAGTAAAACTGCTGAAATCATTCAGAATTGCCATATAGCCAAACACCTGACTAGATAACTATATATATTTCTCTATCTTTACACACAGTGGAAAAACTGGTATATTTATATAAGTATGAATTTCTAGTTGTAGGCTCTTTCAGGATGGGTAACAACTCTAAAGAGAAACGACACTTAATATCAACATGAGATCCTGTACACATCACACTTCTGAACTGTCCAGATTCTTGCCTCCTATTGTTTTGTCCATTTTGTCTGTTCCTCATAAAAAATTGTGGTTTTCTGGAAAGTCATTCAGGACTGCAGTCACTAAATAATGACATACATTTGTTTTTCAGACGTTGTATACTTCAGAAAATTAAGTTTATAAAACCAGTGCTTAAAATCTATCCCTGATTTTGGGCCTTTGTCCCCCATTAATTTTGACTTTGTCCAGATTTTTCACACTAAGAGGATTCAAGTTATGATGCACAGCTGAACTGAGAGATGTGATGTCTGGATGAAGAATCCATTCTTCTTCTTCTTGGGTTATGAAACTGCTCTGAAGAGGAAGAGTTTTTGGTTGAATCAACATTTACATTAGAACTGATGAACCACAGCCATAATGTGGAGCTATGAGGCTGAGATTGTTTTTCTTCTTTTACTTATAGCAACAACTTTTACATCAGAAGAGGTTGGAAGAAATGCAGAATTTGACACCCACTGATGGGAACTTCATTCGTTAGCCATGCCTTGAAGTAAGGAAGCCTGCAACAAAATAAAAGAAGTTTGCAGTTCAGATGGAAGGAAAACACATCCACTCTTGGACAGCATGACTTTATTTTTTATGAGAAAGTTATTTCTGTCTTGATGACGTATGCATTCACAATGACCATGCACATCTAGCAAAGGTACACATCTTAACTTTCCAGTTTTTTGGACCAATGCCCCTAATTTGTTCATTGGTTCATAGGTAAGTACTAGGCTAGCTGCACTTGGTGGCCATTTCAAGGCTTTCCAATTTCTCCTTTTGTGTTTGAATTAACTTATACCAATTGGTAAGAGGCTGGCCTTACCCATCCCATGGTCAACAGTTATATATTATCCCTAATGAAAATAAGCAGGATGACTCCATGGATAATCTGAGGGAACCATGCATGGGATAAAGTATTTAGGAGCTGCTTTAGTCCATTAGTAGAAGAGGGGCAGTCCTGGGGTAAATATTCTGTTTCCCATTCACAGATCTAAGTTGCGCTTGAATATGGACAGGGATAAACTTTGTTTTAAATGCACGGTGAGCAGATACGTCTGTTCCAGAACAGTGGTATCCTATGCCAGATGTACCTGTCCCTCCAAACCATTCTGATGAAATTTGACTTGCTGATGTGCAATAGGATGTCAAACACAGTTTACCTCTTAGCAGTCTTTAGAATGTAGAGTATAGTGAGAGGGCCTTGAGTTTGTCCATGCAGGATATGTTGTTTAGGCCTTGTATCCTTTTAGTAAGGTATCTCTGTGGGGAAGTGTGTGTTTATTCTCAAACATTTGTTCCAGGGATCCTAAAATTATAAATTATTTTAAAAAATTCTAAGTTATTAATACGATAATTTAAAAAGTTAGACGGCGCAGCGGTACACCGGTAGCATTGTCGCCTCACAGCAAGAGGTTCTCCAGTTTGATTCTCGGCTGGAGTGCCTTCTGTGCAGAGTCTGCATGCCCTCCCTGCGTTCGTGTGGGTTTTCTCCAGGTACTCAGGTTTCCTCCCATGTTGCAAAGACATGTGTCTGGAGTGTTTCTCCCCCAGCCTCCACTGAAAATTGGCTTAGTTCCAAGTCGGACTTTCCTGGTAAACAAATGTTAAATAAATAAAAAGTGTGCCTAACATGGGTCCTACTCCTTAATTAGTCTTTGGCTTTGTCCATAACTGTGGAAGGAAAAGATGAGAGGTATGTACAAGGATAATTATAGTTTCTCCATTTAGCATATACGACAAGAGTATGTTTCTGACTTGTAATGCAAATGGCCTGAAGTGGAAAGTTCTTTTGAGCTATCTGTTCCAGATCATCACAGCTCATCTACTGGGAGTATATAGCGTTACTGCTGTGCTGTCTTTCTCATCCTGCACAATTTCTTGTCTCAGGTTTGATTTGACTGTCACAATTACACAGCTAGTATGAGGGAGGTATCCAGATTTTGGCAGGATTTCCCAGTCTATAGGATTTCAAGCAGTATTTTTTGAGGTGAGATGGCCAGAATCAAGCAGTCATCCAAATAAGGAAAGATGTAAGCACCTCCTAAAGGTCCTAATGTGAGCAAGTACTAGAAGCAGACATTTGTTGAACACATACCAGTAGAAAGGCCAGTTGGCAAGGTAGTGAAGCTGTACTGGGAGAAGTCCCCCCCCCAGACAAAATTACAATGATCTCAGAAGAGATTGCACTAAGTAGAAGGGTGTAGCAGGCACAAAATCATTAAATTATTTTTGTAATTTTGATGAACACAGTCTTGCTTTTGGCAGGGCTGCTTTCACATCTGAGGAGATGACAGCTGTTTATTTTAGCATTGGTAGGGCAGAGTCATGTTCAGAGATATATTTTTCACCATTTTGATATATAATCATAAAAACAGTTTCTGGACACAGATATAGTAAACAAGCTCAAGGTCTGTTGACCATCAAAAAGCTTCAAGCCCTGTGTCCCACAATGGAACTTATGGGTGCCTATGCAGTCATTCAGTTCCTTCTTGATGGTGTGAACTGATGTGCTGAGTTTAATGTGGGGAGAAAAGTTTACTCCATAGTTTTGGGGGTCTTTAAGATATAAAGATGTATAACGGTATAGTTGATATTAGCTTTTAATGCGGATGAGTGTCCTCTTGTGTTATTGTTACCATAGGTGTGTTCTAAGGAAAGGGTTTCATATAGTAAGGGCTCCTTTAATTCTTTGCATGCCGGGCATAGATAAGAGTAAAAAAACGAGTAACAGAGATGCTGTAGTATTTTGCTGTAAGACAAGTCTTGGGGTCATTAGACTCCCTTTGTGAAGAATCTTTGTATCTTTTCTGCATGTACCAGTACTGTGCTAATTGTTTCATAGTGTGTCTGACTAAGTTGAATAGAGGGGACAATTGCATCTTTGGTATGGCTCTTAACTCCACTGATGATTAGCTGGACAACTTTGTATGCTTTGCAAGCCGTGGCAACTATATGGGTATAAAATGAAAGCTCATCATATACAAGAACTCAAAGGTCTTTCACCACTTTGTCACCTTTTAGTTGTTTCATATCAGCAGCATATAAAGATGGTGGTTGTGGGAAAGTAGTGGTGGCAAATGACAGAATAATAATTTTTTTTTTTTTACAATCGAGGCAAGGCCATTTCTACTGTATGGTTTATGAGTAATGTTACATTTTGTTTGAGGAGATGTGGTGGTCAGTGGGGTTAAGAACACTACTCCCAAATCTGTAGACATATGCATATATGATGATCCAGACAATGGAGTCAGTTCTGACATATGCAAAGTAGATGCTGAAAACAGTGGCTGCAGGACAGGGCTTTGAGGCATGCTACTAGAGTCCTCCTATTCTTATTTGTTATAAATGACCGTCCATCCAGCTGAGTTCCCAAGGTATTATAGTTTAATTTGTCTGCTGATGCCTAAGGTTATGTATAATTCCATCACAGTGTGTAGGATTGAATACTTTAGCCAGGCTGAGGTAAACTTGCATAGACAGCTAAATCTTCATTCAGAGCAAGGATTGTTTTATTAAAAATTTATAAGCTTAAGCATGTAAATTGCACCATGACAAAAGTGTAACAGATTAAGACACAGAAAAAGTCAGTTTCCCAAATCTATCTTACTAAGTTCCATAATGATGCTCTCCATCACATTGTAAATTGTGTTTGTGAAGGTTTTGCAGGCTGCAGTCACTGGGACCTTTGGAAGGGCCTCCCTTCTGGATTAGGATCACAAAAAATTACATTATACAAAAACTGTTTCAAAAAGTGGACAAAAGAATGTTTTCAGTTTTATGGAATGGGGAGAAATGCAAGGATGAGGGAGTCACTCTGTGTTACAGACTGACTTCACCACAACTCTGACAGGAAAGCCTTTCATAAGAAAATACATTGTTTGCTTTAATTTAAAATGGGGGGCAATGTTTGGAGAGGCTGACATACAGGGGGAGCACACTATAATGGCAACAGCATGTACACAACTCTGTGGTGTATGTGCACTAGACACAATACAATATCATCCTCTTTGTAAACAGAGGACACCATTTAAGCATACAATTTTGCATCTAATGTTAGATAGGATTTGTACAATCACTCATAAAGTGCCATCTGTTGTTCTTTCTCTCACCCTATGGTTTTGCAAGTATCATGGGATGTCTATGGTGATGCCTGCAGTACTAATACATACAGGTGGTGCTCTGGTGCAGGCAGACTTGGGGCTATGCGAGAGAACAGGCAATGACATCTGGTACTTTCACACTATGCCACCAACAATAATATGATTCATTTAACACACACTATTTCTGAATGGCATTACCTATAAATGGAACAGTGTGACATCTTTAGAATTGAGATCCTCCCATACTCTCTAGTGTCTGGCAAAACTTTGGCAAACCTTATCCTTTTGATCAGCAAAATTGTAGGAAAGAAACACAGCTTAGTGTTTGATTTT